>NW_011494716.1:3031994-3047934 GCF_000754665.1 Bison bison bison | reverse complement strand
CAAACCTGCATCTTTCCTGAACACCCAGCATCTTCCCATCCAGAGATCTGACCCAGGTCAGGCCTGCGCTGGGTGCCGTCATGAGCCACCCAGACCGCCTTCAGGGTCCCAGCTTCCGGGAGTGCAGGTGGCAGGTGCCCTTGGCTCTCAGCCCTCCCTGGGAATGCCTCAGCTGAAGGGACCGCCTCCATGAAGCTGCCCTCTTCCTGGGACGGCTCAGGTACAAAGATCCGGCCTTCTCACCACAGTGTAGGTGGTTCTGAATGGTCATTCAAGCATTGAGACTCTGCCCTGCGTGGGCTTTGGGCCTCTGTTGAGACGGCACCCCAGCTCATTCACCCACCCCCCAGCCAACCCCTGCCCTGCTCTCTTCCCTCCCCCCAGGGGTGGACCCTGGAGGCCCCCCATAAGCTTCTTGGATGCACCCCCTGGCTTCCGCAGAAACCCGAGCTGCCCCACACACACACCTCAGAGGTGAACCAGAACCAGCACCAAACCAGAACCCAGGTGTCCAGATCTGCAGCCCGCGGCCATTCCCATAGGAAAGAATTGGCTAATACTCCTATCAGTATCCTAGGACCGCCATAAGGACAGGTTGCTTATGCAGCAGAAGTGTGTTGTCTCACGGTTCTGGAAGCTGGAGATTCAGGTTGGCTGGGTGAATTCCTCCTGTGTTCTAGGAGGAATCATCTGTTCCACGTCTCTCACCTAGCTCCTGGTGGTTTGCTGGCAATCTTTGATGTTCCTTCTAGAAGTATCAGCTGCATTTACGCCTTCACTTTTTTTATATATATATTTTCTTGGCCACACCACACAGCATGCAGGATCTTAGTTCCTCGACCAGAGATTCTTCCCGCATCCCTTGCACTGGAAGCACAGAGCCTTAACCACTGGACCAGCAGGGAAGTCCCCCTGCCCATGGGAGGCCTATTTACCTTCAATTTGGGGGTGGCAAAGAGGCTAGCTCCAAATAGGACAATTTGGAATTCTTTTGAAAGAGGCATCTTTACATAGTATTATTCCCATGTGTGTGTCTAAGTCCAAATTTACCCCTTTAATAAGAACATCAGTTCCATTGGATTTGGGGCCCACTCTAGTGGCTCATGGAGAAGGTGATGGCACCCCACTCCAGTACTCTTGCCTGAAAAATCTCATGGATGGAGGAGCCTGGTGGGCTGCAGTCCATGGGGTTGTGAAGAGCCGGACACGACTGAGCAACTTCACTTTCACTTTTCACTTTCATGCATTGGAGAAAGAAATGGAAACCCACTCCAGTGTTCTTGCCTGGAGAATCCCAGGGACGGGGGAGCCTGGTGGGCTGCCATCTATGGGGTCGCACAGAGTCGGACACGACTGAAGCGATTTAGCAGCAGCAGCAGCAGCTAGTGGCTCAGACAGTAAAGAGTCTGCCTGAACTGCGAGAGACCCAGGTTCAATCCCTCAGTCAGGAAGATCCCCTGGAGAAGGGAATGGGAACCCACTCCAGCATTCTTGCCTGGAAAATCCCACATACAGAGGAGTCTGGCGGGCTACAGCCCACAGGGTCGCAAAGTCAGACACAACTGATTGACTAACACATACACACTACTCCAGAAGGACTCCATCTAAACTACTCACATCTACAATGACCCTGTCCTCAGAAAAAGTCGCATTGTGAGTTACTGGAGGTCAGGACGTCAACATACGAATATTGTGGAGGATGCAATTCAACTTGTAACACTTCTCTCAGGGAAAATATCAGTTATGTTGATAGTGCTCACAAGACGTGCTGTCTGTGGCTCAGACGGTAAAGAATCTGCCTGCAATGCAGGAGACCCGGGTTCAATCCCTGGGTCAGGGAGATCCCCCTGGAGAAGGGAATGGCTAACCACCCCAGTCGTCTTGCCTGGAGAATTCCATGGTCAGAGAAGCCAGGTGGGTTAGAGTCCACAGGGTAGCAAAGAGTCGGACACAAGTGAGTGAGTAAACAGCAACACGAGACACAGCAAGCAGGACGTGAGGATGGCCTCTACCCCCACCACACCCACTGGTACCCGGGCCAGCTTCCCCGTAGCCTGCATCACACCCTGACACAGAGCTTCTGGTGGTCACTTGCACCAAGTGTTGCCACAGAGATGAAACCTATTCATCTTCGATTTGGGTGCAGGGAAGAGATTAATTCCAAACAGGGCAATCTGGAATTCTTCTATAAGAGTGTGTTAATTTGCTATAATGAAGTACAGCAAACTATGAGCTTAAACTGTGAGCTTTCGAGGCTTGAAGTCTGAGGTCATCAGGGTTGGCTCCTTCTCTGCTTGAGGATGGTTGTCTCCTCCCTGTGTGCTCACGTGGACCTCCTTCTGTGTCTGGGTCCTAATCTCCTCCTATTACAAGAAGACAAGTCATAAGGAATTAGGGTCCACCCTAATGACCTCATTGTAACTTGACAGTGAAAGTGTTAGTGACTCGGTTGTGTCTGACTCTTTGCCACTCCATGGATTGTACCCTCTGTCCATGGAAGTCTCCAGCAAGAATACTGGAGTGAATAGCCATGCCCTTCTCCAGGAGATCTTACTGACCCAGGGATGGAACCCAGGTCTCCCATATTTCAGGCAGATTCTTTACCATGTGAGCCATCAAAGAAGCCCATTTTAACTTCAGTTCAGTTCAGTTGCTCATTTGTGTCTGACTTTTTGTGACCCCATGGACTGCAGCACGCCAGGTTTCCCTGTCCATCACCAACTCCTGGAGCTTACTCAAACTCATGTCCATTGAATCAGTGATGCTATCTAAACATCTCATCCTCTGTCATCCCCTTCTCCTCCTGCCTTCAATCTTTCCCAACATAAGGGTCTTTTCCAGTGAGTCAGTTCTTCACATCAGGTGGGCAAAGTATTGGAGTTTTAGCTTCAGCATCAGTCCTTCCAATGAATATTCAGGACTGATATCATTTAGGATGGACTGGTTGGATCTCCTTGCTGTCCAAGGAATTCTCAAGAGTCTTCTCCAACACCACAGTTCAAAAGTATCAATTCCTCAGTGCTCAGCTTTCTTTATAGTCCAACTCTCACAGCCATACACGACTACTGGAAAAACCATAGCTTTGACTAGATGAACTTTTGTTAGAAAAGTAATGTCTCTGCTTTTTAATATGCTGTCTAGATTGATCAGAGCTTTAATTCCAAGGAGCAAGTGTCTTTTAATTTCATGGCTGCAGTCTCCATTTGCAGTGATTTGGGAACCGCCCCCCCCCAAAAAAAAAAAAAAACAAAGTCTCTCACTGTTTCCATTGTTTCCCCATCTATTTGCCATGAGGTGATGGGACCTGATGCCATGATCTTAGTTTTCTGAATGTTGAGTTTTAAGCCAACTTTTTCACCTTCTCTTTCACTTTCATCAAGAGGCTGTTTAGTTCTTCACTTTCTGCCATAAGGGCGGTGTCATCTGCATATCTGAGGTTATTGATATTTCACCTGGCAATCTTGATTCCAGCTTGTGCTTCATCCAGCCTGGCATTTCACATGATGTACTCTGCATATAAGTTGAATAAGCAGGGTGACAATATACAGCCTTGACATACTCCTTTTCTGATTCGGAACCAGTCTGTTGCTCCATGTGCAGTTCTAACTGTTGCTTCTTGACCTGCATACAGACTTCTCAGGAGGCAGGTCAGGTGGCCTGGTCTTCCTATCTCTTTAAGAATTTCCCATAGTTTGTTGTGATCCACCCAGTTAAAGGCTTTGGCATAGTCAATAAAGCAGAAGTAGATGTTTTTCTGGAACTCTTGTGCTTTTTTGATGATGCAATGGATGTTGGCAATTTCATCTTAATCACCTCTTAAATAGACACTATCTCCAAAAACAAACACATCCTGAGATGCTGGGGGTTTCAGACTGAGTAGACATATAAATCTGGGTGGGATGCAGTTCAGTCCACAGCAGGAAAGGAGAACGTACCGTGATCTGAAAGTATGGGCCTGACCATTTCATGGCCACCCCTACCCCACCCTGCATTCTGCCTTTCCCAGTTAGTCTCTCTCCTCATGGGCTTTTACTTAAGGGAGTTTCCCATATTTATTGCCCCGAGAGCACAGGAAAGAAAACCACACAGGCCCTGAAACAAAAAACCAGTTCCTAAACACCTCTCTCCTCAAGTGATAGGGAAGTCTCTGCTAAGAACATGCATCAAAGTCGAGGGGAATCTTTGTATTCCGCTGGCCTGACTTACAAGGTAAAGTGGCATGCAGATTTCTTATTTAATAAATTCCCACAGAAAATTAGTTTTTCACAGTGGGGAGAATTTCAAGGCTTGCTGAGATGAGCGGGCAGGATCTAATCACTGTCGAGGCTTTGTACATACAGCGGGCATCTCGGATCTCCGAATGATCCAATTACTCTGCGGAGGCCCATCCACCTCACCTGCATACTGATCGCGAGAAGGAAACACACTGGCCTTTTCGGGAAGCTCCAGACGCATGTGGCTCCCTCGCTGACCTTCTGCCAATTACATTCATCTCAATTCTATTAGCTCGTTTTTTGCCCGAAGGTGACATATGCCTGGCTTAGATGGAGACGTGCCTCCACCAGCTTCCCTCGGCAAGGGGAGAGGATGCCGGCTCCGCGGCGCACACATGTGGCTCGCACAGCCGAGGCCCCTGAGTTTGCTTCCTTATGGTCCTCACAGTGAGGACCGCTGAAACAGGAGAGTGCAGCCATCCTGGGAGACAGACCAGTGTCTAAGTTCTGATAGGTGGCTTTTTTAGAGATAGAGTGATGAAATAGGGTCAGACATTTGTGTTGGGGCCTTCCTTAGTGGCTCAGACTGTAAAGAATCCTCCTGCAATTCAGGAAACCTGGGTTCGATCCCTGGGTTGGGAAGATCTCCTGGAGAAGGGCATGGCTACCCACTTCAGTATTCTCGCCTGGAGAATCCCATGGACAGAGGAGCCTGGCGGGCTACAGTCCATCAGGTCACATAGGGTTGGACACGACTGGAATGACAGCATGCATGCACACACGTCTGTGTTTGAGTTCAAGTTCCTCTCTTAGAGGGCGACGTGGAACAGATGGCTTCACTTTCTCTAACCTCTGAGGTCTCATAGATAAAATGGAGGTGGATACAGGTTCTGATAGCTCAGTTGGTAAAGAATCTGTCTGCAATGCAGGAGACCCCAGTTTGATTCCTGGGTTGGGAAGATCCACTGGAGAAGGGAAACCCACTTCAGTATTCTGGCCTAGAGAAGTCCATGGACTGTATAGTCCATGGGGCCACAAAGAGTCGGACACAACTGAGTGACTTTCACAGGTTCTGAAATAGAAAGTGT
This sequence comes from Bison bison bison, assembly GCF_000754665.1. Taxonomy (NCBI): domain Eukaryota; kingdom Metazoa; phylum Chordata; class Mammalia; order Artiodactyla; family Bovidae; genus Bison; species Bison bison. Next base: position 3,042,632 of record NW_011494716.1, on the reverse strand, counting down.
TTCTGTCTGCCTGGCCCCACCCAACCTCCTTCCTATTCACTTATCATCCGCCTCTATCCAAAGGAGCTTGGGATGTTTTGTGGACTAGAAGAGCTAAAAGGTATAGCAAGTGGGTCTAAGGATATAGCAAGTGGGTCTAAAGAACGCCCCCTTATGTAGACGCGGGCATCTAACCAGCTGCATCTCTGTGTAATGCTGGTTCCGCTTGCTATTGAATCACCAGGAAGAGCAGAGCAATCGGGGGTGATTTCCACAGGAGAAAACTCAGATGTGGGACCATGAACAAGATGGACACATGGATAAAAGGCATAGGAAATATTTAGGAACAGAGAAGTGGAGATTGTTATTATTATTTTAAATATTTATTTATTTGGCTGCACTGGGTCTCAGTTGCAGCATGCCAGAGCTAGTCGTTCCCTGACCCAGGGATTGAACCCAGGCCCCCTGCACTGGGAGCTCAGAGTCGTAGCCCCTGGACCACCAGGGAAGTCCCTAGAGTGCAGATTATTATGGCATGTGTTGACTGGTGGGGAACTGTGTCCGGAAAAACTTTGTGGAGTTTATCTATATTTTCCAGTAGAGAATATATTTCTCCAAAAATACACACACACACACACACGCACATACACACCTTGACAAAAGAAGTAAGCCACCTCAGGTGAGTCCAAGAGAAGGCTGGGCGCCCAGAGTCCAACCATGGGGGACTGGAAAGGGGCTCATATGTATGTTGAGGGTCGGGGAGTTTCAGCTGACTCACCTGAGATGAAAACTATAATGGCCAATGGCAAGGTTAACAGTACAGCCAACTCCACAGGCTTAAGACTCCATGTGAGCAGCACTTGAAGGTGAGTACCATGTCTTGGGGGGGGGGGGCCGGGGATTCTTTGTGGCTTTTGAGTTTGTCTTTCAGTGTTTAAAGAATAACAACTGCATGTCTTTCTCTGGGCTTGGAGTAGAGGAGAAGAAGGAGGGCAGGAGGAGGAGAGAAATTCGATGAAGACTATTTTCCTCCCATAATGAAATGAAGGAACTTTGCTTCAAAGAGAAGCAGCACTTTGTGGGAAATGAAGCATTACTTCGTGGGAAAACATCTTAGAGTCATTCAGACTTGGGTTCAAATCCTGGCTCTGCTATTTGTCACCTGTGGGCCTAGGGATAGGGGAACTGAATATTTGAGCCTCAGTTTATTCATCTATAAAATGGGAATATTAATTCTAGCCTAATTGTTCTGTTGAGCTTCCCAGGTGGTGCTAGTGGTAAAGAACCCGCCTGCCAATGCAGGAGACAAGAGAGACAGGGGTTCAGCTCCTGGGTAGGGAATATTTCCTGGTGCAGGGCATGGCAATCCACTCCAGTATTCTTGCCTGGAGAATCCCATGAACAGAGAAGCCTGGCAGGCTACAGTCCATGGGGTCTCAGAGAGTTGGACATGACTGAAGTGATGTAGCATGCACACAGGCAATGGTTGTGTTGCAAAGGGTGGGAACACTATGGACAAATTTCCTAAAATGCCTAACTCATGGTTCAGTTCAGTTCAGTCACTCGGTCATGTCCGACTCTTTGCGACCCCATGGACGGCAGTGAGCAACAATGGGTATCTGTCAGTATTTAGAGCTTATAGTTCAACAGAGGGATGGTCATTCATTCAACAAACATCCACTGAGCCCAGTACATGCTACAGGCATTATGACGTGTGTAACCAGGAATAACAATGAGTTACAAGCACCATCAGAAGTACTGGGAGCTATGAGAGTTTAAAGGGAGGGCAAGTCATTTACAGGTGGAGAAGCAATAAAGACTTCCTAAAGAATCTTGAAGAATCAGGGCTGTCTGAGCATGGGGGTACTGAGGAGAGCATTTCTAGAAGAGGTGAGACCATAAACAAAAGCAGTAAGGTGGAAAAGCAGAGGTTATGGAGAAAGAAGTGCGGGAAGCATCCTTTGGGTGGGGTTTATGATTGTAAAACAGCAAAACCCCAAAAAACCTTCTGTAATGACAGGTATTTCCTGAATCATTTTTGCTAAGGTAGCCATGAGCTCCATGTGGCCACTGAGCTCTTGAAATGGAGCTGTTGCAGATGAGAAAGCTAATATCTAACTTTATTTAAATGTAAATGTAATGGTCACATGTGGTTAATAGCTCCTGTGCTTCCTAGCACAGGTGCGAAGGGCAATTAGGAGCCAAACCATCTGAACGAAAGAATTGAGATCTGACTGGGGAGAGTCTTGAGTGCCATGCTGAGAATCACACTTCATCCTTTGAGTCTAAGCCATCACAGTCTGGGTCTGGAACGCTATTCCAGTTGCAGAGTGCAAGGTGAATTCTAAAGGGGACCTAGGGGTGAGAGGATCAGGCTGGAAGAGTCTAAAATTATTTAGAAGAGCAGTGATTAGGATCCCACCTTAAACTGGGAGGGTACACATAGAGAGGTGAGCATGGGTGTGAGAATCAGACTCGTGGGTGACGTACAGCTGTCAGGAGACTGGGCTGGGACGGTCAAGGGAGACGGATGTGGCTAAGGGGGAGCGGAGATGTGAAATTTAATCAGTGAGTCTCGGTGTCTTGTGACACCAGGCACAGGAGAGAGTGAAGACAGGATTATGAACTGGATAAAGGAGAGGAGGCGGGTGTCTCTGGGGCTGACTTGGTGAATTCTGATGGAGTAACAGCTCCATTGCCCCTCACATGCCTCCCAAACATAACCACTGCATCTTCCACTCCCCCTGGGGGGAAGATTTTTCTCTGGTTAATTTCCCCAGGTAATCTAACCTGCGTAGACTTGGCCCTGGGGGGTTGGAGCTCCAGGGGCCTGAAGGGGGGCTCCTGCGCCTTCCTGGATGGCATGGACATGCTGGTGACTCCTTTCAGGGAGAGGAGCTTGATTTGGTATTCCTGGCACTGCCCACGTCTCTCACGCCCTTCTCCGAGCTGGCTGCCAGGTCCCCAAGAACCCCGCATGACTTGCTGGAGAGCGGTGATTTGTTTTTGTCCTATTAACTTCTTTAAAGGACAGGAACAGATTACTGGGCTGGAGGGATGGCCTGGGAAGAATACGGATGAGGAACTGGCTGCATGAGGCCAGAGCAGGGGGGTGCTGGGATAAGCAGGGCAAGAGGGCTAAGGAGGAAATAGAATCCTATCACCGAGCTCACATCTGAAACCAATCTCTCCGCAGAACTGCTGTGGTCTGGGGAGTCTTCTCTCTGTGTATCTCTCTCTCACTTTTCTTTTTTAATTTTAAACCATTTTTTCATATACTATATTCCCTCTGCCTAGAGAGCATACCTACCCTCTCCTCCACTCTCCTCATCCATAGCTACATCATCCATCCATGAATTAGTGAGTAAGACATTAAGCATCTCAGTTCAGTTGCTCAGTCATGTCTGACTCTTTGCGACCCCCTGGACTGCAGCACGCCAGGCTTCCCTGTCCTTCACCATCTCCCAGAGTTTGCTCAAACTCATGTCCATCAAGTCAGTGATGCCATCCAACCATCTCATCCTTTGTCATCCCCTTCTCCTCCTGCCTTCAATGTTTCCCAGAATCAGGGTCTTTTCAAATGAGTCAGTTCTTTGCATCAAGTGGCCACAGTATTGGAGTTTCAGCTTCAGCACCAGTCTTTCCAACGAATATTCAGGACTGATTTCCTTTAGGATAGATTAGTTGATCTTGCAGTCCAAGGGACTCTCAAGAGTCTTCTGTGCCTATCTTTGTGTTAACAACTGAGTGTACCACAGGGACAAAATGAGATAGTATTCCACCCCAACCTGGAAATCCAGAGAGCAGGAAAAAAGCTTAGATACTAATCACTGAACCACTCAATCAAGGTACAATTGTGAACTTAGATAACTTTGCTGCAGAAACTCTTGCCAAGCTTTAGGCTTGCCCATTCAGACACATCTCTGTAACATCCCCTCCATGCCTTGACTTATTCATCTGCAAAATGGTGTTGAGAATAGAACCCATATATGCAGTGGAGAGAATTAGATATGATTTTACATGCAGGTGTCCAAAAGAGAACCTGTCAATATTATCTGTTTTATCATCACTCCTCTGTGAAGGTCAAATTGGACAATGAACTCTGGTCCCAGGACCATTCTCTACTCTGAATGCATCCGAGGCTGATTAGTTTTGGGTATGAGTAAGAGGCCCATCAGATCTTTCAGGAACACTGTGGGCCAGTCTGTCCCTATCTCTCAGGTAGCACAGTCGGAACCTCACTCTATGATTGACACACAGAGGCTCTTTCCTAAATCCCTGGCCTTCTAGGGAACCGTGAAAAACATTTGGAACTCAAAGCACAAACCTGTAACGTTTCAGAGTGAAACCCATCTGCTCAAAGAGAGGAGTTAAGGGAAGAGCAATAAAAGGCATGATTTATAGGCTGTCTAGTGATATGCGCTCACATATGGCTATCAGGATACTGAGGGGGCAGGCGGGGAGAGCCAAGGGACAGCTGCTGAATCCCCTGAGATTTGCAGTCCAGATGAAAAGGTTTGTTCACCTATAGAAACCAAGAGAGGGCCACCCTGAGGCTTGTCGCTCTCCTAGGTGCTGAAGCATGTCCTCCTCACACAAAGTTTTCTCTTCTAAATTAAGTGGAGCAAACCTCCAGGGTGGCTACTGTATCTTTCCCCATGTGTTCTGGCAGATTCAAAGCTGATTTTTGAGAATAACATTGATCCTACTTACATGTTTCCCAGGAGATGGTACTGATAGAAATATGAAATATTAAAGCGTACGTACCTACAAGCCTTTAAGGAGGCTGGGTAGGCATACAAAGGGAAGAAAGCAGAGTGGAGTAGTAACTCTTCTGTGTTAAAAAGGGGCTGGGTAGCTTTAAGTGGTGGGGAGGAAAGAAGAGACTTAAAGGAAAGGAGTGAGCGGGGTTGGGGGGGGGGGTTGCGAAAGAGGATTGTGGTGAGAAAGGAGAGGGATTCAGGCAGCTGATGAGAAGAGGAGGAAAGTGGGAATTGACAGCTGAGTTTTAGGAAGTGGAGAGGATGCTGCTGATGCCTCCTTCCACTGCCAGAGCATCAGCCCCCAGAGGCTGGAGTGTTGACTGACATCACTCACACGTCCCCCTTCTCCAAATAAAAATGCCCTCACCTGGGAGCCTACACCTGTCCTCTTAAGACAGAAGATGGGACCAACTCTTCAGGTGTAATTCACATTCCAGGGCCTCCCGGGGGGGCAGTCTGAGCCTAGATTCCCCCTGAATCTACATCCTCGCTGACTCTTAGCTTTCTCATCCTTGTTTTCACTCCCCTTCAGCAGAAAGCACTCTGTCGATATATCCCCTAACAAGACTCCCTCGCAGACTCCTGCTTCCAGGCCACCTAAGACAAGATGTCTTACAGTGTCATGCCACCTTCTCTGTCATGTCCCCTTCCCCAGGAAATCTCGCTAATACAGATTTCACTCTTGCATGCTTTTGGATTTAGAATTGTGCATCTTGGGCTGTGATGATATTCTGAGATTGGCTGTAAGGTTCAGCAAAACAGTTAAATCACTTTCTGTTTACAATGAAAATAATATCTATCATGTATCAAATGCCTCTGTTTTAATCACTGTTTTAGGTACTTGACATTGCATCATTCAGTCCTCCCGACAGTCCTAGAAGATGCTGACTTTTCCCTACATTCTAAATGAGGGAACGGAGTCCACAAGAGGTAAACTAACTGGCCCTGGGTCACATCACGTGTCAGTGGCAGAAACGGGTCCAGACCAGGTTTTATTTTTTTCGATTCCAACAGCTTTTTCTACACAATAGGCCAAACTGGGTCCTTCTCCAGCTCATTAAGAGTCAATATCAAACTGCCAAGTGCTCATTTCAGAACAGAAATGCAGATCCTTCAGCCCCGGTATTTCAAGCACATACATTTTCTTCTTCAGTCAATGACACGGGGGTTGGCAGTCACAAGGGAGTCCAGCCATGAGTTGACTGAAATCCAGCTCCTACTTCCAGAAGCTCATCTGAGAAATCTAATATCTGAGGCAGATAATCTAATGGGCCTGTGAGTCATCCATTTCTGAGGCTTCTCAAAGCTCTAGTCTTGTATTAAGTTAGAAGGACGGGCACCTGGCCCATATCATGTTATCTCCCTCCATGAAACTGCCTCAACCAAGTTAAGACTTAACACCGTGACCTCAGCATTTATAACAGAGGAGGGCAAGGAATGTCAATGCAGACAATCCTTTTGTTGAACACAATGTTTTCTGTTGTGAAATACCCCTTAAATACAACGCAAGTGACTGACTCCCTCTCAGAGTTCAGTGTTTGTGCAACGTTTTCTCCTGCAAAGGGACTTTGTGTTTCTTCTCACCATGAAATATAGGTTCTAAACCCAGTGTGTTTCTCATTTTGCCTTTGCTTCCAGGAAACTCAGAGACAAATTCAGTGCCCTGATACATACAAGCTCTGTTTTAGATGGAAACTCCTGCAATGTTTCTGAATTGTTTTCACATGTTTTATTTCATAGGCTTGACTGAATCAGTCTACCTAGAAATTTGAAATAAATGTAATAAGAGACTAAAAGTAAATCTGTGTGTTCTTAGAGGGAATACCTGGAAAACTGGGCCACTGAGGTTGTATTCTGATCTGGTGGCATTTTTCTTTAAATATCCCCAGTGGATATCCCTCCACTCCACGAGCATGGCCATGAACACAGTCCAGGCCACCATGGAATCCCATCTGGATGACTACAAATGTTTCCTACTGGGGGGCCAGTTGAGTTTTGACTTACTCCTTGCCTCTCCTTTGATTCTCCACTTTGCAACCAACTTGTCACTGGACAGGGCTTCCCAGGTGGCTCAGTGGTAAAGAATCCACCTGCCAATGCAGGAAACGTGGGTTTGCTCCCTGGTCCAGGAAGATCCCCTGGAAAAGGAAATGGCAACCCACTCCAGTATTTTTGCCTGGGAAATTCCATGGACAGAGAAGCCTGGTGGGCTATAGTCCACTGGGGTCTTAAAAGAGTAGGACATGACTTAGCAAGTAAACAGTAACAACAAAGTCACTGAACACACCATCGTCACTTTCATCACCACCATCAGGGTCCCCAACACCATCATCAGAGCTCTCACTCTGTATCAGGCACTTTACAAACATTAACTCACTTAACCATTTAAATACCCTTAATAAAGATAAGGAAACTGAGGCATAAAGAGGTACAGCCATGGGAAGAAGAGATCATTCCAGAACTAAGTGATAGAAGATGGAATTCCAACTCAGATGGGTCCCCATCACAGAAGCAGAACTTTTCATCACTCCTAATCACCCTTATGGATGTGAGAGTTGGACCATAAAGAAAGCTGAGCATCGAAGAATTGATGCTTTGGAACTGTGGTGTTGGAGAAGACTCTTGAGAGTCCCTTGGACTGCAAGGAGATCCAACCAGTCCATCCTAAGGGAAATCAATTCTGACTATTCATTGGAAGGACTAATGCTGAGGCTGAAGTTCCAATACTTTGGTCACCTGATGCAAAGAGCTGACTCATTAGAAAAGATCCTGATGCTGGAAAAGATTGAAGGCAGGAGGAGAAGGGGACGACAGAGGATGAGATGGCTGGATGGCATCACCGACTCGATGGACATGAGTTTGAGTAAACTCCTGGAGATGATGAAGGACAGGGAGGCCTGGCATGTTGCAGTCCATGGGGTCACAAAGAGCTGGACGTGACTGAGCAACAAAACAACAACACACTTAATCACCAAGGTTCTGTTGGCTAATGGCCTCACCTCTTATAGGTGAGAACTGGTAGAGGGTCGCTCAGAACTCACTTTCTTATGGAAGTCTTACTGACCCATCACTAATGTTGCACTCCCAATCTCCTTTTCTCTGTTTCACTCTTTCCTTTTAACTTTCCATGTATTCGCTTTCAACACCCCATGTGTACGTGTGTGCTAAACAGCTTCATTTGTGTCTGACTCTTTGTGACACTGTGGACTGCAGCCCGCCAGGCTCCTCTGTCCATGGGATTCTCCAGGCAAGATACTGGAGTGGGTTGCCATGCCCTCCTCCAGGGGATCTTCTTGACCCAAGAACTGAACCCAGGTCTCCCACATTGCAGGTGGATTCTTTACCACTGAGCCACCAGGGAAGCCCAAACTATTGGAATGACGGTGGTTTAGTTACTAAGTTGTGTGTGGCTCTTTGCAACTCCATGCACTGTAGCCTCCAAGGTTCGTTTCCCCATGGGATTTCCCAGGCAAGAATACTGGAGTGGGTTGCTGTACCCTCCTCCAGGGGATCTTCCCAACCCAGGGATCAAACCCACATCTCCTGCATTGGCAGGCCAGTTCTTCACCACTTTGAGGGCCCCTGGGAAGCCCTCAAAGCCCTATACAACCCCTTATTCTTTTTGTTCATTGTCTGTTTTCCCTGCCAGAAGATAAGCTCCACAGGGACAGAGAACTAACGGTATTCATTGATGGTCGAACAGGAACACAAGAAATATTTGTTGGATCATTGAATAAATGAACAGTGCCATCTGCCCTCTGCATCAGCAGGACTCCCAGGAGGAGGTAAGCGAATGCCTGTTGTTAGAGGAACATTTGTTGTCTCATTGGGAAGTAGGCTCTGGCCCTGGGCTCCTGTGCTTTGTTGCTGCTATTACTGCTATGGTTCTCAGAATCCCTCAGATCAGGGTGGAGGGCCTTTGGGCCTCCATCCAAGGTCAGGAACCGTGTCTGGCTGCTGGAATGTCCTGAGCCCTGCACTCCGTTCTGGCGCTGCCTCAGGAGCTGTGTCCGTGGCCCTTGGAAGCCTCACCCCACTACCTTCCCCAGCCTCCAGCATTAGTCCAGACTGTCCCTTTCTCAAGCTCATGAGCAGGACTGGTTGAAATTCCTTGGGTGTGTGATGGTGCCTCCTCTGCCTGGCTGAAATTCCTTGGGTGTGTGATGGTGCCTCCTCTGCCTGGCTGTGGGGCAGTCAATACCCCTCGTTTGCCACCTCGCATATCCAATTAGGTGGGCTCTTGGTGGTGGGGAAAAGCGGGCTGTTTCCTTGACAGCAAATACCCAAACTGACTGAAACAATTAGTTTGTCTATTTTAAAACTGAATTCCAATGCTTCCATGGCAACCAAAGTTATTAAAAGATGTAAATTAAAGTGTTGCTCAGGAAAGATGGCTTGGCATGGAAGGCTCTAGTTTTGGGGAAAGAACATGAAGAATGGTGAACCAAGGGCATCCCCCTTCCTGCACACAGGTCACCATCAGCTGGAAGGAATCAGTGCCAATGGCTCCACCTCGCACCCCTGACCTCTGTTACCACCTCTTTCGGAGACACCATGGTCTCTTAGAAGCCCGGCTTTGCAATGTCTGAAGCCCCTGTGATGGAAACTTGAAAGAGCAGGTGGGATGGCTGACATTGGCATAGCACCTACTGTATACCTGGGCTTCCCAGGTGGCACTAGTGGTAAAGAGCCCACCTGCCAACACAGGAGACACAAGAGACTCAGGTTCGATCCCTGGTTTGGGAAGATCCCCTGGAGGATGGCATGACAACCCACCCCAGTATTCTTGCCTGGAGAATCCCATGGACAGAGGAGGCTGGCGGGCTACAGTCCATGGGGTCGCACAGAGTTGGACAGGACTGAGTATCACATGCTACTGTATACCTAACGACACTGAGCATTGAGATGTGCTGGGTGCTAACTCAGTCCCTGGCATCATGCTGAGGGGTTTGCAGGCATTCTCCCCCCTGAAAGCTCCTAACAGATGAGATGGAATCTCAGTTCACTCCCATTTCACAGATGGGGAAACAGGCGCAGAGAGATGAAAGGATGAAAGGAGTCACACAGCCGGTAAGCGATAAGCCTGGGATTAGAGCCACATCTGTCTGATCATATTATATTTTCTGAATCTGTGCCAGACAAAATGCCGGGGAGATGGATTATTCCACTTAATCCTCTTAATAAACCTAAATGGCAGTATGGTACGGGATTAACAGCTCAGGCTTCTGAGTCAGACGGATGTGGGTGAACATCAGAACCTCCATGACTTAGTGCTGGGACCTCAGGGTGAGCGCTAACTCTCACCACCTGAGTTTACTGGACTGGGAGACGAGCGCTGTGTAGGGTGAGGATGCAGGAGCTGACCCAGGAGACAGAGCTCACCCAGGGTCTGATAAAGATAAGCACTGCGAGACCAACACGCCTTGTATTCTTACTATTCCCCTTGTGGGCGAGGAAGAGAGGCTTAGAGAGGTAAAGGAACTTGCTCAGGGACACAGGGCTGGGTTGTTATTGTTGTAGAGTCGCTAGGTCGTGTCTGACTCTTTGTGGCCCCATGGGCTTCAGCATGCCAGCCAGGCTACCCCGCACTGTCTCCCAGAGCTTGCTGAAGCTCGTGTCCATCGAGTCAGTGATGCCATCCAACCATCTCATCCTCTGCCGTCCCCTTCTCCTCCTGCCCCTAATCCGTCCCAGCATCAGGGTCTTTCCCAGTGAATCAGCTCTTTCAGTCAATCTCGTCCCCAGTACTGTGCTCCTTTCCCCTCATCCCCATGAGCAAATGACAGTGTTCCTTCAAGATCTACAGCTTACAGTCTTTTTGGGGTAAGCCAGGGCGCCCAGAATCTTCCATCCACAAGCCCCTTGTCTCTCGTCCGGGGCTGCCCTGCCCCTTCAG
>NW_011494716.1:3029750-3031894 GCF_000754665.1 Bison bison bison | reverse complement strand
TTTTTTTGGGGAAAACCGGGGCCCCCAAGACTCTCCCACCCACAACCCCCTTGTCTCTCGCCCGGGGCTCCCCTGCCACTTCAGTGGCAGCACCCAGCATCCTGATAATCACCCCGGGGGCCGGGTCCAGGCTTTCTGTCCTCCGTTTGGCACTGCGCTGGGCGGGGTCCTGGCTCTGTGTTCCTGCCCACGCGGAAACGCGTTCAGGTTTCAGAATGCTCGTTAGTGCTTTCACACAGGCTGCTGCTTCTGTGTCCAGCCAACACTTGCTGATCTGCTGGGATTCAGTTTAAACACGAACCCCTCTGAGAGGCTTCTCTAACCCCCGTCAGGGGTTAGGGGACAGGGTCCCATTAGGTTATGCTCCCCAGCATCTGTGCTGCTCTCAGCATGTTGTCTTTGTGTGTGTGTGTGTGTCTGTGTGTGTGTGTGTGTGCGTGTGTGCCCAATCTATTGTTTAGAACACCAGAAATCCTAACCATCATTTTATTCGAGCTCATGTCACTGGCCACTTGTCCATGGACAGAGGAGCCTGGCAGGCTACAACTGTCCATGGGGACGCAAAGCATCAGAAACGGCTGAGCGACAAACACTCCTGATCTTACAGATGAGGAAAGAGAGATGCCCAAAGAATCACCTCCTTGAGGTAACACAGCTGGTAAGTAGGAGAGAAGCGGAGTGAACCCAGGCCTGGGGTCTGGAATTCTGTGAGCTGAGCCCCCTGGCCGCACCCGGTGGGGGTGCTGGGCAGGACTGTGATGCTGTGATGCACAACAAATGTGTATTTCACCTTCATCTGCATTCCTGGTACTGAGCTGCTAAACCTCTCGGAATTTCCTAAGTGTTGAGAGCAATCAAGGTGCCTTTTGTTATATTAATTAGTGGCGTTTGGAAAGCCCCCAGGTAATTTAAGGATGGGGGCTGATTTCCAGGGGAGCCAACCAGGTGATTAGAGTGATTAGAGGCATGGAACTTTCAGTCCTAATCCAGGCCTCCTGGGGGACAGAGGGGCCACCTGAGATTCAGTTCAATCGTCAATAGCCAACGACCAAGTCAATCACATCGACTTAAGGAAGGCTCCGGAAAGCCTCAGAGGACCGGGTTTGGAGAGCTTGTGGGCTCGTGAGCACACGGGGACCTGGGGGGAGTGGCGAGAGGGCTCAGAGTAACTGTGTCTCCTTCCCAGGTGACTCGCCCCGTGTGGCTCTTCCATCAGGCTGTTGAGTTATATTCTTTATAACATACTGGAAACCTAACAGATGAACCTATCTGCAGGGCAGGAACAGAGACGCACTCATAGACAGCAGATGTGCGGGCACAAAAGGGAAGAGGAGGACGGACTGGGAAGTTAGGATTGACATATATACACTGCGCTGTGCTTAGCCGCTCAGTGGTGTCCGACTCTTGGTGACCCTGTGAACTGTAGCCCGCCAGGTTCCTCTGTCCGTGGGATTCTCCAGGCAAGAATACTGGAGGGGGTAGCCATGCCCTCCTCCAAGGGATCTTCCCGAGCCAGGGATTGAACCCAGGTCTCCGGCTTTGCAGGTGGATTCTTTACCTTCTGAGCCATCAGAAGAATAATCACTTCTAATCACCTGTGTATATACACTGCCATGTGTGAAATAGATAGCTAGTCGGAAGCTGGCTGTATAGCACAGGGAGCTCAGCTCGGTGCTCTGTGATGACCCAGAGGGGTGGAATGACGGGGGTTGGAGGGAGGTCCAAGAGGGAGGGGATATATGTATACACATAGCTGACTCACTCTACTGTAGAGCAGAAACTACCACAGCATTGTAAAGCAGTTATACTCCAATAAAAAGTAAACTGGTAACCCAGTAAGTAGAATAGTTCTGCGCCCTGTGAGCCACTCTAAGGAATTAATTGTACCCAAGAGATGGGGTGTGGTCATTGGAACCCCTGACCTATAGCTGGTCAGGCAAAATCATGGGCTCTTCCTGGACTGGCATCTGAACTGGGGCATCAGGGAGATGCGTGGGGCTGTCTTGTATGACTGAGCCCTTAGCCTGTAGGACTGGACACTGTCTGCAGGTAGCTAACATCAGAATTGAGATAAACTGTAAGACAGCCAGCTGGGGTCAGAGAATGGCTTCTTGTGGAAAAAAAAAAAAAAAACCCACACCTCT
>NW_011494716.1:3026839-3029644 GCF_000754665.1 Bison bison bison | reverse complement strand
CGGAACCCATCGGACCACCTGGCACCCAGCAGATGTCTGTCAATGAGAGGGTAAGTAAGAAAGGCACCTTCTGCCTCCAAACTCCATGAGTGAGTATAATTCATTTCTTTATTTTGGTTTCAAAGCAAATTTCTCCAAGAAACATTAGCATAGGGACAATTTCTGAAGGGGACCACAGAGTAGAGAGCTCAGATCAAGCCAGGATCTCTGCAGAAAGCTGACCACATCCCAGTCTCTCTGCTGGTCACTTAGAGAGAGAAAGGAGGGTCTGCTCCTCTGTACATGGAACTAGCCAGGCAAAAACACTGGAGCGGGTTGCCATTTCCTTCTCCAGAGGATCTTCCTGGCCCAGGAATCAAACCCATGTCTCGTGCATTAGCAGGCATATTCTTAACCACTGAACCACCTGGGAAGCCCTCTGAAAAAGCCACACAGCTCTATCGGTCCTGACTCCACTCCCTCAGCATAGGTCAAAAAAGTTCACATTTTTAGCTTACATTCTGTGTGACGCTTTTCTTAACTCTGCAAATTGCTATTTTACTAACAGCTTCCTTTTGGGGCATCAGGTGGAAGATTGGATGATTTAAGGGTGTGGGGAATGTGATTGGATTTGAATTTTTTTTTTTTTTTTCTCCAAAGCCTCCAGGAGTCTAATGTGACATTCTGGGTAAGAGCCTCATGCGTGTGCATATGACATCTCCCTTAACGATGTACGAAATCGCTGTATGGAGACAGATCACCAGCAGGGCGGAGAGGAACCAGCGGGAGACGCCATCAGCCTGGCAGACTGTGGCCGCCACTGCTACTTCAGAAGAAACGGGCAAGGCTAAGAGGTCCCAGGGGTCTCCATCTGGAAAGTGCTCATCCACAAGGGATGCAAAGAACATCTGGCCTCAGCGCCCAGACTTGACAACATCCGATGTCATTCACACACAGGTTCGCAAGGCAATGGCTCATGCGTCCCCCGCTGCTGGGCCCAGGTGAGAAATCAGCTCCCCCAACAGAAGCGCCAGCTATTTCTAGGAGATTCTAATGGGACTCTGGGCTTCCCTAGTGGCTCAGAGGTAAAGAAACCACCTGCCAATGCAGGAGACGAGCGTTTGATCCCTGGGCTGGAAAGATTCTCTGGAGAAGGAAATGGCAACCCACTCCACTATATTCTTGCCTGGGAAATTCCATGAAACAGAGCAGCCTGGAAGGCTTCAGTCCATGGGGTTGAAAAGAACTGGACTCAACTTAGTGACTAAACAACAGCAACAACAGCAGTGGGATTCTGAAAGCACCAGAGCCTGATGAAATGGGAGAAAGAATTTCTCCCCAAGTCGATGCCACACTCTGCCTACAAGGTACTGAAGTCCCCTCACAGAGCTTCTTGTAATCACCTCTGGATCTCATGGACCGTGCATCAAGGGCTTTCATAACAACTGTTTGTTCCTGTGACCACTAGACCTCTACAGATCGGGCAACTGAGTGACAGAGAAGTTAAGAAACCTGCCTCAGAGTCAGCTTCATCCAGCTCAAAGGTGGAAGGAGAGAGACTGCAGGTGACTAATCCATGGGACTTCATGCGCTACACTTGGAAAAGTCATACATCACTCTGATGCTCCTGTGCTCAGTTGCATCTGACTCTTTGCAACCCCATGGACTGTAGCCCACCAGGCTCCTCTGTCCGTGGGATTTTCCAGGCAAGGATACTGGAGTGGGGATGCCATTTCCTCTGCCAGAGGATATTCCTGATCCAGGAAATCAAACCCAGATCTCCTGAGTCTCCTGCATTGGCAGCCAGATTTTTTTTTTTTTTTTTTTTTACCACTGAGCCACCTGGGAAGCCCTACATCACTCTGCCCACTTTCCATTGGCCAGAACTCAGTCACATGGTCCCATTAAACCACAAGGGATGCCGGGAAATGGCGCTAGTGGTAAAGAACCTACCTGTCAATACAGAAGATATAAGAGATGCAGGTTCTATCCCTGGGTCAGGAAAATCCCCTGGAGGAGGGTGTGGCAATGCACTCCAACATTCTTGCCTGGAGAATCCCATGGACAGAGGAGCCTGTCCATGGCTACAGTCCATGGGGTTGCAAAGAATTGGACATGACTGAAGCAACTTAGTACACAGGTACATGAGACCAAAGGGGAAAAGGCATGGGTTTTGGAAATTCAGAGCTGTCTCTACCACAGGCACTAAGCAAAGTCCTGGGAGCTCTAATGAGTCTGGGAAGCCAGATTAAAAAATAGACTCCATCATCTTTCAATCATCCATCTCGTCCACTCCCAGTCTTACAATGAAATCTTTCAGATCTATCCCTGGACAGTGTTCAGAGGAAGAGGAGGTAGAGGTGAAAGTAATCAATGAGGACTCTCTGGGGTTGTCTGGATGTTGCTCAAATGTAAAATTGAGGGACCATTTACTGACAACTTGCTCTGTACCAGGATCTGTACCCCCACACTATAACTGCCTTATCTCATGTAATCCTCACCCTCATGGGTTTCCCTGATGGCTCAGATGGTAAAAATAGAAAAAAAAAAAAAATCTGCCTGCCAATGCAGGAGATGTGGGTTTGATCTCTGGGCCAGGAAAATTCCCCTGGAGAAGTAAATGGCAACCCACATCAATATTCTTGCCTAGGAAAATTCAGTGGACAGAGGAGCCTGGTGGGCTACACTCCATGGGGTTGCAAAGAGTTGGACAGGACAGGAGCAACTGAGCACGCACGCACGCATGCATTGATGGTGTCAGATTGTAACAGTGACTGTCCCCATCTCACAGAAGCGGAGGTGCTGAGAGAGCACACAGCAATCCCA
>NW_011494716.1:3004851-3026739 GCF_000754665.1 Bison bison bison | reverse complement strand
AAAATCACATCCAGGTGAACCTGATCTCAAGTGTTTGCCCCACTGGCTTTTACATGTTTTTGCTTTTTTCTTCCCCTTAGTACCATTCTGTTTTGAGAAATAGGGTTTGTACCTTCCAGTCATATTATTTAAACCACAGCATTAGCTCACTCGGAAAGGAAAACATTTTCATAAAATATTCAGTACATGAAATATGAAAGAAAAGAAATATATCCACAGGAAAGTCACTAATCAAAGTGATTTTCTCATCCAGTTGCCTTACATGACTGGTGTTCTAGTCAGAACATGAAAGAAACAAAGGGTGGATGGCTGAAAATCCCATGCTTATCAGACGGAGCTGCCTGGAATGCTCTTAGCTTCAAACAAACAGGCTTCCAATTCCAGAAGAAGAGAGATGCGCGTGGTCGCATTCCTCTCTCAGAACGATTCTGGGAGCTGTCTGTGGGGACCCGTGGGTGCTTGTCACCCACATCTGGGACTACACTGCTATGAGGCTATCCGTCTGTTTACATACACAGTGAGATGGAACACCAAGATGGGTTGTTTTCAAGTAGCCTGGTTTCCTTCTCGGAGAATTTGCAGAAGAGAGTCATGAGGGACCGAGCTGTACTTTTGCTACTGTTTCCTGGTTTGCTTTCTCTTTTGGGATGTGGGTAATATCCCCCCCTCTCCCGCTCCCAGTTGAAATGCGTGCCTAATTTTGTAAACACCTGGAATCAGAATGTGTTTTTAAATCAATATTGTGTTGTTTCTGTTCTCCATCCCCTTCCCCTCTCTCCAAAAAACAGCACCACGAGAGCGAAGCTGTGATTTATAACCCTTGATATCTGAGAATGGGGGGAGCAGAGTACATAGTACTAAATGGCTCAGGACTGGAGTGTCCACCTCTCCCAATCACCCTGCAGGCCTAATCTTGTGACTGCAAATTGGCCACCCATGGAGGCTTTGAGCAGCAGATCCTAAGGGCAGGGGCTGGCTCACTCAAATTAAAAATACACACCAAGCTAAAAGAGAGAGCAAAGCCAACAACCATTTTCATTTTCAAAAATAAGACATTTTAAATATTCATTTGAATGTATAGTAATAAACGATTACACATTTTAATCTGTTTTCTGTTTGACAATACTTCATTTGCAGACTCTTCATAGTTTTTAAAAATAGACCCAGAGTCCAGATCCCCACAGCATGAAATTTTTCACGTTCTCTAATTTGCAGCAATGTATTTGTGTCAAATTTAGTCTACAAGTCGCCCTAGGGTGCGTTGGCACTGGGTGGCTGAGAAGCCACCTGCAGCTTGAGCCCAGGCATCACATGGGGCTGTGGATCAATCCTGGGACTAGGGTGCCTCTGCCGTGGACAGACTCTCCCCTGAGATAAGCAACCTGAGCTCTGCTTAGTACTTGTATTAGAGACAGCTACCATCCCTTTTCTCCTTCAAGTTCACAGTTACACCACATTTCCCAGCCTCCCTTGCAGTTCAGTGGGACCACGTGACTGAGTTCTGGCCAATGGGAGGTGGCAAACGTGACGTATGACTTTTCCAAGCATGGCCCTTAACAAGTTGCCTGAATGGTCACCTGTGCTCTTCCTGGTTCCATCTTCTAGTTGAATGAAGCTGATTCCGAGGCAACTTTACAACTCCTCTGTTCCTCAATTGCATGATTTATAAAATGGGGGCAAACATAGAATCCACTATTGGACTTGTTTTGAGGAATATTTAATGAAGTAAAAACAAGACCGCAGAACATAGTAGCTGACCTTAAGGACTGTGAAATCAAAGTTTAAGGCTTTGCTTCACAGTCATGCAACTCATGGGCCAGTTTTTTAACCTCTCCATCTATTTCCCATCCTCTGAAACAAGGATAACAATACTCTCTGGATAGTAATGTGGTGGAAGTAATTTTTTAAAAAGATAGAAAATGCTTAGAATATAATAAACCTGCCATCTAGTGAGTACTATGTAAGTCTTACCTGCTACTAATACTATTACTACTGCTGCTACTATTGCTATCATAATAATTACTATGCTTAGAAGAGTGTCTGGTGCATAGTACTATTCATAAATGTTGTTGCTCAGTTGCTTAGTTGTGTCTAACTCTTTTGTGACCTCATGGACTGTAGCCCACCAGGCTCCTCTGTCCATGAGATTTCCCAGGCAAGAATACTGGAGTAGGTTGCCATTTCCTTCTCCAGGGGATCTTCCTGACCCAGGGATCAAACCCACATCTGCTGCACTGCAGGCAGATTCTTTACTATGTGAGCCACCAGGGAAGCCCATTCATCACCATTTCTGTAAAACACCTACAACAATAGTCTCTACCAGAATTCAGTGAAATAATAGGTACAAAGCTTTATCATGGTACCTAGGATTGAAAACACATAAGCCTTGAATAACCTCTGGTCCTATTCAATGCCACATGTGCTCTGGTAGGAAAGAAGGCTCAGAGGGTCAAGACCAGACTCTGGGCGTGGATGATGTAACAAAGGAGGTAGAGACAGTTGAAGGAATGCACCAACACCAAACTTCACCTTTTCCATAATATGAGCTGGACACCATCCAGTTCTGGATTTTGACCAACTAGAATCAGAAGGCAATCCAGAGCCAAGGATGGAGAGAGTTCCTAACGCAGAAACTTAGACCCAAAAAGTGTCCCTACAGAGGACTCAGTGGGTCCACAGACTTGGATAAGAAAAAATAAAATTTTATTTCCAGTAACCTCTAATTGTAATCTAACATTCCCTTTTGTGGGGTTTCTCTGGTGCTCAGATGGTAAAGAATCTGTCTGCAACGTAGGAGACCCAGATTCAATCCCTAAGTCAGGAAGATCCCTTAGAAGGGGGAATGGCTACTCACTCCAGTATTCTTGCCCAGAAAATCCCATGGACAGAGGAGCCTGGAAGTTTCCATGGGGTTGCAGAGTCAGACATGACTTAGTGACTAATTGGTTGGGTTCATTCCCTTTAGAATCACTTTGTCCACAAAAGTGCATATAGTCAAAGCCATGGTTTTCCAGTAGTCATGTACAGATATGAAAGTTGAACCATAAAGAAGGATGAATGCTGAAGAACTGATGCTTTTGAATTGTGGTGCTAGAGAAGACTCTTAAGAGTCCCTTGGACTGCAAGGATATCAACCCAGGAAATTCTAAAGGAAATCAACCCTGAATATTCATTGGAAGGACTGATGCTAATGCTGAAGCTCCAATACTTTAGCCAGCTGATGAGAAGAGCCAACTCATTGGAAAAGGCCCTGATGCTGGGGAAGATTGAAGGCAAAAGGAGAAGGGGGCAGCATAGGATGAGATGGTTAGAGAGCATCACTGACTCAATGGACATGAATTTGAGCAAGATTCAGGAGAGAGCAGAAGACAAAGGAGCCTGGCATGCTACAGTCCATGGGGTCACAAAAAGTCAGGCACTCCTTAGCCACTAAATGACAACAACAAACTCCCTTTAATTATAAATATGAGCAGCAATTCACAGAATTACCAGTACCTGTGAGTTTGTCACCTACAGAATCCACAGAATTTTTCAGTCATAACATTATAATTGTCATAGATATCTCAAAATGTCATAAGCTTGTTGCTGTTTCCAAGTTACAGTAATTATTAAATTTGTTATTTAATGTATTAAAAAGGAAAACAACAATTTTACTGGATCACATTTATTATTTTAGTAAATGCATTTCAATACACACATTTTCCTTAGTTATCCTAAGTATTTCATATTATATATTTTAAAACTTTATTCTCAGGTGGTTCTAGTGATAAAAAAAAAAAAAAACTTGCCTGCCAAAGCAAGAGATGTAAGAGATGCCTGTTTGATCCCTGGATTGGCAAGATCCCCTGGAGGAGGGCATGGCAACTCACTCCAGTATTCTTGCCTGGAGAATCCCATGGACAGAGGAGCCTGGCAGGCTACAGTCCATGGGGTTCCAAAGAATCAGACACGACTGGAAGCACTTAGCACACAGGCACACATTCTCCAAAAAGACCCACCATTCTCCTCAGATGTCAAAGGGACTCATGAAACACAAAAGGTAACAGTTCCTTGGTCTAGGGTCTCAAGGACCCTCAGTTCTACACAACTGAAGAGGAAGGTCAGGACTGCAGACACCTGCTGGTGATCACCCAGGTGTCTTCTGGCAGGTATCCTCCCAAGCCCTCTGCTACTACATCTATAATGAGGAGCTCATCACGTTTCCCCCAAATCCTCCATAGGATTATTACAAGAATCAAATATGGCACTGAATGTGAATCTACTGGCTGAAAGGAATAGGTTCTGTGTAAACGTGGGGCATCAAGCAAATCATGCTTTGGAAACTTAACAGACCCTTCTCTAGCTTCCTCCTGGGGGTCCTGCATGTTGCTCCCAGGTCCTCCTCCTAGGATGCTACAGAAGGAAAGCTGCCAAGGGCTGTGGGAGGCAGAGACCACTGGAGGCACTGCTGTCACATTACGAATTGAGTCCTGGCTGGATCCCTTGTAACAATAGTCTCATCCCTTTGAATCTCTGTTTCCTCTTCTTGTGACAGAAAGAATGACACTGGAATAAGAAAAGCCCATGCAAAGTGTAAAACAGAGCGCCTGCCACGTAACCACAGTGTAGGGTTTGGTGAAGCATGGTGGTTGGGATGACGATAGAGATGACTATTATCATCATTATCACACAGGGGCAGGTATTTGCTACTCATGGAATAACTATGGGAGCTTCACATTTCCAAACTCCTTGCCTGTGGGCACAGTGGGACACATTTTAGCTGGTGGATTGTGGGTGAAAGTGATGGGTGCCATTTCTGTCCTGAGACAGTGAAAAAGACATGTGAGATTCCCTCATTCTTTCCTCCCCTGCCATAGGGATGGTGGAGGTGTGTGCTGACATGGTGGAGATACAGGACAGAGCAGCCTGTATAGCTCGATCACTAGGAGAGAGCTCCCTAGGAGAGTCACTCTGTGCTCACTGGATTGGTCCCCTGAGCAAGAAATAAGACTTGTTGGGTGAGCCATTGAGATTTCCTGGTTAACCTGTTACTTCAGCACCTCCTAACCTCTCCTGACTAATATATTAACTATGAAAACCACAAAGAAACACACAATATCTACATCTTTAATGATGACAATGGCTAGGTCTACACGAGACACACTTAGAATTCAGTACCATCTACAAGGGCATGAGTAGATAGTCCACTGGCAAATCTGGACAGAATCTAGTCCAAAGACTGAATGTAGTCCAAGGAGAGATGCTCAGAGGTCACTCACTCCAGTGTCTGCATTCCATCTGCAAACCCTGCTGACCCAGGACAGCATTTACTCATTGGAAGTGAGGTAGCCTCCTGAGACACCATGTCTGTAGACATTAGCTGAACCACCAAGGTGCTATTCCTACA
The DNA here is from genome assembly GCF_000754665.1 of Bison bison bison. NCBI lineage: Eukaryota > Metazoa > Chordata > Mammalia > Artiodactyla > Bovidae > Bison > Bison bison. Next base: position 3,021,353 of record NW_011494716.1, on the reverse strand, counting down.
CACCGTTCTCTCTCCTTCCCACCAAAGGTTCACGGAACTCTTGAGCAATGCAAAAAGCTCTCAGTATCCATGTTGCCCCCAGTATGTAAGGAGGAGGGCATGGAGGACCAGAATCCCTGTCTATGGCGCCGCTCGGGATGGTACAGGGGCAAACTATAAGGCGTAATTAACACATTTCAAACCAGCATGTAAAACGTGTCAGCTGTTTTGAGTGTTAATTGATATTTTTGCAAACTAATTACATTAGAATGACAAGGCCAGGAAGACACTGAAAGAGTTTACCATTTTTGTTCCGCTCCTCTTGTTTAACTGGCTACATGGATTACCACTTTATTCAATTTTTATTTTTTTTTTAATTTACCAGAAATGATCTAAACACCATGCTATTTCACAGCTATCATCATTTATTCATAGCTCAATAGAGGAAGCCAGAATAGCAATAACTCTTTCTTTTTTTTCTCCTCCTAATTGTCATTCTGGGGAGATAAGTGGAATATCAGCCTCGAGTCAAGCTACATTAGTGCTGAGAAGCAGGCTCAGTCATGAAGTTTCTCCAGTGTGCGCTAACATCATTTGTCATGAGAGGTTTGTGCTGAGCAATCAGACTGTAACCCAAGGGGGTGTTCAAGCCTGCTTCCCCCATCTTAGCTGGGCTGCTGGTGCCAAAGGCAAATTGCCTAGAATCAAACACTAACTCTGCCTGCTAGCCGTGAGGCCATGAATGGATCCCATCAACTCTTCCGAGCCTTGGTTTTCTCACCCATTAAATGAAGGTTATTTACGTGAATACTTATCCACACAAGTCTGCTGGAAAGAAGAAATGAGGTAATCCATGTAAAATGCTCAGCACTGTGCTTGGCAGGCAGAGGACATCCAATAAATGCTGGCTGTTCTCACGGCCACCACCACCACCACCGTCATCAAGGGTCTTCTTTCCTGCTGCCCCTACAGTCAGGTGCCAATCCACATGTCTGGGGGATTTCCCAATTCTCCTGTCCATCCCTCACCTATATGCACAGTAAACCCAAGGCAGTCTCTCTGCTGTTTGCCAATCTTGGTCCAGATGATTAAAATAAGCCATGCACCGTGGTATCCAGGGCTACGACCCCCAGTGCCTCTTACTGACCTCAATGCTAGGTCACAGGGGTGGGTGGGAGAGGAGGATGACTTGATCACCCCCTCTAGGTGTTCATTCTCTCCCTTGAATCCTCCTCTATTTCAGAACTTGAATAAAAAGCATCTGTTCATCCATCTGTGTATCTTTTTAGGTTTGGGGCTCTATGAGAGCAGGAGATGTGTCTTATTCATTTTACATGTGTGCGTGCTAAGTCACTTCAGTCGTGTCTGACTCTTTCCAACCCCAAGGACTGCAGCCCTCCAGGCTCCTCTGGCTATGGGATTCCCCAGGCAAGAAAACCAGAGTGGGTTGCCATGCCCTCCTCCAAGGGATCTCTCTGATCCAGGGATCGAACCAGGGTCTCCTGCATTGCAGGTGGATTCTTTACTACCTGAGCCATCAGGCTCTCAAAAAAATAGTGATGTAAAAATAGATGCCCTTTCCGCTTTCTGCATCAGTGCATGCTCCTCCAAACAGATCCATCTGCTAATGAGTATGTGGTCCACAGGTTTCCAGAACCTCTGAGCCCGGGCTGATTCCAGCCACAATCCCTCTTCCCTCTTGTTCACTAGTGTTTCTATGATTCTCTCAGGGGCAGCTCACAGTTCCCCATATGGAGCTTTTCCTTCTCTGGCCTGTTACAAAGCTTTGCCTTTGGCCTCGGTTTCCACAGCCAGTTGAATTCCTACCACCCAGGCTGATTCTGAACATCCCAACACTCCCCTTCAACTGTCACATCTTTAAGCCTCCTCCATGGAAGCCCCACCCCCGTGGATCAGTTCCTTTCTCCTTTGCCATTGATAAAGATGGGCTAAACTATCGGAGTGATGTAACATTACAGACCCTGGCAGGTTAGAGCCTCTGCTGTTGGGTCTAATTTGGTGCATCGAGTCTGAGAGCTGAGTGAGATGTGAGCCCGGAGCATACCTTTTGATCTTAAGTAGTCAGAAGGTTGGAGTGTATAATGCTATGGAAATAAATGGTGTCAAAACTGTAGGAAATAATTTATGGTGTGGGAATGGGCTCTGTGATCACAGGGCCCTCACAACATCTTGAAACAGAGAGTTGACGAGGTTGTTTGAACTGTGGCAGGGGCAGGTGGGCAGGAGGGAGAAGGAGAAGAGGAGAGACTGGGTTTTTCTCACGGGAGTTGGGAGGCCCAGTCTATGTCTCTGAGAAACAGGAGGTGACTTCCAGTTTAAGCTTGTCACTTCAGCTGACTTTGGGGTCTGAGAGTCATGGATGAGATTCTTGATCCCTTTCCTATGAACTCTGTAACTTGCTTAATTAAGAAACTTGAACCTTGGTTTGCTCATCTGTAAAATAGGAAAAATACTAGTAGTCACTGCACAGGGCTCTTGCAAGGGTGCAATTAAATAAGTTATATAAAATGTCTTGTAGAGTGTCTGGCATATAGTCAGATACTAATTAAGACCCAACGGACTTTTTCTTTCCCTTTAGTTACTCTTTTTCATTAACCTCATCGCAATGTACAAGTGGTGAGATTCTTCTAACGCATCCTCAAAAGCTCAGAGTAACAGAAACCAATTTTTTTCTGATATAAGCAGTAGAAAGAGAATGTTTTTGACTGCTCACCTTTCTCAGGGACCTTTACTTACTTTCCAAGGATTGAGGTGTTTCTGGAAGGCTCAAGATCTGATGAATCCATTCGGTTTAGAGACTATGAACTGGTTTTAGTTGACACCCTGATCTTTCCTCCTGTACATCAGAAGGAGCGCCCAAGAACCCTAACAAAAATAACTACAATGACTAGCATATATGAAGGGTTATTTGTGCACCAGGTAACATTGCTAATTGCCTCCCACAATTTATACCATGACTTTTCACCTTCACCAAAAAGCTATAAGGTTCTAAAATAGGTAACCAACCAGGACACACTGTATAGCAGTGGGCTCTCTATTCAGTATTCTATAATAGCCTAAATGAGAGAATAAGTTGAAAAAGAATAGATATATGTATATGAAAAATGTTGCTATACACCTGAAACTAGCATATACTCCAATATAAAAAAAATTTTTTTAATTGAAAAATAAAAATGGGGCAAAAAGTTATAAGGTTCATTCTTTATCTTCATTCTATATAGGAGGCAAACAGGACATGCAAAGGTTAAGAAATTTGCCCCAGTTTCATCTCCAGCAGGGTCTGGAGATGGGAAATGCTGGAGCTGGGGTTTGAAGCCAGGCGTTGGACTCCATAGCCTGTACACACAACAGTCAAGTTCATAGTAGAGCATGCCCCAGCACTGCAGTCAGACACTGATTCAGACATTGGTCCTGCTATTTAATTCTTACGTAATTGTGGCCAACGTATGTCACCTCTTAGAGTCTCAGTCTCCTCCTCTGTGAAGTATGGATGGTGACACTCGTAAAGAGCGTCATGAAGCTAATGCAGTGCTCAGTGCATAGTATGCATGTGGTGGATGGCATGGTGTGTCCAGGGCTGCTGCTGTCAGCTCAGCTCCCGCCCCTGGGGCTGCCAGATGCCCGTTTACAGGACAGACCTCACTGATCAATACCCTCCACACAGTGCTTCCCATCAGCGTCCCTCTTCCTGCTTATCTTTCCCTCTTTTACTCTCAATTCTACCTCTGCTACTCACTGGGTATATGAGGGCTGCCAGCCATCAGCTCTGTTGGTCTCTTCCTTTTCCTTAAAATTCATCCACACTTACTCTCCCATTCTTTCTTCAGTTCAGTTCAGTCCAGTCGCTCAGTCGTGTCCGACTCTTTGTGACCCCATGGATTGCAGCACGCCAGGCCTCCCTGTCCATCACCAACTCCCAGAGTTCACTCAAACTCACATCCATTGAGTCGGTGATGCCATCCAACCATCTCATCCTCTGTCGTCCCCTTCTCCGCCTGCCCTCAATCTTTCCCAGCATCAGGGTCTTTTCAAATGAGTCAGCTCTTCGCATCATGTGGCCAAAGTATTGGAGTTTCAGCTTCAACATCAGTTCTTCCAATGAATACCCAGGATTGATCTCCTTTAGGATGGACTGGTTGGATCTCCTTGCAGTCCAAGGGACTCTCAAGAGTCTTCTACAACACCATCAATTCTTTGGCACTCAGCTTTCTTTATAGTCCAACTCTCACATCCATACATGATGATTGGGAAAACCATAGCCTTGACTAGACGGACCTTTGTTGGCAAAGGTATTGCCTCTGCTTTTTAATATACTGTCTAGGGTGGCCATAACTTTTCTTGCAAGGAGTAAGTGTCTTTTAATTTCATGGCTGCAATCACCATCTGCAGTGATTTTGGAGCCCAAAAAAATAAAGTCTGCCACTGTTTCCACTGTTTCTCCATTTATTTGCCATGAAGTGATGGGACCACATACCATGATCTTCGTTTTCTGAATGTTGAGCTTTAAGCCAACTTTTTCACTCTCCTCTTTCACCTTCATCAAGAGGCTCTTTAGTTCTTCTTCACTTTCTGCCATAAGGATGGTGTCATCTGCCTATCTTAGGTTATTGATATTTCTCCTGGCAATCTTGATTCCAGCTTGTGCTTCATCCAGCCCAGCATTTCTCATAATGTACTCTGCATATAAGTTAAATAAGCAGGGTGACAATATACAGCCTTGATGTACTCCTTTTCCTATTTGGAACCAGTCTGTTGTTCCATGTCCAGTCCTAACTGTTGCTTCCTGATCTGCATACAGATTTCTCAAGAGGCAGGTTAGGTGGTCTGGTATTCCCATCTCTTTCAGAATTTTCCACAGTTTATTGTGATCCACACAGTCAAAGGCTTTGGCATAGTCAGTAAAGCAGAAATAGACATTTTTTCTGGAACTCTCTTGCTTTTTTGATGATCCAGCCAATGTTAGCAGTTTGATCTCTGGTTCCTCTGCCTTTTCTAAAACCAGCTTGAACATCTGGAAGTTCATGGTTCACATATTGCTGAAGCCTGGCTTGGAGCATTTTGAGCATTATTTTACTAGTGTGTGAGATGAGTGCAATTGTGTGGTAGTTTGAGCATTTTTGCCATTGCCTTTCTTAGGGGTTGAAATGAAAACTGACCTTTTCCAGCCCTGAGGCCACTGCTGAGTTTTCCAAATTTGCTGGCATATTGAGTGCAGCACTTTCACAGCATCATCTTTTAGGATATGAAATAGCTCAACTGGAATTCCATCATCTCCACTAGCTTTGTTTTTAGTGACACTTCTTAAGGCCCACTTGACTTTGCTTTCCAGGATGTCTGGCTCTAGGTGAGTGATACACCATCATGATTATCTGGGTCATGAAGATCTTTTTTGTACAGTTCCTCTGTGTATTCTTGCCACCTCTTCTTAATATCTTCTGCTTCTGTTAGGTCCATACCATTTCTGTCCTTTATTGAGCCCATCTTTGCATGAAATGTTCCCTTGGTATCTCTAATTTTCTTGAAGAGATCTCTAGTCTTTCCCATTCTATTGTTTTCCTCTATTTCTTTGCACTGATCACTGAGGAAGTCTTTGTTATCTCCCCTTGCTATTCTTCTTGTGACATTCTTTCTTAATGTCACAGCAAAAAATGTCTCCTTTCTCAGTCCAATTAAGACTGTAGTTCTCTGGCTTCATGCTGGTCCCCGATGACACAATGGTGACCAAAGCAGCTTACCCTCAGGGACACTCTGCTCACCTTCCAGCATGTAAACCCCACCTGTGCTCTAATCCCCATCTTTGTATCCTCTGAGGCCCGTTTTTCAAGCATATGACAAACCCAACCCAGCCTCTGCCGTCTTCAAAATTCCTTCAATCCAGGGAGCATCATTGCTTTGGCTCAACCACTTGCCCCTTTAGAGACTGGTCCATATTCTACATATGAGTTGTTTTCTTTCAGTCTACCCCCTAAGGCTCCACTTCTGTCTTCCACCACCAGCACTGGGAAAGCTGTTGTTGAGGACATTAATGATTGTCCACCTGACAAGTCTAGACCCATCAACCTGGGGCTCACTCTCCTTGACCCCAGTGAATCATCCAGGGCCTGCCCCTTTCTTATAACCCTCTCCCCCTTCAGTTTCCAGGAGGATCTTGGTCTGTTTCTCCAAGTTCACCCTGACCACTTCCACTCCTCTTCACAGCTCACGTACCCCTTTAACACTTATTCCCTGAACATGCAAGTGCTTTCTCATCTGTGCCTTTTCTCACCTTCTCTGCTTTTCTTGACTTCAAGCCTCCAGTCTGTACCTTACCCACTCTGGGAAGCCTCCATATATACCATACTCCCCTCTCAGCCCACTTATGTCTGAGCCCAGACCCTAAACTAAAGGAATATGGAGTAGGGTTTATGGAGAGGGCTTTGCTCTTACAAGAATGCTGGCCATCACAAAACAAAGGACACTATACCATTTACAATATAGCCTGCTCCCCTCCACATTGGTCCATATGTTCTTTGAGGGTAAGATTGTATGTTCAAGTCACATATGGATCCCAGGACTTAGCTCTTTCCCTGGAATAGAAGAGCTGCCACTTAAATCTCCATCAACAATAGACAAGACAGGGAAGCAACCTAAAAGTCCATTGGACTGAGGAATGGATAAAGAAGATGTGGTATATATACAATGGAATATCACTCAGTCACTAAAAAGAATGAAATAATGCCATTTGTCACAACATGAATGAAACTAGAGATTGTCATACTGAGTGAAGTAAGGTAGACAGAGAAGGAGAAGCATTGTATGATATCCCTTGTAATCCTGTATATGAGGAACCTAAAAAGAAATGATACAAATGAACTTATTAACAAAATAGAAACAGACTCACAGACTTAGAAAATGAATTTTTGGTGGCTGGGGGGAAGGGATAGTTAGGGAGTTTGGGATGGACATATACACACTGCTATATTTAAAATGGATAACCAACAAGGACCTACTGTGTAGCATAGGGAATTCTGCTCAATGTTATGTGGCAGCCTGGATGAAGAGGAGTTTGGGGGAGAATGGATACATGTATATGTATGGCTAGGTCCTTGCTGTTCACCTGAAACTCACAACATTGTTAATCAGTTATACTCCAATACAAAATAAATTTTTTTTTTCTTTATAAAAGACCAATCATGTCTCCAACTGAGATTTCTGGACCCTTGAATAAAGACCGGATGACTCTTTCTATGGTTCTTTAAACATTTTTTTTTGGAGCTGGTTTCAAGGACAGAGAAGACTCTCAAAACGTGATTGGGTAAATTAGACGAGGTCTGTGTGCTTGTGCTGGGAGGGATTGGGAGCAGGAGGAAAAGGGGATGACAGAGGATGAGATGGCTGGATGGCATCACTGACTCGATGGGCATGAGTCTGGGTGAACTCTGGGAGTTGATGATGGAAAGGGAGGCCTGGCGTGCTGTGATTCATGGGGTCACAAAGAGTCGGACACGGCTGGGTGACTGAACTGAACTGAACTGAACTGAACTGTGTGCTCATTGGGAAGCTTTGCTGATCTTCAAGTGGATCTTGCCCTTGATGGAGAGAAGAGGGCTATGGACTTTGATTGAATTCAGTTCAGTTCAGTCGATCAGTTGTGTCCGACTCCTTGCAACCCCATGAACCACAGCACGCCAGTCCTCCCTGTCCATCACCAACTCCCAGAGTTGACCCAAATTCATGTCCATTGAGTCGGTGATGCCACCCTACCACCTCATCCTCTGTTGTCCCCTTCTCCTCCTGCCTTCAATCTTTCCCAGCATCACTGTCTTTTCCAATAAGTCAGTTCTTCCCATCAGGTGACCAAAGAATTGGAGCTTCAGCATCAGTCCTTCCAATGAATATTCAGGACTGATTTCCTTTAGGATTAACTGGTTTGTTCTCCTTGCAGTTCAAGGGACTCTCAATAGTCTTCTCCAACACCATCAATTCTTTGGCACTCAGCTTTCTTTATAGTCCAACTCTAACATCCATACATGACCACTCGAAAAACCATAGCCTTGTTAGACTTTGTTGACAAAGTAATGTCTGTGCTTTTTAATATGCTGTCCAGGTTGGTCATAACTTTTCTTCCAAGGAGTAAGCATCTTTTAATTTCATGGCTGCAAATTTTGGAGCCCCAAACAATAAAGTCTGCCACTGTTTCCCCATCTATTTGCCATGAAGTGATGGAACCAGATGTCATGATCTTAGTTTTCTGAATGTTGAGCTTTAAGCCAACTTTTTCACTCTCCTTTTTCATTTTCATCAAGAGGCTCTGTAGTTCTTCTTCACTTTCTGCCATAAGGGTGGTGTCATCAGCATGTCTGATGTTATTGATATTTCTCCTGGCAATCTTGATTTCAGCTTGTGCTTCCTCCAGCCCAGTGTTTCTCATGATGTTCTCTGCATGTAAGTTAAATAAGCAGTGTGACAATATACAGCCTTGACATACTCCTTTTCCTATTTGGAACCAGTCTGTTGTTCCATGTCCAGTTCTAACTGTTGCTTCCTGACCTGCACTTAAATAAGCTGCCTGCTTAAGGTGTGGGTCCGCCATGATGCAAAATCACCAAAGCACATTTTCAAAGCCACGAGTCTCAAGCTAAACTTCTAGTTATTTATTTATGCTCTTACTTTATACAAGAGATAAAAATTGTGTGAGGAAGCAAAATAACAATTGTGGATCATTTGTTCTGTGCCAGGTACTATCTTTGGATTATGAAATTTTCAAATTCAAATCAATCTTTTGAGGGGGTGGTTTTCATTCTTGCCATTGTATGGATAAGAGACCTGTTCATCAGTGAAGTGACTTGACCGCAGGCATATAACTTATAAATTGTGGACCCATGATTCTTATCCATCTCTAAGACTCCAGAGAGCGCAGCTTTCCCCACTGTAACCCTCTCAGCGCAGTAGCTCAACTTTCTCCTATAAAATGTTCTCACTTCACAAGTGACTTGGAACAGCCAGGACTGGCCTTTTGTTCACAGCAAAAGAAATTCAGTCTCTTCTCAAAAGTTCTGGCTTCTCTCCAACTGGGCCAGAGTATTCAGAGGCTCTGTAACCCCTGGATCTGCTTTTCTGAGACTCGGGATTGAAACAAGAAAAATGCATGATTCCTTGGCCTGGGTTCAAGTTTCCTTCGAGATGGACACAGGGATTGGTGGAAGCGAGATCCCACGTACCTTTCTCTGAGGCCACCAGGTTCTGCCAACTGCACTGCTTCCCACTGCAATTATTTGGGATAGCGAGACTAATATCAATCAATCTCACTTTGATCGCTTTGCCATGAAATAGGAGCCGGCCAATTTGTCAAAATTGAGGCCCTCCACGGGGTTTATATTGCCATTAAACTATCAACAGGAAATCATTAAGGTGAGGCAAGAAACCAACTGGTAACTGAAAAGAAATGATTTTTTTTTTTCCAAACATCCTTGCCTACAACCTCCTTTGTCTAGCTGTCAGTGCAACCACTGTGGGGCTGGGTCTCAGATCTCTGAGCCACCCTGTAGTCGGAGGTGGAGAGAACTCAGATGCAGGCATTTGCAATCCAGTGGCTGAGCCCAGGTTACTTGGTTCTCTCACAGCAGGGCAAGCTGCGTGACGACAAACAGAGGGGGAGATGTGTATGCATTTGTGCGATAAAACAGGCTTAATGATTCCGAAGGGGAAAGAGTCCAGGAGACGTACAGTAGCAACTCAGGAACAAAATGGAACCATGCAGGGCCAATTAATGTGCAAATATGTGTGTGCTGAACTTGCATTCCATTCATCATGTGGACATGAAAATTGGGCCATTTATCTGTTATATTATGTATGTGACATCTTAGTTTGGTTCTTACAGGCTGCTTGGGGACAAAGGGCCATGTGCTTTGCGGCAAGCAGAGGGAATTTAAGATAAATTCTTCAGCTGTCATAAACATTGCTGGGCAGAATTTGGTCAGAAGATAAAGCTCTTTCCTCTGCAGGGTTTTAACATTTCTCAATAGTCCATGTGCCATCTTATTAAAACTGTGTGTGGGGCGGGGAGGGGTGGCATATGCCATGAAAAATTATTGGCACAAACAGCTCGCTGTCATGTTTTCAAAGTCCAGATTTAGCAAACGTTATTCACATATTCACTGTCAATCTGCAGAGAGAAAGGGAACTGGCAAAGCCATTCATTCTCACTGCTTCTGTGGGTTTGTAATTCTTCTTGTCTGTCTTTACCAACGTCTCCTCCACAGGTGGGGTTTGTTCTGTTTAAATTATAACTGTTTGTCTGTACTTAGAGGGAAAAAAAGGAAAGTCATTTGAGAAGGAAAAGGACCTCACAGAAGCACTTTCTCAGAGCCACTATTATTTACCTAACAGAGCATGCCATGAATATGGATCACACATTAAATAACGGTGATCGCTTGCTTTGATGAATTGCCATTAGAAATTCAATTAATAAAAGGTTACCTCCCTGCAGTAGTGCAAAAAATATGATCTGGCTCCAACAATTATAATTTAGCCTTGGAAACGCTGGTTAGGAGAAAGGAAAAGTTGTGTGTATATGTTTTAAACCTGTTCCATCTGTGACATAGGATTCTGGAATTAAAATGAATGAATGAATGAATGGGTGATGAATGGGTGAGCTTAGGCTATTTTTGATCCACAGTTTTGTCTCTATGCTGACAGCTCTACACTTCCTCATTCCCTTGTTTTCATTATCTTGTGTTATACTTTTTATGCTATGTTTTTTCAGTTTTGTTGCTGCTTTTTGTTTTAACCAGGTAGCTTCATTGTTTTCCTTGATGCACAAATCATATACCATAAAGTACACTCATTTTAGGTGCAGAGCTCCATAAATCTCACACATGATGGTACCCTATGTAACTACATCTAGACGAAGGTGTTGAGTATTCCCATTGCCCAGCTGGCTCTCTTGTGTCCTGACCTAAAGGTAACCCAGACGGTTACTTTTATCACCCACTCAGAGGTGGGTGCTCTTTTACATGTAAATGAAATCATACAGGATGTATTTTTAACTCAACATTATTACTCTGGGCTTTCCTGGTAGCTCAGTGGTAAAGAATCCCCCTGCTAATGCAGGAGATATGAGTTCAATCCCTGATCCAGGAAGGGATTACCTTTAGGTCAGGACACAAGAGAGCCAGCTGGGCAATGGGAATACTCAACACCTTCGTCTAGATATAGTTACACAGGGTACCATCATGTGTGAAATTTATGGAGCTCTGCACCTAAGATGGGAGAAGGCAATGGCACCCCACTTCAATACTCTTGCCTGGCAAATCCCATGGACGGTGGAGCCTGGTGGGGTGCAGTCCATGTGGGGGTCGCTAAGAGTCAGACATGACTGAGCGACTTCACTTTCACTTTTCACTTTCACGCATTGGAGAAGGAAATGGCAACCCACTCCAGTGTTCTTGCCTGGAGAATCCCAGGGATGGGGGAGCCTATTGGGCTGCCATCTATGGGGTCGCACAGAGTCGGCCACAACTGAAGCGACTTAGCAGCAGCAGCACCTAAGATGAGTGTACTTCATGGTATATAATTTGTATACCAAGGACAACAATGAAGCTACCTGGTTAAAACAAAAAGCATCAACAAATGCCACAGAGCAACTAAACCCTGTGTACCACAACTATTGAGCCTGTGCTCTACAGCTTGGGAGCCACAACTGCTGAAGCCCACTGGCTGCAACTACTTAAGCCCAGTGCATTAGATTCCATGCTCCGAAACAAGAAAAGTTATCACAATGAGAAGCCAGTGCACCGCAACTACAGAGTAGCCCCCGCTTGTCATAATTAGAGAAAAGCTCATGCAGCAATGAAGACCCAGCACAGCCACAAATAAACAAAAACTTTTCAAAAAGTCACAATATTTAAACATATATATATCTAAAATTCATAAAGGCTATTTCCTATATCCATTGATAACTATTTTTGGTTAGCATCCTATATTCCATGGTATGACTATATCACAATTTATTCATTTTCCTGTTAATGGACATTAAGTTTGTTTATTTTTTGGCTATGATAAATAAAGCTTCTGTGAAAATTATTGTGTACATCTTTTGGTGGCCATTGGGCACACAAGCAGGAGTGGAATTGCTAGAACATTAAACATTATTTCAACTAAGTTTAAAGTATTGCGAGTCTCCAATACTCCAATTTTTAATTTGGAAATAAGGATAACAAAAATCCTGCCATGTGTGATTTCTGTGAAATTGAAAAGGGGCAACATATGTTTAATTGTTGATTATTTGTTTTAAACTGCCAAATGAAGCACAAATGTGAGACTGTTCCTGGGGGGTTGAGGGGTAGAGAAGATGAGTGTGTGTCCAACTCTTTGTGACCCCATGAACTGCGGCCTGCCAGACTCCTCTGTCCATGGAGTTCTCCAGGCAAGAATACTGGAGTGGGTTGCCATTTTCTTCTCCAGGGGATGGGGATCATAGGAAACAGGCATCTGTCCATGGTGCTGATTCTAGAGCACTGAGACATATGCAGATATGATCTATTGACAGAAAGCAGAGTCAGTCCTCAAGGAGTGACAGAGCTACCATTTATTAACACCCACTATGCACCAGGCCATGATCTGGGTGGTTTACATGCTGCTATTCATATATTGAAATCCTGTCCCCCAAGGTGATGGCATTAGGAGGTGGGGGTGGGGGGAGGTGGTCTGGAGGTGATTAAACCTCAGGAGTGGGATTAGTTTCTGTGTAAGAAGAGATATTGGATATTAATTGGATACTGGATATCCATTGGAAGGACTAATGCTGAATCTGAAGCTCCAATACTTTGGCCACCTGATGCGAAGAGTTGACTCATTGGAAAAGACCTTGATGCTGGAAAAGATTGAAGGCAGGAAAAGAAGGGGATGACAGAGGATGAGATGGTTGATAGCATCACTGACTCAACAGGCATGAATGTGATCAAACTCCGGAAGGTAGTGAAGGACAGGGAAGGCTGGCGTGCTGCAGACCATGGGGTCACAAAGAGTCAGACACGACTGAGCAACTGAACAATGACAACAAAAAGAGACAGAAGAACTTGCTCTCTCAGCTTCCATGTCATGTGAGGATACAATAAGATAACTATCTGAAAACCAGAATGAGGGTCCTCAGTGGACACCGGATCTGCCAGTACCTTGATCTTGAATTTCCCATCTGTCTAAACTCTGAACAATGAATTTCTGTTGTTTAAGTCCCCCAGTCCATGAACTGACTAAGACACAGGGCATGAAAGTTAACAGCCAGCCCTTTGTACCTTGCTAGACACAATTAGAAATCCCAACTCACTCTCTCTCTCTCTCTCATTAGCTGAATTGTTCTAGGAAAGTCCCTGAGTCTCTCTGAGCCTCAGTTTATTTTTCTGTGAAGTGGGGACTACAATAGTGGATACATCCTGAGATTTCTGTGAGGATTTTATAAGCTGATGCATGTGAAATCTTTACATGGTGAATGGTATGTGGTAGGCACTGGATACATGGAAACTGGTTCTCTGTTGAGAATAAATCAAAAGAGTAAACACAGCAAGGCCCTTTTAATGCTCTCAGCAACCTTGTGTGATGTATTGTCATTCTCACTCTGAAAACGAGGCAATGAGCTTCGGGTGGACACATGACTGGCCTGAGGAATTGCCCCAAGATCATCAGGAAGCAGGTGGACTAGCAGCTCCTTACCCCTCTCCATCCTTTCACGTCCTGACCTTCTTCTCCTCCCAATGATCTGCCTCACCAGGCATCTAAAGTAACATTCACACCACTCATGAACCACATACCAAGTCGCTTCAGTCGTGTCTGTCTCTTTGTGACCCTATGGACTGTAGCCCGTCAGGCTCCTCTGTCCATGAGATTCTCCAGGCAAGAATACTGGAGTGGGTTGCCATACCCTCCTCCAGGGGATCTTCCCTACCCAGGGATAAAACCAGTGTCTCTTACATCACCTGCATTGGCAGGTGGGTTTTTTTTACCACTAGCGCCACCTGGGGAGCCCAGTGAACCACGGTTTCTGGAACACTTGCACACCAAGCTATCCTATCCAAGCATGCAGACATCTGGACTGGTTTCCACTCTTTGCAACAATCTCCCGTCAAGTTTTGTAGAAAGCTGCCAGCATCTGCCTTCACACTCCTTATTCCATATGACCATCCAACAACCATGCGACGGGTCCAAAGGAGCCAAGTTACCCTCACTGAGTCCATGAGAAAAGTGAGTTTCAGCAGGGAAAGTGATGGATGCATGAAGTCACACAGAACCGAGACTGTGGAGGCCCTGGTCAACGCCTATTGCTCAATACACTCAAGCCAAACTTGCAACTGGGATGACGGCTCCACGGCCCTGGGTGTATTTTGCATGAACCCACTCAGTGACATCATGTACAATTCCTCACAGATGGTCACCCTGCTGGGGACTGCTGATAAACATCTTTTCAAAGTCTCTACTTACTGTCAGCATCAGTCACAGTTCCCTTAGTGCCCCAGAAGGTGAACTGGGAAAGGAAAAAGAGGGAAGGAATGGAAACCACCAGAGACAGATGGAGGTCTCACCGCTGAAGCAAGGACTTGTCTCGACAGAGCTAGAGTCATCATGTGGATATCCAGACTCTGGAGTCACCAAGACAGAAGCAAGTGGGAGACCCAGCTTTGAGGCCATCCACCATCTTTATCAGGCTACTCAGCACGCAGTCCACAAAGAGTACCAGGGGTGACCCAGTTGGCCCCAAACCCAGCACCGCGGAAGCCACGCAACTGACAACACACGAGACAAATCTCCAGGAGACTGTGCAGAGCACAGTCACAACCACAGCACCCACTTCATGTATCACAGAAGAAAATGGTTTCAGAAAGTCCTCCAAAGAGACAACAAAACCACATTTCCTACCTCAGTTGTGCTGGCAGCCAGGCTTGCTGAACCCTGCAAGTTAAAAGAAAAAAAGACATTAGTATTGATTCAACAAGAAGGTAATTGGATTAATTGTCTTTTTAAAGGAACTGGCATCAATAATTTGTTATGACCCGAGGGGACAATGGGTGGGACGGACGGACACACACACACACACACACACACACACAGGTGCTTTTTCTTCTATCAAGCACAGGAGCAAGATTTGTTTTTCCAGTCCTGTGAATAAGGTGAAGAGGATAATTAATATTTTCAACACATTATAACAATCTTGCCAGGAAGAAAAAAGGGGAAGGGCTGTGTGCAATGCCCATGCACTGATAATGATTAAATGAACACCAAAAAAAGCAAAGGCATTGAAGACATTGAGGGTTCTTTTTCCCTTAAAGTTTTGAGTCAGTGTTCTGAAAAGGTACAACTACAAACTACAGAAACTGCAACCTTCGGTTCCAAAATGCCTCAAACACTCTGAACTAAAGAGCGATGCCAAGGATTGTGCCATGCTCTTTATGTCATCCCCAGAACAACTTTTATTATCCCATTTCATTGCTGAGAGTATTGAGCTTAGAAGAAAAGTAATCTTTTCCAGCTCAGAAAGTTATTCAGTAGAGGAAGTTAGATTTAAGCTCAAGAAAAAGTCACAGACTTCAGGCTCCTACCCACAGCCCGTTCTGCACTAAAGGACTTGACTTAGACTCCACCCACCCTTTTCAAGGTGGCTTCCCCCGTGGCACTAGTGGCAAAGAACCTGCCTGCCAATGCACGAGACATAAGAGAGGTGGGTTTAATCCCTAGGCAGGGAAGATCCCCTGGAGGAGGGCATGGCGACTCACTCTAGTATTCTCACCTGCAGAGAATCCCATGGACAGAGGAGCCTGGCAGGCTACAGTTGGCTACAGTCTATAGGCTCTCAAAGATTTGGACATGACTAAAGCAACTTAGCACACACACCTGCACCAAGTTCATATATGCAGAGAGGGAACCTCCTATCTAGGGGCAGATAGGGTGTTATTTTTCCCCTGATGACTCCAGGAATTATCTCCCCCACAACTCTCTACTTACACCTGAGGCTGACCTGGCCATCCTCAGCCTTATTTTCCTACCAGCCAGCTATGAACTGAGTTGAGTCTACTCCCACTCCAAATTCATGAAGCTCTAACCCTCAATGTGATGGTATCTGGAGGTGAGCCCTCGGGAGATGATTAAGTTTAGATGAGGTCTGAGTGAGTCCCCCAGGATGGGATTAGGGCCTTTTATGAGACACCAGAGTTTGCCTCCTGTCTCTCTCTTCACCTTCTTGCACCAAGAAAAGGCCATATGAAGACACAGTAAGAAGGTGACCACGTGAAATCCACAGAGAGAACTCTCACCAGACACAACCCTGCTGGCTCCTTGATGGCGAACTTCCAGCCTCCGGAATTGGGAGAAACAAACCCCTGTTGTTTAATCCACCCAGTCTATAGTATTTTATAACCCGAGTAACCCAAGCTCACTAAGACAAGCCAATACCAGCTCACAGCTGTGAATCAACTAAGGGCTTAAGAATGCATGGGTTCCTGAGTTAGATGAACAGGCCTGTAACCCCCCCCCCC
>NW_011494716.1:3003168-3004751 GCF_000754665.1 Bison bison bison | reverse complement strand
CCCCCCCCCCCCCCCCCACCGGCTCCCATTACTCTCACTCCGGCGCTCACCCCCAGGGAACTAGACCAGCCCTCGCTGAAGCCATCAGCCCCAGAAGCAGCTGAGGCAGTGCTCGCTTCCCACTGGGCAGCTTTCAAGTGTCATCAGCCTGCTAAACAGGAGGCCAGACTTTAGACTGACCTCAGCCAAGAGGATGCATTAGTTAGTGTCCTGAGGTTTAGCAAGGTACGAGTCCGGGGGCCAGCCATGGGGAAACCGCCAAGGTGTGATGAATATCGGAGCCCAGGGCACCTCCCCCCTTACCTTCCTTTCCCTCCCTGCCCTCTGTCCTTTCTGTGGTGGGGCTGGGAAAGCAGCTGGTCCCAAAAAGAGTGGCCATATCCCTAAAGCACAAGTGCAGAAGGTCCCTGGCTACATAGCTCTGTGTGTGTGTGTGCACACACGCGTGTGTAAAGTGAAGCATGCCATTCAACAGCTGCAGGTCCCTGGCAGTGCATGACAATACAGTTCTCAGGTGCCCTCTCTAACTTCCTCTGCTTCATAATCTTAGTCTGAGTCTCCTAACGTTGTGTATTTCGGGTCACACAACCCCTTTCATTCCTCCCTATTAGGCAAGCCTGCTTCTTGCATCTTCCTTAGATAAACACACATCAACAAAGAGGAGTAGGCGTGGCTGTTGACGGAAGCACTGTTGGTGATAACAAGACGCTTCTAAAACATTTTAAATTTTATTTAAATTGGAGAATTATTACTTTAAATATTGTGATTTTTTTGCCATCAGATCACATCAGACCAGTCGCTCAGTCGTGTCTGACTCTTTGTGACCCCATGAATCACAGCACGCCAGGCCTCCCTGTCCATCACCAACTCCTGGAGTTCACTCAGACTCACGTCCATCGAGTCAGTGATGCCATCCAGCCATCTCATCCTCTGTCTTCCCCTTCTCCTCTTGCCCCCAATCCCTCCCAGCATCAGAGTCTTTTCCAACGAGTCAACTCTTTGCATGAGGTGGCCAAAGTACTGGAGTTTCAGCTTTAGCATCATTCCTTCCAAAGAAAGCCCAGGGCTGATCTCCTTCACAATGGACTGGTTGGATCTCCTTGCAGTCCAAGGGACTCTCAAGAGTCTTCTCCAACACCACGGTTCAAAAGCATCAATTCTTCGGTGCTCAGCCTTCTTCACAGTCCAACTCTCACATCCATACATGACCACAGGAAAAACCATAGCCTTGACTAGACGGACCTTTGTTGGCAAAGGTATTGCCTCTGCTTTTTAATATGCTATCCAGGTTGGTCATAACTTTCCTTCCAAGGAGTCAGCATCTTTTAATTTCATGGCTGCAGTCACCATCTGCAGTGATTTTGGAGCCCAGAAAAATAAAGTCTGACACTGTTTCCACTGTTTCCCCATCTAGTTCCCATGAAGTGATGGGACCGGATGCCATGATCTTCGTTTTCTGAATGTTGAGTTTTAAGCCAACTTTTCACTCTCCTCTTTCACTTTCATCAAGAGGCTTTTTAGCTCCTCTTCACTTTCTGCCATAAGGGTGGTGTCATCTGCATACCTGAGGTTATTGATATTTC
>NW_011494716.1:3001954-3002562 GCF_000754665.1 Bison bison bison | reverse complement strand
AGGGTTATTGTTACCATCTTTCTAAATTCCATATATATGCGTTAGTATACTGTACTGGTGTTTTTCTTTCTGGCTTACTTCACTCTGTATAATAGGCTCCAGTTGGTACCTCTGATTTTCTTGGAGAGATCTCTAGTCCTTCCCATTCTGTTGTTTTCCTCTATTTCTTTGCATTGATCACTGAGGAAGGCTTTCTTATCTCTTCTTGCTATTCTTTGGAACTCTGCATTCAGATGCTTATATCTTTCCTTTTCTCCTTTGCTTTTAATTTCTCTTCTTTTCACAGCTATTTGTAAGGCCTCCCCAGATAGCCATTTTCCTTTTTTGCATTTCTTTTCCATGGGTATGGTCTTGATCCCTGTCTCCTGTACAATGTCACAAACCTCTGTCCATAGTTCATCAGGCACTCTATCTATCAGATCTAGTCCCTTAAATCTATTTCTCACTTCCACTGTATAATCATAAGGGATTTGATTTAGGTCATACCTGAATGGTCTACTGGTTTTCCCTACTTTCTTCAATTTAAGTCTGAATTTGGTAATAAGGAGTTCATGATCTGAGCCACAGTCAGCTCCTGGTCTTGTTTTTGTTGACTGTATAGAGCTTCT
>NW_011494716.1:3001284-3001854 GCF_000754665.1 Bison bison bison | reverse complement strand
AAGTCTGACACTGTTTCCACTGTTTCCCCATCTAGTTCCCATGAAGTGATGGGACCGGATGCCATGATCTTCGTTTTCTGAATGTTGAGTTTTAAGCCAACTTTTCACTCTCCTCTTTCACTTTCATCAAGAGGCTTTTTAGCTCCTCTTCACTTTCTGCCATAAGGGTGGTGTCATCTGCATACCTGAGGTTATTGAGATTTCTCCCGGCAATCTTGATTCCAGCTTGTGTTTCTTCCAGTCCAGCGTTTCTCATGATGTACTCTGCAATAAGTTAAATAAACAGGGTGACAATATACAGCCTTGACGTACTCCTTTTCCTACTTGGGACCAGTCTGTTGTTCCATGTCCAGTTCTAACTGCTGCTTCCTGACCTGCATACAAATTTCTCAAAAGGCAGATCAGGTGGTCTGGTATTCCCATCTCTTGAAGAACTTCCCACAGTTGATTGTGATCCACATAGTCAAAGGCGTTGGCATAGTCAGTAAAGCAGAAATAGATGTTTTTCTGGAACTCTCTTGCTTTTCCCATGATCCAGCGGATGTTGGCAATTTGATCTCTGGTTCCTCT
>NW_011494716.1:2989226-3001065 GCF_000754665.1 Bison bison bison | reverse complement strand
GTTTAGAGCTTCTCCATCTTTGGCTGCAAAGAATATAATCAATCTGATTTCAGTGTTGACCATCTGGTGATGTCCATGTGTAGTGTCTTCTCTTGTGTTGTTGGAAGAGGGTGTTTGCTATGACCAGTGCATTCTCTTGGCAAAACTCTATTAGTCTTTGCCCTGCTTCATTCTGTATTCCAAGGCCAAATTTGCCTGTTACTCCAGGTGTTTCTTGACTTCCTACTTTTGCATTCCAGTCCCCTATAATGAAAAGGACATCTTTTTTGAGTGTTAGTTCTAAAAGGTCTTGTAGGTCTTCATAGAACCGTTCTACGTCAGCTTCTTTTTTGCCATACATCAGTACAAATTGGCCATGGGTATACATGTGTCCCCCACATCCTGAACCCCCCCCATTTCCCTCCCCACCCTGTCTCTCCAGGTTGTCCACAGAGCACCAACTTTGGGTACCCTGTGTCACACATCAAATTCCCCCTGGCTGTCTACTCTACATATGGTAACGTACATGTTTCAAGGCTATTCTCTCAAATCATCCCACCCTCTCCTCTTCCCACTGAGTCCAAAAGTCTGTTCCTTACATGTGTCGCCTTTGCCGCCCTGCACATAGGACCACTGGTACCAGAACAGAAAAGGACATTTCTCAAACACTGTTAAAGCCATTTGCATTCAAATTATGAAAGCAAAGAATGGCTCCAGTGAAACACAACACGTGTAACCTGGATGTGGCTGCTGGACTGCCAGTTTCCGATGCTCTAAGCCAAATCAATTACAGTCCAGCCACATTATAAAATAGTATGCTACAACCAGAATGAATGGGCTGAATCCCAACATTTTGACATGAAAAATTCTACCACACATACTGCTAATGGACAAGAAAAGATGGAGAACAGCACATACAACATTGTTGTTTAATCGCTAAGTCACATCTGTCTCTTCTGTGACCCCATAAACTGTAGCCCATCAGGCTCCTCTGTCCATGGGATTCTCCAGACAATAATACTAGAAGCAATTGCCATTTCCTTCTCCAGCATACAATGATACCAATATTCTAAAAAAAATTAACTGAAGTATGTAAACATTTGGGGGCTCCCCAGATGGCTCAGTGGTAAAGAATCCTCCTGCCAATGCAGGATATAGAGGAGATGTGGGTTTGATCCCTGGGTCAGGAAGACCCCCTGGAGAAGGAAATGGCAACCCACTCCAGTATCTTGCCTGGGAAGTCCCATGGACAGCGGAGCCTGGTGGGCCACGGTCCATGGGGTCACAAAAGAGTTAGACATGACACAGTAACTAAGCACAGCACACACATATACCTTATATATTCGTATAACTGAGCAGGACCCTATGGGGCCTTCCCAGGACAGACCGCTCCCCATAGCCTCTGCTTTAGCTCCTCCATGATGTATCTAGATAACAGTATCTGATGCACATTTTATGATTTGTTTCATGGATGCTAAAACCCACACCAAAGGGAAGAAGTGCTTGATGACCATGAGCACATAGCCCCCAGACCTACAGGTGCCTAAAAATTGATAATGTTAGCCCCTGGGACATCACCCTGTTAAGTCGACATCAACCAATCAGAGAGCTGTGCAGGAGCTGATCATATGTTCTGTGGCTCCCCTCCACCACCCGGCCTTAAAAAATGTCTCCCTAGGGCTTCCCTGGTGGCTCAGTGGTAAAGAATCTGCCTGCTAATGTAGAGGACATGGGTTCCAGCCCTGGTCCCAAAGGATCCCACTTGCTGTGGAGCAACCAAGCCAGTGTGTATGCCACAACTACCAAGCCTGTGCTCTAGAGCCCATGAGCCAGAACAGAGAGCAGCCCCCACTCATGGCAACTAGAGGAAAGCCCTCCCAGCAGTGAAGACCCAGCACAGCCAATAAACAAATAAGCACATCTCCCTGAAACCCAACAGGGAGTCTGGGTGCTTCTGAGCACTAGCCCCCAGGACTCCTTGCTTGGCACCTGCAATAAACTCTGCATTTTCTTCACCACAAGCCAGTGTCATCAGATGGGGTAGAGAACCCAAGTTTGGTTTGGTATCATTCCTCCTCCCATACTCACCTCTTCAGTTACACACACACACACAGATGTATGTCTAAAAACATGTCTAGGAGGATATACATTGAACCAACCAAAGTTTTACCTCTAAGGAGGAATTTGGAACATGACTGGGGCTTGATGGTTTGAGGAAAGTCATGGGGAACTTTCTATTTTTCTGAATTGTATGAAAATTTTTCATTGAGCATGTATCCGTATATTATTTGCCAAGCTAAACATACATTTAAAATATGATTTAAAAAACAAAGTTTTACTGTTCCCATTAGAGAATCTACAGAAATGTTGGCTTGTCTCATTGAAGGCAGAACTCAAAACAGCTCTCTTTCCCATTCATATATATGATGACACAGAGGAGAAGGTGGGCCATACGGTGATGCAGTAGGGAGTCGTGGGCCTGTGGACAATTGGAGGTAGATTTCATTTCATTTATGACTTATAATTCTACTTTTACAAAAATATATGGAAATCCTCTTGATGGGGGTGAAAGAGAGTGAAAAAAAAACTCAGCATTCCAAAACATAAAATCATGGCCTCTGGTTCCATTGCTTCATAGCAAATAGATGGGGAAAAATGGAAGCAGTAACAGATTTTATTTTCTTGGGCTCCAAAATCACTGTGGATGATGACTGCAGCCATGAAATTAAAAGACAGTTGCTTCTTGGAAGGAAAGCTATGGCAAACCTAGACAGCATATTAAAAACAGCAGAAACATCATTTTGCTGACAAAGGTCCACCTAGTCAAAGCTATGGCTTTTACAGTAGTCATGTAAGGATGTGAGAGCTGGACCATAAAGAAGGCTGAGTGCCGAAGAATTGATGCTTTCAAATTGTGGTGCTGGAAACAACTCTTGAGAGTCCCTTAGACAGCAAGGAGATCAAATCCTAAAGGAAATCAACCCTGAATATTCATTGGAATGGACTGATGCTGAAGCTCCAATCCTTTGGCCACTTGATGTACAGAGCCAGTTCATTGGAAAAGACCCTGATACTGAGAAAGATGGAGGGCAGGAGAAGAAGGGGGCAACAGAGGATGAGATGGTTAGATGACATCATTGACTCTGTGCATGAGTTTGAGCCAATCTGGGAGATAGTGAAGAACAGGGAAGCCTCACGTGCTGCAGTCCTTGGGGTCACAAAGAGTTGGACATGACTTAGCGACTGAACAATAGCAACAAAGAAAAGCAAATGTTGAAATTAACTAGAATTCTACATATTATATTCAGTGTCGATTTTATGGTCATAATCATGTGAGATTCACCCCTGACACAGGGAGCTCTGGGTTATCCAGGAACATGGTACCCACAGACTTTGAGGCCTGTCTGTAATCTGCTGTGGCAGGGTGGGCAGACAGAGGATGGGGGAGCCAGCTGGGTGGGGAGGGTTCTTTAAGGGCTGCAGTTTCCAGGCTGAGGCACTTGACTTTTATCTCATCAGTAGCAGCCACCATCAGAGGCTTCCCGGCGGGGGGCTGATATGATTAGAGCCTTGTTTGAGGTGGGCCATTCTGTGGACCAGTACAGGGCACAGAGGGAGTGCAGGAAACTCCCAGCAGGACACTCCTTAGAGCTTTGTTCCAGTGGCTTCCTATCCCTTTAATCATTTCCCTTCCTCTACCTGTGTTTGAAATCACAAAGATTAAGGGGTTCCTCCTCGCTTGTGCCAGGAACTTGATGTATGTGATTCTTTCAGTCCTCACCTCAACCCTAGGAGCTGGTTCTTGAGCCAGATTTTCAGATGGGGAAACTGAGGTCGGGATGCTAAGTTCCTTTCCCACAATCAGGACTGGGACTATGGTGTTTGAACCCAGGTCAGACTCCAAAACTGCCCTCAAGACCCAGGCAGGGTCTGGTGGAGATACAAGACTTCCTACAAATTAATAGAAGTGTTGTCATTCAGTTGCTCAGTCATGTCTCTTTCTGGTCCTGTGGACTGCAGCACGCCAGGCTTCAATGTCCTTCAGTATCTCCCACAGTTTGCTCAAACTCACGTCTGTTGAGTCAATGATACCATAAGACCGTCTCATCCTCTGTCACCCTGTTCTTCTCTTGCCCTCAATCTGAGTCAGTTCTTCATATCAGGTGGCCAAATTATTGGAGCTTTAGCATGAGTCCTTCCAGTGAATGTTCAGGGTCAATTTAGGATTGACTGGTTTGATCTCCTTGCTGTTCAAGGGACTCTCAAGAGTCTTCTTCAGCACCACAATCCAGAAGCATCAATTCTTCTGAAGGTGCTCAGTCTTCTTTATGGTCCAACTCTCACATCTGGTACATGACTACTGGAAAACCATGGCTTTGACTAGATAGACCTTTGTCAGCAAAGTGACATCTCTACTTTTCAATATGCTGTCTATGTTTGTCATAGCTTTCCTTCCAAGGATATTCATTTCTTGCTCACATAACAACTATAGGTGGGAGAATGTATTAGAGGCCAGTTCTCCTCCACAGCATCATTCAGGGCCCCAGGCAGAAAGAGGTCCTGCCATCTTTAACATGCGGCTTCCCCATGACCAGAAAGCCAGATGGAGGAGGATACATGAAAGAACTCAAGTAGGTGGTCTTTATGGACCAGACCCAGGAGTCCCATATATCATTTCAGCTTATATCCCATTGGCTAGAGTTCAGTCACAGGGCCACCTACAATGGCAAGGGGTTTGGACATGTGGTTGAGCTATATGTCAGAGAGAAGATGGTTGTGCAGAACAGGGCTGGCGGGCCTGGCCACACCTCCTCACTGCAGCCCTGCCTTGCCTGAGAGCCCCCTCCATGGCTCCTTGATAGAAAACCCACCTCCAGTTGACCTTCCCCAATGTCTCCTGGTGATCAGTCTGGCAGATAAGACAGTCTCCTGTTGGCTGAGGTCCCCTCACCTTGCAGCTGGTCCTCTGGGGTGCACCAGCCACGTGGCTCAAACCTAGCTCTCTGTGTGTCCTCTAGACCCGCAGGAAACTAACAAGTCCTTTCACAAGAGCAGAGATTGAAGCTGAACCTCCTTCTGTCTCTCCTGGTGTCTCCTCCCCCAGCTCGAACCAGCAGAAAGGGGGGACAGGAAGCTGCACCAGCCAGCTGATTCCTCTTCTTGCTGGCATCCCAGTGTTTACAGGGGATCCCTTCGGAGCTCACCTGGTCTTCAGGTTGACACTGATAACTCTCCTCTCTACCCTGAAACCTCTCTAGTCTTCCACTCTTCTCTCTGGTCAGTACTGGTAACAGCAGAGCTGGCTCATCCCCTCGTGGACCCAGAGGAGGTCCCTGAACCCATTGTGTCTGGCCCTCTTTCAAGTATAAGAGGCGCTCAGCATTCTTCTGCCTTCACTTGGGGTCAAAATGATCTATTCTGGGAAGACAGGAACTGTCTTCCAGTCACCTTGACCAAAGCATCCTGCCAAAGGCTGTGAATGTGTTGCCAAACTGGGTCAACTTGTCCCTGAATGGATTAAATCTCTGGGTTGTTTTCACTGGTGTCAACAGAACACTTTGAAGTGCTGTTGTCAGAGGGTGGGGAAGCAGAACAAAGTGTGTGGAATAAGACAAACAAGGTCCCTGCCTCTCCGAAGCTGGGGGGCTCTGAGAAGGTCACTTCCCTGACCTGAGAGAGTTGATTTCTCTATAAGCTGTGCACAGGGAAACTTGTCCCCAAGTGGTGTGGATTCTGTGTTGGCTCGTGATTAGTATACACTGGTGTCTTCAGCACCTCCCTGCTGTGTGTGTGTGAGTCCCTGAGCAATCTGGGGCTGTAGAAAAGCTGTGGAGTTGAGTCCTGGGTTCCAAATCTGCTTCCCCTCACCACCACCATGCTAGGTATGTCATCTGGGGCACATATGGTGACTGAAATCTGTCACACGTTCTTTGGTGCTTCTCCTGAGAAGATGTGGGGTCTATGCTCCCAACCCTTGAATCTAGGCAGGCTTTAAAACTTCCCTGACCAGGACTTCCCTGGTGCTCCCACTGCAGGGGGACCAGGTTCAATATCTGGTCGGGGAACTACATCCCACATGCTACACTCAGACTCGGAGTGGTCAAATAAATAAATACATTTTAAAAATACATTTGTTTTCCTCTGGCTTACTTCACTCTGTATGATAGGCTCTAGGTTCATCCACCTCATTAAAACTGACTCAAATGTGTTCCTTTTTATGACTAAGTAGTATTCCATTGGTTTTATCCATTCATCTATCAGTGGACATCTAGGTTGCTTCCATGTCTGTAACAAGCTAGAGGGGTGGGAAAGGGTGGGAGGTGGGAGGGAGGGGACATATGTAAACCTATGGCTATTTCATATTGACCTTGACAGAAATCAAACCATTATTTTAAAGCAATTATCCTTCAATT
Organism: Bison bison bison; assembly: GCF_000754665.1. Classification (NCBI taxonomy): domain Eukaryota; kingdom Metazoa; phylum Chordata; class Mammalia; order Artiodactyla; family Bovidae; genus Bison; species Bison bison. Next base: position 2,994,673 of record NW_011494716.1, on the reverse strand, counting down.
AAAAATAAATAAGATTTTAAAAAATAAAAGGAAACAATGGCTTCTTTAAAAAAATTTAAAAAATAAAACTACCCTAATCACCAGATTACAGCAGAAGGAATGTTCTGTCTTTTCCGGGCCAGATTTAAAAGATTGGATGTGTCCACTGCTGTCCAGGGGGCCCTCTCTGGGTGTCCTTCGTGCCCACCAGAGGTCTGACTACCCTGAGGCCACATGGAGGCACTCTGATGGACAATCCCAGCTGACCCCACACCTCCAGCCTCCCTGGCCAATGTGCCAACCATCTCGCACCATGGGCCCCCACAGGCAGTTGAACGCCACCAGGAAACCTCAGCCCACCCACGCCCAGCACACCCTGCCTGGATCCCTGACCCACAAAATCTTGAGCTGTAATGAATGGTTGTTGTTTAGAGCTGTTAAGTCCAGGGTACTTGGATACACGGCAATAGATGCTCACAACAAAAGGTACTTATGCTCTCTAAGCCTATAATTTCATACTTATAAAACAGAAAACATGTTTTTACAAGATAAGTCCTAAGAATTAAGCAAAGAACATATATTTAAAGCCCTTGGTCCCTGGCACACAGCAAGCTTTGAGTTTCAGCGCATGAGCATGTGTGCCGGTCTTTGTGCATCTCCACGTGCAACAGACGATTGACTGTCAAGTGACGCCTCTCAGAGCACACAATTTGATTTCCAGCTGGTAAAATGTATATGGGTTGCTCTGAATTCACATACACCTAGGCTTTATAAATCCCTGCCCTACCACTTACAGGACTTCCCTAGTGGCTCTGTGGTAAAGAATCTGCCTGCCAATGCAGCAGACGTGGGTTCGATCCCTGAGCTGGGAAGAGTCCCTGGAGAAGTACATGGCAACTCACTCCAGTATTCCTGCCTGGGAAATCCCATGCACAGAGGAGCCATGGGGTTGCAAAAGAGTCAGACGTGACTGAGTGACTGAAACAAAGAAAAACACCACTTAGAAGCTGTGTGCACACCCGAGAGCGCTACCTCTCCTCTCAGGATCTCAGTTTCTTCAATTAGAAAACAGATATAAAAAGATATCTTGCTGTCTTTTTGGCGAGGATTCGATGGGAATGTCTGGCCTAGAGTTAGAGATTGGGAAGGAATAACCGTAGTCTTAGTTTGGTGGCATAACTGTTACAGTAGCAGCATTCATAAAGCTGATATTTTGAGCTCCACTGAAGTTAATGGAGCAGTCTTTGAATAGACTCCCCCAAAGGGGTATTTCTGAAAGCAGGTAGCATCCCCTCTCCCCACCACCTCTCTCTTCTATTCTAGCTCAGGACTTTATTCCAGTCCTGAGCTGCCAGAACTCAGCCCAGATTTTGAAGTGTGAGTGTAAAAAAGAAAAGAGCCCATTCACAGATGATACTCAACGCTCCCCTCCCTCCCTGAACCAAATTCCGTAGGCTCTGGGATGCCCAATGAATAAAAGCCTCTTAAAATTCTTCCAGAAAATGCACAAGGTTTCTCTTAATAAATCTCGCTGTCAGGAATGAAATATTTACATGCACTTGCTTCAAAATGCTGGCAGCCTGTAACCGAAGAACAGTCTTACTTGTGGCGATGAACAACCACCTTGGGTCCATCCTGTAGATGATTTTGAGAGGAGCGAGAGGATGCAGGGAAGGGAAAACTGCAGCAGGAAGGCCGAGCCTCGGAGAGAGGAGCCGACAAAACCCTGCCCTTGGTTTGCCCTTGAGGCTGGTGTTTAAGGAAGGTTAAACTGGCTCCAGCACTGGGTTGATGGGTGTCTGAGCTGTGACGAGCCCATCAGTCACCCTGACACATGCTGGAAAACACCGAGCGATTGCAAGCATTCCCTGAAGCTTAATTATGAGGCAGATGGGAGGCTGGGTTGGCACGAGGAGGAAGCCCTGGGGCTCCCCGCGCCCTGCCCCCACCCCTCCACCAGCATCCTGGAATCCTGGGGAGAAGTTGACACCATCCACATCTCCTTCCAAAGAGCTCCCTGTTGCTTTTTTTTTTTTTTCTTCTGAGGCCAGGCGGCAAGTTTTAAAAAACGCTCCTAAGATGGTTCTGCTTTCAAATTTAGCTCAGCAATCTGGAAATGTAGTTAAAGATCCTTAAAAAACCTCCTTTCTCTTTGACCCAGTAACTCTGCTCCTGGGAATGTGTCCTAAAGATGTACTGGAAATACAGCAAAAGCCTGTGGCACAGAATAATGCTGCGCAACATGTTTGTAATGGAGAAGACAATCGGAAACGACCTAGCTGTTCAAGAGTCGGGGATCGCCTCAGGGAGCTTAGTCATCACCCCTTCTCAGGGAGCACTGTATGACTGTGGAAGCGATGCTCCAGCAGAGTTTGAAACAACGTGGGAAAATGCTTACATATGAAGAAAGCAACAGAACATGACTGACATATACACCGTGCTAAGTCGCTTCAGTTGTGTCGGACTCTTTGTCACCCTATGGACCGTAGCCTGCCAGGCTCATCTGTCCACAGGATTCCCCAGGCAAGAATACTGGAATGGGTTGCCATGCCCTCCTCCAGGGGATCTTCCCAACCCAGGGATCCAACCCATGTCTTTTACATCTCCTGCATGGGCAGACGGGTTCTTTAGCACTAGAGCTCCCTGGGCAGCCTGACATATATACTGCATGATCTCATTTCTGTTAAAATATACATAGAAGGGACATGGGAAGAAAATGCCAAAGAAATATGTTTACAATTTTTCTCTTTGGGAAGTAAAGGCAGATATTTCATTTTCTTCTTTCTCTTTTCTGCGCTTTCCAAGTTTTCTCCAGTAAACAAATGTACAGGAAGCTATTCTTTAGACACCATCTAGTTCCTGCCAGTCTTTTCAAATATTCTACCATTTTCCTAATGCTGTCTTCCCCAGGGATTGGTAGTTCCAGAGCAACACTGGACTGGACTGTGCGACTTCAAATGGCACAAAACAAAGAGACAGGAAACCTGGCAGGATGAGCTTTGTGCAGTGAGTCAGGCGCTGAGCTGAGACTTGTGTCCATTCCCTTATTCACTCCTCACATCCTGCTTTGCTATTGTTTAGTCACGGAGTTGTGTCTGACTCTTGCAACCCCGTGGACTGTAGCCTGCAAGGCTCCTCTGTCCATGAGATTTCCCAGGCAAGAACACTGGAGTGGGTTGCCATTTCCTTCTCCAATGCATGAAAGTGAAAAGTGAAAGTGAAGTCGCTCAGTCGTGTCTGACTCTTTGCGACCCCATAGACTGTAGCCTACCAGGCTCCTCCATCCATGGGATTTTTCAGGCAAGAGTACTGGAGTGGGGTGCCATTGCCTTCTCTGCCAAAGACTGCTAGGTAAGTGCTATTATCATCTTCTTATCAATGTTGTAGGAACTAAGAGCCTAGATAAGTTAAGAAACTTTTCCAGACAACATGGCAGTTTAAAAGTCAGGCTGGGAATGTGCACTCAGGTTGGGCTGAGTATACATTCCTTTCCCTCCCCTCCTTCATCATCAGCCCCAGATGGACAGGAGGTGCCCTAGCTGTCACAGCCCTTCCTTCCAAAGCCCTTATTGTAAGATTTGAATTGCTATGGAAACATCTCAGGATACACACCACCCACCCCCCCAGCAGCCCCCACCACCTCATTTCTTCCAGTGCCTAGAATTCCATCACTAGAGATGCTTTCCTTTAGGTTATAAAGCCACCATACGCTTGTCCTCTTTGAAAATGTGTATCCAGCTGGGAGAGGAAATGGGGCTTAACACCTGGACAAGAAGGGGGTGAAGAGTAGGGGCCATATGCTGACCTGGGGTGTTCTCAGGCTGGGAAGAGGGGGGCAGAGCACGATTTATAAGCTGGGGTGTGTACAACTGTCATTCGGGGTTGCCCAGCAGTTCACCTCTTTTCTTAAAAACATCTCTATTCCAAGAAACCACCTCTCCCCCATCATGCGTGATCTCAGGGTGGAGATGAATTGAGGTGGTCAGTTTCCCACTTCAGACTGAAAGGGCAGAGAGCCCTTTCTTCATGCTGGCTGCACTTCAGGGTCAAAGGGAGCTTGACGAAAGGCAGCTGTCCAGGACGAAGCCCTGAGTGTTCTTCCATCCAAGTACTAACCAGGCCCAACGCTGCTTAGCTTCCAAGATCAGGCGAGGTTGGGTGTGTTCAGGGTGGTATGGCTGAGGACAGCCCCAAGTGGTCTAAGTCCATCAATCTGGGGAGGCCGCTGGACAGTGGTAGCCACTGAAGCCATCCAGGGGACTCTGAGGAGCAGACAGCATTGAGGACCCCTAGGCCAGATGCCTCTTCTCAGCCTCCCCAGGCCAGTGCGAGGCACACATGATCAAGCACTGTCCCCTCTGTGTCTTGAGATCTCAGACTGTTGAGTCAGCAACATGAGGGCAGACACAAATGGCTAGGGTGCATTTACCCCCATGGATGATGGGGCTCTGCCAGGACCAGACCTGAAAGGAGGATATTCCTTCTTCCAGTAACTGCAGGCCCAGTCTGGTTCTTGACCTCTTTCCAAGCTGGTTCTCCTGCCTTTGTACAGATTCTGAGAGCTCCATTCCAACAGATCCCTTTTGTCGGACCCAGGAGCAGTAGACTGTGGTCACAAGGATGAGAAGGCACCACAAAAGGAGCACACAGATTTCTAGGACCACCAGAGCGTCCTGTTCATGAATGGTAGAAGCGACCAACCATCATCCAAAGATTCATGCTCCTGTTTCCCTCATGTGTAATTGCCACCAGGAAATGGCTGTACAGCCAGGGACTACATTTTCCAGGCTCCCCTGCAGCTCGATGGTACCATGTGACTAGTTTGCACCAATGGGATGTGACCAGTAATGATGTAAGCTACTTCCAGGCCAAGCAGCTTATGAGGCAGGTAGGCCTCTCTTTTTCCGAGCATTTCTGAATATTTCCCAGGCATTTCTAAATGTTTCTGGAGCCTCTGGGGACTGAAGGGAGGGGAATGCTGCCAGGTAAAATAAATCTGGATCCTGGAATCACCTTATGGAGAGCTGGCAGGCCACCAGAGACACCTGTACTGGCTAAAGAAGCAAAATATAAACTTTATTGTGTTATAGGACTGTAACTGGGGGCTTGCTTTTTAACAAGGGCTGGTGTTCTCCTAACTAATACATCCTATTGCTACTGGTGATGATGATGACAATACTAAGAATAATATTGGTACCTTCAGCTAATGTTTGGGGAGAAATATCAATAACCTCAGATATACAGATGATACCATCCTTATGGCAGAAAGTGAAGAAGAACTGAAGAATTTCTTGATGAAAGTGAAAGAAGAGAATGAAAAAGCTGGCTTAAAACTCAACTTTCAGAAAACAAAGATTATGGCATCTGGTCCCATCATTTCATGGCAAATAGATGGAGAAACAATGGAAACAGTGAGAGACTTTATTTTGGGGGCTCCAAAATCACTGCAGATGGCGACTGCAGCCATG
>NW_011494716.1:2982874-2989085 GCF_000754665.1 Bison bison bison | reverse complement strand
TCTATTCAAAGTTATGGTTTTTCCAGTAGTCATGTATGGATGTGAGAGTTGGACTATAAAGAAAGCTGAGCGCTGAAGAATCAATGCTTTTGAACTGTGGTGTTGGAGAAGACTCTTGAGAGTCGCTTGGACTGCAAGGAGATCAAACCGGTAAATCTTAAAGGAAATCAGTCCTGAATGTTCCCTGAAAGGACTGATGCTGAAGCTGAAACTCCAACATTTTGGCCAGTTCTTTCTTCAAAAGAGAAGACCCTGATGCTGGGAAAGATTGAAGGCAGGAAGAGAAGGGGACGACAGAAGATGAGATGGTTGGATGGCATCACTGACTCAATGGACATTAGTTTGAGCAAGCTTCGGGAGACTGTGGAGGACAGAGGAGTCTGGCGTGCTGCAGTCCGTGGGGTCGCAAAGAGTCAGACACGACTGAGTGACTGAACTGACTGATGTTTCTTCTTTTCCATTATTTTTTTAACAGAATCTTGAATACAGTTCCCAGCGCTATACAGGAGAACCTTTAGTTAATCCATCCTCTGTGTGATAGTTTGCAGGTGCTGATCTCAAACTTCAGTCCTTCCCTACCCCCACCCGTCCCCCTCGGCAGTCACAAATCTGTTCTCTGGTCTGTTGTTTGGATGTTTATAATATGCCAAGCTCTTTGCTCAGGATCTTGCCTGTAGTAACTCAGTGGTTCTCAACCAGGGCTAATTTCTCCCCAAGGGACAGGTGGCCATGTCTGGAGATGTTTTGGTTGTCACACTGAGCAGGGGGTGGGGGTAGTTTATTGTCATCTAGTGAGTAAAAGCAGAGATACTGCTGAACCCCCTACAATGCACAGGACAGATCCCCACAACTAAGAATTATCTGGCCCCAAATGGTACTAGTGTCAGAGCCAAGAAACCCCGTGGAAACTCACCAAATGCTAATCATCCTCACATTGAACACCATTATAATCCCCATTTTTCGTTTGTTTTTTATACATCTCTCCCTCTCCTCTCTCCCCATGTCTGGAGAAAGAGACATAGAGAATAAATTTATCCCCGTTTTAAAGACACCGAAACAAAGGCCGAGAGAGTATATGCTAGGAACACAGCTGGTCAGCATCGAGGCCAGCAGCCTCAGCCAGACGCCATCCTGCCTCTCTGCTACCCGACCCCCTGGACTTGGCATCTCTGCTCTCTACTGAGCTGGACTAATCCCAGACTGCTGGGCTCCCTTTTCTGAGGGATCATTCAAACCATCTCCACCATCCCTCAAAGGGGGGACCTCGTTGCTACGGTCAAGGACGCCATCATTGAGCGAAACCACGAGACAGGTTCTGTGTTGTCAGGTTCAGCTGGACGGTAAATGATTCTATGAGCTGATCAGGCTTGGGGTCTGACTCAGGCTGAAATGAGACACTGCCTGTCAGACCCAGGCAAGGAAGGGGCAGGGCCAGCCGTACCCTAGCCCAGAGGTCTAGCACATTCCCCAGGTTTTAATCCTGTCGTCCACATTTTGGGAAACTTAAGCGTGCAATTCCCTGACTTTCTATAATCCCCCAGCCATTCCCAGGCTGGGAGGTCAGAGCTGGCCAGGACACAGAACCCAACCCGGGGCTGAAGTGGTGAGTTTTCGGCTCTGTCTCTCACCATGGGACCTGCTCTTTCCCTGTGTTGCCCCCATTCAGTTCACACCACCTCATCGCTGCCTTCTCTCTCCATATAAGAGGCGAATCTAACGTCTGCAGACTGTCTCTCTCACTAGGGCAGGTCTGATCTGGGAGCATATAATCCCATTACAGTGGATAAGTACTATCACTGAGGTGCCTGTCGTGAAAAGCCTTGTGGATCCAGAGAGAATAAGGTCAGAGCATCAGGAAGAGAAGGAAGGGCCACAGAAGGAGGAAGCGGCATGGAGCTGGGTCTCGGAGGATGGGTCAGTGCACTCTGAGAAGGAAAAGGCAGTGCCCAACCCAGAGTCCTCTTATCAGTCCAGTATGTCAGTCCCCCCACTGCTGTGAGTGTCGGTGGCCACCTTCTCTGGAGAATCAAACTTTATCCAAAGATGCCAAAGAGGAGAGCCCTGCCCCAGAGGTTGCATGCAAGCCAGTGGTAGAAACATACATTTTGCTTGCTCCAAGGTGGGCTGACAAGGGTCTGTATAGTCAAAGCTATAGTTTTTTCCAGTGGTCATGTACAGATGTGAGAGCTGGGCCCTAAAGAAAGCTGAGTGCTGTAGAACTCGTGCTTTTGAACTGGAAGAGACTAGAAAAGGCATGCTGGAAAAGGCCCTTGAGAGTCCCTTGGACAGCAAGGAAACAAAACCAGTCCATCCTAAAGGAAATCAACCCTGAATATTCATTGGAAGGACTGATGCTGAACCCAAAGCTCCAATACTTTGGCCACCTGATGTGAAGAGGCAACTCATTGGAAAAGACCCTGATGCTGGGAAAGACTGAGACCAGGAGGAGAAGGGGGCGACAGAGGGTGAGATGGTTGGATAGCATCACTGACTCAATGGACATGAGTTTGAGCAAACTCTGGGAGACGGGGAAAGACAGGGAAGCCTGGTGTGCTGCAGTTCATGGGGTTGCAAAGAGGTGGACACGACTTAGCGACTGAAAAACAAAAGCAAGGTGTGAAAGCTCCGTGGTGCTCCTCACACCCCAGGGCTCCCTGTGGGACCAGGCTGAGGCTTGACTTCAGCCAAACTCCGTCTTTACCGAGCCTCTCATCCTGCCACCTTTACTTCTCGCCAGGTTCCTGCTCAAAGCACACTGCTTTCAATACCTATTTGCACAAGAATCACATGTCAGTTCTGCCTCTAGAGAATATGACCTAAGGCCTGGAGGAAGGGCATTCTGGGTGGTCAGGACAATTTGGGCAAAGGTTTGAAGGCTGATATGAGTTTGGAAGGTCAGCAAGCTTCTATGCAGTATTATTAATAATAATAATAAGTTAGCATTTACCAAGGATTATCCTGTAGGCTGCAAAAACAAAACTCTGCTCTCAGTATTTTTAAACATCATCTCAATCCTCATCACAGTTCTAAGATGCAGATTCTTATTGTCCTCAATATTAAAAATAGTTGGACTAAGGTGAAGTAATTAGCTCCAAGTGGTATGGCTGATAAGTGGCAGAGGGAATTCTGACTTCAAGTGGGTCTGAGTTCAGAGTCCTGGCCCTCCAGACATGACGGTTGAAGTCTTAAGAAAGTCTCCACACGTGGGCAAGACATCCTGCTTCCTTCTCTCACCCATCTACCCAGCCACGGAGTTGTTGAGTTGCTAAATCATGTCCAACTCTTTTGCAACCCCATGGACTGTAGTCTGCCAAGCTCTTCTGTCCATGGAACTTCCCAGGCAAGAATACTGGAGTGGGTTGCCATTTCCTTCTTTAGGGGACAGGGATCGAACCTGAGTCTCCTGCATTGGCAGGCAGGTTCTTTACCACTGAGCCATCAGGGATGCCCCCAGGCACAGACAGTTCCTTTAAAATATCCACACACAGGATGCCAAGCTTTGGGTTTCACTGTCACCTTTGAAGGCACAGGCTTAATGACTCCTTTTAATAGGATACAGTATTTACGGACCCCAAATGAAAAGGACAGCATGGAGGAATGCTGGGAACCTTTGATCGCACAGAGATGACATAATTTATGTTCTGCCACCACCGTCTTTGCCCCCACTCACTGCAATATCGAATTGGAGGGGAAATTTGGTGATTGCTTCAGTTGGGCTGGGCCCATTTGTGCCCATGTGTTTTTCTTATTACCTTGTCCTGCCTGGTGATCCCTGAGTATTTCATCTCTTTGCTGGCAGGGCTGGCAAGTTTCAGGGCACCCCTGGCAGAGTTGAAAACGCCTTGGAAAACACACAGGAGGAAACCGAGGAGGGAGGTGTTGGGGCGGGAGGAGCAGGCTTGGGGAGAGGTCTGTAGGTAGAAAGTTGGGAGTGCCCCTGTGTTTACAGGTGAAAGGCAGAGCTCCCACCATGGGTCGGAGAAGAACAGCCCATTCTGGGTCAGGCAATGGTCTGTAGCACTGATCCAAATGGACATGGTTCCCCCTCTTGCCTGGTGGGGAACGCACTTTAGAATCATGAGGATAACTATCAGGAGAGTTACTATCATAATAGATTCCCACACGACCGTCGAGTATTGGGGTGATTTCTGAGGCTATGTGCACAAGCGAAGGGTGCAGAAAAGAAGAATGCAGAAGGCCCAGGAACAGGGGAGTGGCTGGAGTGCACCTTGCACAGACAGGGAAGCCGGGTGCCCAAGCAGGAGAGTGCTCAAGGAGGCCAGTGCAGGACGCCGCCCCCGGTGTGATTCTCCAGCTGGGCTGCACACCTGCTGACCCAGCCTCTAAAAACTCAACTTTCCTCCCCCTCCTCCCCAGACTGAGCTGTCGCCCTGCCTGGGGACACAGATCTGAACTCACACCTGGTATAAGGCCCCTGGGAGGTAAGAGAGATGAAATGTCAGGGGCGCCCCGCTGGTCCAGTGGCTAAGACTCTGTGCTTCCATCGCAGGAGGTAGGGGTTCGATCCCTGGTTAGGGAACTAAGATCCTGCATGCTGCATGGTGCAGTGAAAAATATTAATAATAAGAACTAAAGGAAGATAAGAGGTCAGGCATTGCAGTCTCCTAACCCAATTCAGTCTCAGCCCTGCCCCTGACTCCCTGTGTGGGCTGGGGCAAGTCCCTTAACCTCTCTGGGCCTCAGTTTCCTCATCTGTTAAATGGGGACCACGTAGGGTTGTGTTTTTTTTTAAGGAGTAAATTGGTAGCATGCATAAAGGAGTTACAACCAGTGTTGGTGGAGAGTGAAGAGGCAATGAGTGTTGTCTGGTGTCATCACGCACAGTTACCGTTGATTTTATTACTTCTGCTGCCACTTCATTTCAGAAGCACAGTGCTTAGCACCCAGGCTACCGGAAGTCAGTATTTCTGTTATTTCTTCTCCCTCCTTTCTCTGCTGCTGCTGCTGCTAAGTCGCTTCAGTCGTGTCCGATTCTGTGCAACCCCATAGACGGCAGCCCACCAGGCTTCCCCCTCCCTGGGATTCTCCAGGCAAGAACACTGGAGTGGGTTGCCATTTCCTTCTCCAATGCATGAAAGTGAAAAGTGAAAGTGAAGTCGCTCAGTCGTGTCTGACTCTAGCGACCCCATGGACTGCAGCTTACCAGGCTCCTCCGTCCATGGGATTTTCTAGGCAAAAGTACTGGGGTGGGGTGCCATTGCCTTCTCCTTTCTCTAAGTAACTCCAAAGAAGGCAGTTACCGATTCAAAGGACGCAAGCACGCAAGTGCACCCACGTGTTCCTAATACACAGCACGCTGCCGCCGCCATCTTCTTTCCAGCAGGCGGCCTCCAGCACTGACTTCCCTGGCTTCCACTCCACCCAACCCCTCCTGAGAAAGGCTCAGGGAAGTTCGCTTTTTCTCCATCCCACCTGCTTATCCAAGCACCATCCTCTCTCGTCCGGATGAGAGGGATAAGACCACTTAACCAGTTAAGTGATAGCCCCCAGCCTCTTAGCCACTGGGACGGCGGAGCCACTGAGAGCGAGCCCGGGATCCCCAGCCCGGGGTTCAGGGTAAACAAGATTACCTGGGGTGGCAGGAACTGGTGGAGACAGAGGTGTTTCCAAACTTAATCTGAAATTAATTAGAAAACGAAACAAGCCAAAGGACAAACATCTGTGAGCAGATGATGTGCAGAGGCGAACAAATTGGACACATCACATTCCGCTTGAGCTGGGAGTAGGATCCTGCCGGGCTACATAGGGAGTAGCCGGAGAGGCTTTCAGGGGGAGCAGTCTCAGTGTTTACTTCTCAGGATCAAATGACGGAGCAGCGCCAAGCTCCAAAGATGCGGTCAGGGAGAGGGCTCTGCAAGGGAGCTGTGCGTCGGGGAGATGATCATAAAAACTCATCAGAACACACGCTGTTCAGGACCTGGGAGTGAGGAGCAGAGTGGTGCGTATGAGAAGGGAGAAGCCTCCTGAAGCAGCCAGGACCGGGGGCTCGCCCGTACCCCACGACAACCTTCCAGGCGGGATTGGTGGTGATGGCTGTTCCAGGGCACCTCCCTCACAACCCCCTTGCCATTGCTGAGTCAAGGTCTCCCTACCTCATGCAGGACATGGCAGCTCCCCTGACCATGGGAGCAGGCTTCCTCGTGCACCCGGCAGGCTGGAAGGGGGGCCGGCACCGGGGGCCCGGGAAGAC
>NW_011494716.1:2974101-2982774 GCF_000754665.1 Bison bison bison | reverse complement strand
GCACTGAGGTCCCGGAAGCACCCCTCCACTCCGTGTGCCCCCAGGTGGACTGCTCAGACACGGCCCATGGAGGAGCCCACGGTCCCGGCTGAGCGCATGCACACGCGGGACCTGCCACTTTGGGCATCCTCACCGGCCTCCTCACCACCCCCTCCCTTTCCCCTTCTCCACCTGCTTCCTGGGACCAGTCCCCAAACAAGCTGCTAGCACCCCAAATCTGACCCGAGCTGGGGGCTGCTGCTAGGAATGCAGACAGACAAGGATGTTGGTGGCAAGCAGACGGGATGGGAGTTGGTAACCTGGATGAGTGAGAGACACTGTGCACAGACCTGTCCCAAAGCCGGAGAGATCCCTACGGGGACTCTGGTGGTTCCGACTCCCGTTTGGATCAACTGCCTGGTGACCTCATCACCGCCGTTCCCCAGATCCACGTCAGCCCTGAAGTCCGGGACCCCCGGCACACAGGAAGCCACACTCGGAGCATTACCTTAGCTCTGACCCCAGCAGACACCAAGCAACCCTGCCCTCTTCTTTCTAAAGAGGGAGCAGACACCCAAGGATTCTTACCTGAGTTAACAGCTCCCCTCGCCTTGTGCATTGCGGTCACTTGTATCTCAGCAAGAACGAGCTGGAAGTCTGCCGATGGAGGTGGGAGAGAAAATGGGTCCTGGGTCCTTCTGGTCCTAGGGCAGGGGGGGCCCGGCTCCAATGCCCTCCGGCCCAGCATTTCAGGTGTCCGTGTCACCTGCCTGAGCCCCTGCTACTCCACTCGCCTGTTGGTGAGGGACAGAAAAGCTCCCTCACTAGGCTACTGTGAGGACTATGGGAGATGGTCAGCACCAACTTGTGGAGTTACAACCCAGAGACAGAGATGACAGAGCACATCAACTACACTGAGTAGAAGTTGCTCTCTCTTCCATAATGCTTCCTCCATTGTTTTTTGCATCATATCAAGCACAGGAAGATACACCTGGATCTAACACATGTTGTAAATCAACTATACTCCCCTCGCCCCTAAAAAAAAAAAAAACCATGAGGGTAGGAGGGGCTTTGTGGGAGCCCTCCTTTCCTCTCCTCCCACCCCTCCACCTCATCACAGATGCTATTGGCGAGCATCTGTCATAAGCCACATGCCCACTCAGCATTTTCTCACTAAATGCTCCCTACACCACCCTCAAAAGACGAGAGCTGCCTCCTGTCCCTGCCCCGCCCCAAGAACGCTCAGCGAAGATGGAGATGCGCCACACCTGAGCTGCCCAAGACAGCAAACACCAGCGACCAGCTGCCCAGTGTTTGGCCTGTGCCTCGTGCAACCAACGGGCTTTTACTTAATTTTAATTCCTTATGCGCAACTAGCCACAGGTGAAACTGGTCACCATGTTGGACAGCAGAGATACACACGGGGGTGAGAAAGAAAAGCAAACTGAAGTCTAAAGGAGTTCGGCAACTGCCCAAGGCCACGGACCTGGAGGAAGGTGGAGGTCAGAGCTGCTCCCACTCTCCCCAGCTTCCCGTGTGCGTCTCCTAAAGCGAACGGCCAGGCTGGCCGTGGACTTACTCAGACACAGGAGACGAGATCTGAAAGTCAAGACGGGCCGGGTGAAAAAGACACTCAGTAACCAGGGAACTGGCTCAGAGAGACAAGGAAATGAATATTCAAAGCAGATAATGGTGGTGGAAATGCTCTGTAAACTGTGAAGTGCTGTCTCAGGGTGGGGGTTATTAATAATCCCCTTTGGCACTGACTCCACGGCAAAGATTTCTTGTCCCTCTCCATATCCTGCTGCTCTGTTAATCGTTAATTAAAGCTTAAGGGATTTGGGAATACAGGCCTCTGAAATTTGGACTAAACCCTCCATGTTATTGAAAAGAAGAAAAAAAAATAAATGAAGACTCTTGGATAATTAGCTTTTCTTTCCCTAAATGCTTTCTGGGTGTCATTACAAACCAAGTGCCAGGCTAATATACCTTGTGTTGTGAATGCCTCACAATTCCTGCTAATTGAATTAAACCCAATTCTCTGCAAATAAACTCTTGGTTGTTCTTTAATGGCAAATAAGGAATAGAGCTGTTTCTTTCTGGAACGGGTCATTACAAGGCCCTAATTACCAGCATCTCAACGTGTTAACGCCAGCCTAACGCAAGGCGCCTTTATGTCGGCTCCTGACAATGACGGCTCTGTCAAGATCAAAGTTGTGGCTTGCCCTTGGAAACTTCTCCCTGTTTTTCCTCCACTTCAAAATATTTAATAACGACTAATCAAATTTCTAAGACGGCAGAGAAAGGACAAGAGGACAGAAGTCCCCCTTTTTAAAAAATATATATATATTCAGGAGAAATATTTCAAAACTGACACACTGCTCATGCCTCCTCCCTCCCCTTTCTTTCTCCCTTGGACACAGCACACGTCGTGAAGTTGCCAATGAGTGAAGGAATCTGTGCCTCTGGAGCTGCATGCGAGCCCAAGGTGAACGGAGGAGCCGCACAGAGTAATCGGATGTCAGAGAAGAAGATGGATTCCTCGGTGCGTGCGTGGCCCAACACCTTTATCAATAATGCAATGCCAATTACTTTGGGGACCAGCCTTGGCTCTTGTGGGATGAGAAACTTTATTCCAGGGCTCTGAGAACAGCATCTGTAATCAGCCACCTTGCCCAGACTTTAAAATGCAGCACACATCAGTGCTTACTGGCAGTTCTGCCCTGATGTGTGGGTGGAGGTTTCACGGCTGAGATTTCAGAGTCGGGTGGATGAAATTTTCACACGGGTGTGACTGACCTTTGTGTGCACTTGCCGCTTCCTGGTGGGTGATAGCTGGCTCTCTGAAGTGCTAAGCCCTCATCCTAGGAGAATCCTGTGGATGGAGGAGCCTGGTGGGCTACAGTCCATGGAGTGGCAAGGAGCTGGATACAACTGAGGGACTGAGCGTGCACACACACATCCCATGAAAAGCCTCAGACTCTCAGCTGTCTGTTGTAGAGGAACAGACCAATTTGAGATTACCTGGGCAACCCAGAAATTGGGTTCCCACACTTTACCCTCCAAAGCCTCTCCTTTGCCTCCCTCAGTGCCCAAATGCCTCATTCTTTCAAGATGTTCTGTTTGCCTCCCTAGGAAAGCTCTTCTGATCTTCTCTGACAGCAAAACTCTTAAATTCAGCCTCCAGAACCCAGGGCAGACACCCCCATCAGAGCCTGCCAGTTGCTTCAGCTTCTCCTGTTGCATTTTTCTCTCCTGCTTGTGCCTGAGGGCAACACAGCAGAGTGGATGCTTGGGCTCTGATTGGGGTTGAATCTTAGTTCTGTTACTTATAGCTTGGGGCAAGGTACTCAACCTCTCAGAACCTCTCTTTTCTCATCCACAGAACAGGGATGTTAATGGCTACCCTGCTTCAAGGAATGGCTTGGGTATGATGTGTTATAAATAGCAATGTGGATAAAGTGACTGGTGTATAGCAGATGCTCAGTAAATGGAATCCCACCATGGCTCACTGGTAAAGAATCCACCTGCCAATGCAGGAGATGCAGGAGACAAGAGTTTGATCCGGGTTGGGAAGATCCCCTGGGGAAGGGAATGGCTACTCACTCCAGCATTCCTGCCTGGAACAGAGGAGCCTGGCAGGCTGCAGTCCATGGGGTCACAAAGAGTCAAACATGACTGAGCACGCATGCACATACCGTGTTTTTAATTATCAGGCTGACCCTCTGTATTTCCTTGACCCATGTAGATGTCCACTTCCCCCACCAGACAGTCAGTTCTTTGAAGGGAAAGCATGGGCCCCATTAACTCCTGTATCTCTAGCACAGCTCCAGGCATGCACCTGGTTTGGAAAATGTTTGCGTAATAAACTAACAAATAAATACCTGCATGTTTATTCATAATGAATAAAAAAGGAATGGATACCTGGAACAAACACTGAGGAAGAGAAATCAGTCAGTGCTTAGCATGTAGGAGGTGCTTACAACATGTTCGTAAATGAACGAATGAAGCGACACCTACAACCAAACATTCAGGGATTTAAGTGAAAGTCAAATGGAAAGGCTTTGTGGTTTCCCACCAAGAAAACAAGTTCCCCCCAAACCCTCCTGCCAGAAGCAGCTCGCATCAGCTCTCAGCAGAACAGCAGTGTTAAATTATTGCTTAACTGCTCCTCATATGATGGTCTCCGTGTCTCGCCAGGAAAATCATCACCATTCTCTCGGCGCCGGGAACAGCTGCATTTCACATGTTCAGGGCGCCTTTTCAACACGACTCCCTCTAACAAGTCTGAACTTGATTTCAGTGGCTCCCTCTCCCTTTCCTCTCCAGAGAGATCTCTCCAGGAACCTGACATGTGAAGTCCATGGTTCAGGGAAGAGATTTACCATCTCCCAACCTACAGGACTAGAGGAGGAGGAAGGTCTTTTCCCAGAGAAAAGATGTGGTGGTGTTTTATTTCAAATCACACCTGGGGGCTCTGGGCTTGGAGTAGGGGTGGCCCGGGGAGTGCAGCAGTGTATTTTAAAGCAGACAACGTCTGTGGCTGCTTCTCTGTGTCTGTCCGTAGAAGGAAGCTCTTGATTCTGGCTGAAATGATGACTGGGCTGCACTGGGCCTGGCTGGTGGAGGCAGGGGTCCCTGAGGCTATGGGAGTAGTGCGTGTGGGCTCAATCATGTCCGACTCCTTGTGGCCCCATGGACTGTAGACCACTGGATTCCTCTGTCCATGGGATTCTCCAGGCAAGATTCCTCAAGTGGGTTGCCATTTCCTCCTCTAGGGAAACTTCCCAACCCAGGGACTGAACCCAGAGGGTCCTAACATATAGGACACCCACTTAACATTCAACTTACAGTCGAACTTCAGATAACAATGAACATAAGTTTTTTAATCATGTACGTATGGCTCCAATACTTTGGCCACCTGATTCGAACAGCTGACTCATTGGAAAAGACCCTGATGCCGGGAAAGATTGAGGGCAGGAGGAGAAGGGGACAACAGAGGATGAGATGGTTGGCTGGCATCACTGATTCAATGGATATGAACATGGACAGACTCCAGGAGATGGTGAGGGACAGGGAGGCCTGGCATGCTGCAGCCCATGGGGTCGAGAAGAGTTGGACATGGCTTGGCAAATGAACAACAACAACCAGTGTGGCCCACATCCTCTACGGGGCATGCTTTTGGTTGATGAACATTTGTTGTTTCTCTATTTGCAGCTAACTGGGCATCGTGTGTTTTTCACTTGCTACGTCTGACAACCTGTTGGGGGTTGGGAGGGCAAGGTGAGGAAGCCATTTGCTCAGAGCCTCCCTCCCTCCTGCCTGGAAAAGGATGCCCTAGAGAGACAGGTGGCTTATTCAGGTTCTGAAGATCCCTGAGCAGAAGCACCATACTGCAGTGAAGAGGACAGCCTCTCAGTCCAGCTCTGGGGCTTCAAATCCCAGCTCTGCTGCTTCTCAGCTGGTGAATCTGGGCATGTGACCTCACCTCCTCATGCTCCCACGTCTTCATCCACTAACCGGGATGGGTGGTGTCACGGTACCTACTTTATATAGCACGTGGGATGGTTAAGCGGAACCATCTATGTGTAAAGTACTGGATACAATGCTTAGAAATCAGTCAACCCATGTCATAAGGCACCATAGTTATTACTCGGGCCTAGTTTTTGAACTATGGTGCTGAAGAAGACTCCTCATTGTCCCTTGGACAGCAAGGAGATCAAACCAGTCAATCTTAAAGGAAATCAACACTGAATATTCATTGGAAGGACTGATGCTGAAGCTGAAGCTCCAATACTTTGACCACCTGATGTGAAGAGCTGACTCACTGGAAAAGACCCTGATGCTGGGAAAGATGGAAGGCAGGAGGAGAAGGGGGTGACAGAGAATGAGATGGTTGGATTGCATCACTAATGCAATAGACATGAACTTGGACAAACTCCAGGAGATGGTGCGGGACAGGGAAGCCTTGCATGCTGCAGTCCATGGGGTTGTGAAGAGTTGAACATGACTTGGTAACTGACTATGCGGGCTACTCCATTTCTTCTAAGGGATTCCTGCCCACAGTAGTAGATATAATGGTCATCTGAGTTAAATTCACCCATTCCAGTCCATTTTAGTTCCCCAATTCCTAGAATGTCGACGTTCATTCTTGCCATCTCCTGTTTGATAACTTCCAACTTGCCTTGATTCATGGACCTAAGATTCCAGGTTCCTATGCAATATTGCTCTTTATAGCATCAGGCCTTGCTTCTATCACCAGTCACAACCACAACTGGGTATTGTTTTTGCTTTGGCTCCATCCCTTCATTCTTTCTGGAGTTATTTCTCTACTGACTCCACTAGCATATTGGGCACCTACCAAACTGGGGAGTTCATCTTTCAGTGTCCTATCTTTTTGCCTTTTCATTCTGTTAATGTGCTTCTCAAGGCAAGAATACTGAAGTGGTTTGCCATTCCCTTCTCCAGTGGACCACATTTTCTCAGAACTCTCCCCCATGACCCATCCATCTTGGGTGGCCCTACACAGCATGGCTCATAGTTTCATTGAGTTAGACAAGGCTGTGGTCCATGTGATCAGATTGGTTCAGATCAGATCAGTCGCTCAGTTGTGTCCAACTCTTTGCGACCCCATGAATCACAGCACACCAGGCCACTCTGTCCATCACCAACTCCCGGAGTTCACTGAGACTCATGTCCATCGAGTCAGTGATGCCATCCAGCCATCTCATCCTCTGTCATCCCCTTCTCCTCCTGCCCCCAATCCCTCCCAGGATCAGAGTCTTTTCCAATGAGTCAACTCTTCGCATGAGGTGGCCAAAGTACTGGAGTTTCAGCTTTAACATCATTCCTTCCAAAGAAATCCCAGGGCTGATACCCTTTAGTGGACTGGTTGGATCTCCTTGCAGTCCAAGGGACTCTCAAGAGTCTTCTCCAACACCACAGTTCAAAAGCATCAATTCTTCGGTGCTCAGCCTTCTTCACAGTCCAACTCTCACATCCATACATGACCACAGGATTGGTTAGTTTTCTGTAATTGTGGTTTTCAGTCTATCTGCCCTCTGATGGAGAAAGCTAATATCTACTACTATACATAACTATTATATCTACTACTGTGGGCAAGAATCCCTTAGGAGAAATGGAGTAGCCATAATAGTCAACAAAAGAGTCTGAAATGCAGTACTTGGATGCAATCTTTAAAATGACAGAATGATCCCTGTTCGTTTCCAAGGAAAACCATTCTGTATCACAGTAATCCAAGTCTATGCCCCGACCAGTAACGCTGAAGAAGCTGAATTTGAACGGTTCTATGAAGACCTACAAGACCTTCTAGAACTAACATCCCCCAAAAATGTCCTTTTCATCACAGGGGACTGGAATACAAAAGTAGGAAGTCAAGAAACACCTGGAGTAACAGGCAAATTTAGCCTTGGAGTACAGAATGAAGCAGGGCAAAGGCTAATAGAGTTTTGCCAAGAGAACGTACTGGTCATAGCAAACACCGTTTTCCAACAACATGAGAGAAGACTCTACACATGGACATCACCAGATGGTCAACACCGAAATCATATTGATTATATTCTTTGAAGCCAAAGATGGAGAAGCTCTATACAGTCAGCAAAAACAAGACCAGGAGCTGACTGTGGCTCAGATTATGAACTTCTTATTGCCAAATTCAGATTTAAATGGAAGAAAGTAGGGAAGACCACTAGACCATTCAGGTATGACCTAAATAAAATCCCTTAAGATTATACAGTGGAAGTGAGAAATAGAGTTAAGGGACTAGATTCGATAGACAGAGTGCCTGATGAATTATGGACAGAGATTTGTGACATTGTATAGGAGATAGGGATCAAGACCATCCCTAAGAACAAGAAATGCAAAAAAGCAAAATGGCTGTCTGAAGAGCCCTTGCAAATGGCTGAAGAAAGAAGAGAAGTGAAAAGCAAAGGAGAAAAGGAAAAATATACCTATCTGAATGCAGAGTTCCAAAGAATAGTAGTAAGGTGAGATAAGAAAGAATTCCTGAGTGATCAATGCAAAGAACCAGAGGAAAACAATAGAATGGGAAAGACCAGAAATCTCTTCAAGAAAATTAGAGATACCAAGGGAATATTTCATGCAAAGATGGGCACAATAAAGGACAGAAATGGTATGGACCAAACAGAAACAGAAGATATTAAGAAGAGGTGGCAAGAATACACAGAAGAACTGTACAAAAAAGATCTTCATGACCCAGATAATCACAATGGTGTGACCACTCACCAAGAGCCAGACATCCAGAAATGTGAAGTCAAGTGGGCCTTAGGAAGCATCACTAACAACAAAGCAAGTGGAGGTGATGGAATTCCAGTTGAGCTATTTGAAATCCTAAAAGATGATGCTGTGAAAGTGCTGTACTCAATATGCCAGCAAATTTGGAAAACTCAGCAGTCTCCACAGGACTGGAAAAGGTCAGTTTTCATTCCAAACCCAAAGAAAGTCAATGCCAAACAATGTTCAAACTACTGCACAATTGCATTCATCTCACACGCTAGTAAAGTAATGCTCAAAATTCCACAAGCCAGGCTTCAACAGTACATGAACCATGAACTTCCACATGTTCAAGCCGGATTTAGAAAAGGCAGAGGAACCAGAGATCAAATTGCCAACATCTGTTGGATCATCAAAAAAGCAAGAGAGTTCCAGAAAAAC
>NW_011494716.1:2956393-2974001 GCF_000754665.1 Bison bison bison | reverse complement strand
AGGGGAATACCAGACCACTTGACCTGCCTCTTGAGAAATCTGTATGCAGGTCAGGTAGCAACAGTTAGAACTGGACATGGAACAACAGATTGGTTCCAAATAGGAAAAGGAGTACATCAAGGCTGTATATTGTCACCCTGCTTATTTAACTTATATGCAGAGTACATCATGAGAAACGCTGGGCTGGAAGAAGCACAAGCTGGAATCAAGATTGCCAGGAGAAATATCAATAACCTCAGATATGCAGATGATACCACCCTTATGGCAGAAAGTGAAAAAGAACTAAAGAGCCTCTTGATGAAAGTGAAAGAGGAGAGTGAAAAAGTTGGTTTAAAACTCAGCATTTAGAAAACTAAGATCATGGCATCTGGTTCCATCACTTCATGGCAAATAGATGGGGAAACAGTGGAAACAGTGGCTGACTTCATTTTTGGGGGCTCCAAAATCACTGCAGATGGTGACTGCGGTCATGAAATAAAAGACACTTACTCCTTGGAAGGAAAGTTATGACCAACCTAGACAGCATATTAAAAAGTAGAGACATTATTTTGCCAACAAAGGTCCATCTAGTCAAGGCTATGGTTTTTCCAGTGGTCATGTATGGATGTGAGAGTTGGACTATAAAGAGAGCTGAGCACTGAAGAATTGATGCCTTTGAACTGTGGTGTTGGAGGAGACTCTTGAGAGTCCCTTGGACTGCAAGGAGATCCAACCAGTCCATCCTAAGTCCATTTCCTTTAGAAATCAGTCCTGAATATTCATTGGAAAGACTAATGTTGAAAATGAAACTCCAATACTTTGGTTACCTGATGCAAAGAGCTGACTCATTTGAAAAGACCCTGATGCTGGGAAAGATTGAAGGCGGGAGGAGTAGGGGCCGACAGAGGATAGATGGTTGGATGGCATCACTGACTCAATGGACATGAGTTTGAGTCAACTCTGGGAGTTGGTGATGGACAGGGAAGCCTGGCGCACTACAGTCCATGGGGTCGCAAAGAGTCAGACATGCCTGAGTGAGTGAACTGAACTGAACTGACAACTGAACAACAACAACTTATAAATCAGCTGGAGAGTGTCTGCTAACCTGCCCAAACAGTGACCTGCAGGACAAGGCAGTTTCCCCCATTCCCTAACCCATAGGCCAGCACTCCATCTGCTGTCTGCTTTTGTAAATAAAGCTTTATTCGAACACAGCTGAGGCTGGAAATAGATAGGCCCCAGGGTGAGCAGTTGGAACTTGTCTCCCATGGACAGATACTCCAGGACGAAGATTACAGCAGGAGCAGGGAGGAGCTGAGTCCAGCTTGCGTAACAAATAAAGAGACCATGTATTTCTCATTCTTGAGGTCAAGGAGACCTCCCTGACTACACATACACAGAAAGCCTCCTTAGGGGTCAAAAAGGAAGGAGCGCCACCCCATAGTGGGTGATGTCGACCTCCCCATAGGCCTCTGTGCTGGAATCCGTCTTGGCTGTGAGATGCATGCACACACAGGGGAGGACCCTGAGATAAACCAGAAACTCAGAACCAGGAGAAGCAAGATGACCGGCCAGAGGGAACCAGGAAGAACCGCCCCATAGAAGTGATTTAAACCACCACAAAGGCCGGACGCTGTCCTTGTGCTCGTCTGTGTGTGTTGTACTATTCAAATGTACTATTTTTCCTCCTTGTTGTTGTTCAGTCACTAAGTTGTGTCCCACTCTCTGTGACCCCATGGACTGCAGCACGCCAGGCTTCCCTGTCCTTCACTATCTCCCGCAGTGTGCTCAAATTCATGTCCATTGAGCCGGTGATGCCATACAACCATCATATCCTCTGACCCAAATGAAGATACCACTCTTTAAAAGACACACACTCTCAACCAGCCTCACCTCCTTGGGAAGCAGTGGCCGGCTTAAGGAGTGTCCTCAAGGGCCCCACAGTGACCGAGGAGCTTGGAAGAGACCAGAACATTTCGGATCAAGAGCAGCTCTGTGACTCACCTGCAAGAAGACCTCCAGTAGCTCAAGTTCTCTCCCAGAGCAACTCTGAGAGGTGCTCCTCCGGGTTTTGCCAGCATGCTTCCCAGGACGGGGAACTCACTGCCTCCCCAGGTAGGTGGCCCTGTCCGCACTGGAGCCTGCTGCTGCTGCTGCTGCTAAGTCGATTCAGTCGTGTCCGACTCTGTGCGACCCCATAGATGGCAGCCCACCAGGCTTCCCCCTCCCTGGGATTCTCCAGTCAAGAACACTGGAGTGGGTTGCCATTTCCTTCTCCAATGCATGAAAGTGAAAAGTGAAAGTGAAGCCGCTCAGTCATGTCTGACTCTTAGCGACCCCATGGACTGCAGCCTACCAGGCTCCTCCATCCATGGGAGTTTCCAGGCAAGAGTACTGGAGTGGGATGCCATTGCCTTCCTACCTGCTGTTATAGGGCTCTTCCCCAATGCTTACATGGGCCTCCAGGTAACTCTGACCATGTGTCACACTTCTAACTAACTTGACTTCCCTTTTACATATGTGAAAAAGTGGCTCAGTGGGTAAAGAATCCACCTGCAATGCAGGAGACACAGGCAGACGTGGGTTCAATCCCTGGGTCAGGAAGATCCACTGGAGGCGGGCACAGCAACCCACTCCAGTATTCTTCCCTGGAGAATTCAATGGACAGAGGAGCCTGGCAGTCTACAGTCCATAGGATCGCAAAGAGTCAGACATGACTGAAGTGACTGTGCATGCACACAGCACACACGCACATGTGCAAAGCCCAGATTCTCATCCTAGGAGCTCCTTGCTCCCGCTGACAGCTCTGTGTTTATGTAAAGGCCGTGACAGCACAGGGAGAGCTGTGCGCTAGGTGCCCCACAGGTACAGGGCAGAGGAGATCCAAAGCCCAGTCGCCCCCAGGCCAGCCAGCTCGCTGCAGCTTTCTCCCTGCAGAGCAGAGCATCCCCAGGGCCCCAGCCTCTGTGCTGTCAGACACCAGGCAGAGAGGGGGCGGCCTCTCTGGGAGCAGCTTTGTTCTTCCAGACTCTTTAGAAAAGCGGTCTGATTCATTGCCATGCAGATGTGCTGCTTCTGGTTCAAACAAAGACAGAGCCAAAGGGAAGTGGGGGAGGCAGGAGAAGCCTGGGACCAAAAGGCCAGAAAACGGTCCTAAAAGGGTCACTTGACTCATGACACAGGCCCCAGGCAAGTTTCTAAAACACTACAGGGACCTAAGCAGTCCGACTTTTGTTACTGTTCAATTGCTAAGTCATGTCTGTCTTTGTAACCCCATGGACTACAACACACAAGGCTCCTCTGTCCTTCACTATCTCCCAGAGTTTGCTCAAATGCATGTCCATCATGTCAGTTTGATGGTTTGATCATGCCATCAAACCATCTCATCCTCTGTTGCCCCCTTCTCCTCCTGCCCTCAATCTTTCAAGGGAGGGGCGTGTTATTTAGTTAGATATTAGGTGGACTGTGAACAGTGACCCATAAGTGCTGATCCACATCCTGCCTTAGAACACAATGGGAGGTTGTGATGCCTGGAGCTGTGGCAGCCATCCTGTGATCATGAAACTATGACCATGAGGCAGAAACTTTGTGCTGAGAGTAGCAAAGCTAAATTGTGAAGCCAAGTTTGGATTCTCAATGCTACTGAACTAGTCCTGAGCCACCGGACTTCAGTCTTCTTGTTGAGTGAGACACAGTCTTTGCATTGATAAGCCTCTGTTAGCCAAGTATGTTGTTTGCAGCTCAGGACACTCCAGTTGATGGAGCATTTGACAAATATTTCCTGAGTTGTGCCTGGGTGGTGGGGTGGGGTGGAGCCTATCAGAAGTCTCTGCCTAGTGAGTTAGGATCAGATATAGTCAGTAGGACACAATGATGGGGGAGGAGAAGAGGCTGAAAGTATTATGGCCAAAACCAAGGAAGTAGCTTTTTACAAAAAGTGAGTCTCAGGAAGAAACTCAATTCCCTCCCAGTTATAAACATTAGATTTCTAGTTCTGATGGTCTGTGATTTTTGTAAGACTTTTTCTCCCTGGTAAGTATTGAGCAGAGACAGGAGAGGCTTATCTGGGGTCTTAGCCAGTCAAAATATGGTGCAGAGAGCATGGACTCTGGAATGGGTTAAGCTGAGTCTGAGTCTACCCCTTCTGAGCCAGGGTTCAGCCTCAGCACTGTTGACATTTGGGGCTGGATAACTCCTCACTGTGGGGTCTCTCACAACGAGATACGGGCCTCCACCGTTAAAGGCGAGGAGCATTGTCTCCTCCAAGTTGTGACCCCCAAAATGTTCCAGATATCGCCAAATGTCCCCTGGGGTGCAAATAGTCCTCAATGAGAAACATGCCTCTCAAACAGTTCAGTTATGTTTTATGAGTATCATTCAATTGTCTTCACCCATAGAATGATACTCAGATGTGTTCTATCTATTGAACTTAAAAAAAAAAAATGCCTCTCCAGTAGATTGTGAGCACGGGGACTGACTCCTCTGGGCCTCCTTTTCCTCATCTGTGAAATGGGACTAATAAGAGAGCTACTTGCTGAGCTGGTGAGAGTTCAGGTGAGAGGGGCAGTCTGCAGGAGGCGCTTTCATCAGTGTGAACTGTTTCAAAGATTACCATTCTCTGAGGAAGGCTGTGCCAAGCCTGCTTCATGACTTGGCACTCAGGGAATGTAGGTATTAATCAATCCAAGTCCCCATTTCCCAGATTAAAAAAAAAGATCCAGAGAGAGCAGGGGACCTGGCCAGTGTCACAGCCCTGGAAGCAGAGTCCTGCTATCTCAAATGCTGACCTGTGTCACGTCTTTTGGAAGCAGAAATCTGAACCAGCCTTTCCCCAAGAGCCTTAACCTGCCCCCAACAGAACCCTCAACACCAATCAGTTCAAGGGCTTTAATGGGTACAGACTCCATACCAGACATCATGGTAAATACCAGGAAGGCAGTGATCAGTCAGATGGGCACGGTCTAGCCTGCCCTCATGAAGACTGGTCAGAAAATCCAAAATAGCACAAATAACGATGGATGAGGTGCCCTTGAAATCACATGAAGCCCTGAAATAGACCAAAATTCTGGAAAGTAGACCCAGAAAACTCCAATTCTGCAACCTTTTTTTTTTTTTTTCCTTTCCAAATGAGGGGTAGAAAGCTCCCAGGACAGAGGAGAACACAGGCATCAGACAGTCAGCTCTCCAGAAAAGGCATTTCCCCAAATTCCTCCTGCCCCAACAAGAGGGTGTGGGTGGTAACTGGAGGGGCTGAGAGCAGAGAGAGAGGCATGTGGGGAGTGACTGAGATTCTGAGGCTTACGTAATTTCTGACAAAGCCATCCCTGATCAGATTTGGATGGGTACAAAAGAACAACAGGAGAAGACCCTGATGCTGGGAAAGATTAGGGACAGAGGAGAAGGGGCAGCAGAGGATGAGATGGTTGGATGGCGTCACCAACTCAATGAACAGGAATCTGAGCAAACTCCGGGAGATGGTGAAGGACAGGGAAGCCTGGCGTGCTGCAGTCCATGGGGTCGCAAAGAGTCAGACATGACTGAGCAATTAACAACAATAACAAAAGAGTAAACCCATGGCCAATATGATCACTTCGGATCTTGCCAGCTAGAAAAAACCCTCATCCTAATTTGTGTTACCCGAGGACCCTGAGGGCTACATCCTTGAGGGTGTTTGAGGCAGAGGGAGCAATGTGTCTATTCAAGGCACAGAGGAAAGTCCAGCAGGTCTGGAATATAAAGAGCGTGTGCAAAGGCTCATGGGAGGGGGAGGAGGAAGGCGATGGGAGTCCCATGGGGCTGGAGTAGAAAGGGGGAGAGGGACCCTGTGGATGCTAAGACCAGAAGTGTAGGCTGGGTCCTTATACTGTGTCTGCTCAGTCGCTCAGTCATGTCTGACTTTGGAACCCCATGGACTGTAAACTGCCAGGCTCCTCTGTCCATGGAATTTTCCACGCAAGTATTCTGGAGTGGGTTGCTATTTCCTTCTCTGGGGGATTTTTCTGATCCAGGGATCAAACCCACATCTCTTGTGTCTCCTCTATTAGCAGGCAGATTCTTTACCACTGTGTCACCTGGAAAGCCTTATACTGAGATGCCTCCAAATCACATTAGGGAATACAGATCCTTCTGCAGGTGCCCAGGGCCACTGGAGGGTCAAAGGTGTAAAGTATCTCATGATCCAGCTTCTATTAGGGGTGCATCCCTTTGGCTTCAGTGTGGAGGATGCACTGAGGGAAGCCAGGCTGGAGATGGGAGACAAGGCAGGAAGCTGGAGCTTGGAGAGAAAAATCTTTGGGGAGCAAGAGGTGGCCTGGGCTGCTGTAGAATGCGTTTTCAAACCAGGGGAGTTTGTGCTCCTAGACACTTGGCAACGATGGGAAACGTTTCAGGTTGTCACAGCAGGTAGGTGGGGCTGGCTTACAGTGGGTGAGGGTCAGGGATGCAGCTAAATATCCTATAGTGCTCAGGACACCCCCTGCAGAAGATCACCCACCCGAAAATGTCAACAGTGCCAAGGCAGAGTCCTGGCACTGAGAGATGGGTTTGTGTTCAGAAGGTACAGTGGGAGCTCTGATGATGAACCAGACATGGAGGCTGAAGAAATAGGAAATAAGGAGGACATGTCCTAAGTAGCAGGAAGGGTCATGGTTCCATCCTGTGACTTGGGGAGCACAGAGGAGGAGAAGCAAGGAAGGGATCAGGATGGAAACTCAGTTTGGGGCAGGTTGAGGCCAGGGTCCTGGACGTGAGCAGTGGAAAACTCACTCAGTGCTCCCGGCTGTCTGGACATAGGGTGTCAGCAGCTCCCTGTCCCCCCAACTGGACTCATCAGCTCCCCCTGCATGGTCCACCTGGGCCCCCACACCCAGAGCCCTGCCCCCTGAGCCCCTTCCCCGGAGCCCAGCTCTCTGGGGGCGGGTGTCTGGCTCTCCTCGACCAGCCCCACCCTCAGCTGGGGAGCCCACGGCCCCCTCAGCCGAGGCAACCTCGGCAGCAGACGGAGTGGCCCTCCCACTCCCCAGACTTCAGTCACCGCTCCCCTCCACCCAGCCTCAGGACTAATTAGACATCTGCAGCAAGCTACAATTTGCTAAATTGCCTCGCGCTCTAACTTCTGGCAGGGATGAATCTGAGTCCCCAACTCAAAGCCCAGAAGCCTTCCTCCCAGCAGCCTTGGCCCCCTGAAAGCCCTGGATGTCACCCTGGATTTCACCAGGCCCCCAACACCCCAAGGGAGCAGAGCAGGGACAGGTCGAGGGTGTCTCCCCACCAGACGGGGCCGGGGGAGGACAGGAGGCGCCTGGCTTGGCTCCTTAAGGAGCTCGTCATCAACTGTCCCCACACAAAGACTCCAGAGGAAGATGAATAAGTAATCAGATATAACAACTTGCCAAATTGAGTTTAATCAAGAACTAAAATGGGTAAGACAGGAAACACGTTTTATGCGGGTGGGCAGACGAGTCTCTTTTCCTCATAAGACCTTGAGAAGGAAGGGTCCTTGGAGACCATCTTAGTCCAATGTTTCTCAAAGAGCCACCTGCCTCAGAATTCCTTGAGGAGGGTGGGAGGTGCTGGGAATGCAGATCGCTGGGCCCTGTCTCTGAAATGCTGATTCAGTAGATCCAAAGGCAGGGCGCAGGGCAGCAATACTGACTCTTTCAAACAAAGCGGCCAGGTTTCTGACCCCCCACCCGTAAAGTCTGGCTTGTGCGAGGATCAAGGTTCTGCAAATCCCTGTTTCTTTACTAAGCTTCCCCAATCCTCCGCATCAGAATTAATCAGAACAGGAGGTGTCACAGCGTTTCCCACGAAGCTGATCAAAGCGCACACAGGTCCATAAGGCTGTGCGCAGCTGTGCTGCGCCCCACCCCTGCCCACTCCGCCTCTGCCCAGCCAGGAGCACCTGCCCCTCACTGTCTCCCAGGACGTCCATGTCGAGCTCAGGCACCTGATCTGGGAGGATGCACATCCCAGGACCATAAGGCTCCCGATCCCTCCTGTTGCCCTGTTTCGCATGCAGGACAAGCAGGTTAGTTATGTTTCAGAAAGAGAGTTTCAACCTGGCGCTGCAAGAACGCCATCGTCCCCACTCGGGTTTGGAGAGACAAAGCAGCATATGCATGAATATTTTTACCTCCAAACAAACACATGAGAGTCCAATCTTTCCAGAATTATCGTATTATAATCATTTGGACAGGGCCTGGACTGAAGAAAGGGATGCCTCTGTTCTCTCTCCAACATCAGACTTCGCCAGGCCCAACACATGTCAGCTCTTGGTTTAGTGATCCCAAACCATCCTTACCTTTCAGTTAAAGGGGACCCTCTAAGAGCGGCTTAAAAGGCAACACTGTATTGGTTAAGTTACCTTTATCACTGAAAGGTTCACAGTCCCCCCTCACACATACTGTTCTGCGAACATCTTACTAACATAGATACGGGTTGAGTTAGGAAATCATGCTGACCTGTCACCTTTAATTCTTCACACGGGGCTTCTTGGTAAGGCTTGTTGATGACTAAGACTCTCTAGAATGAGACTCTTACCCAGACCCTTGCCTCTCCTTACTTAGCTTCTAGAGGTCTATGGACACACTGATATGAATGTAAAATATGAATTTGGGGGAGCGGGGGTCATTGGCTTTTGTCTGATTCTCAGAAACATCTAAAAGAGACAAAGGCACCATTGGAGAATCTCTTTCTCAGTTGTAGGGTTTGTACAGCAGGGGGATGACCAGGATGACCTCTGGGGAGCCTTTAACCTTATCCTGTGCAGGAGGCTCCCCTTCGCTCCCATGTCTCCTGCAGGGGTCTCAGAGCGCTGAAGTCCACAGGAGATCAATTTCTGAAACACCTCTGCTCCTGTGCTACCTCTAAAACCCAGCACACAGCTGTCTTCCTCTGCTGAGTCCATGAGGCCCCAATTGAGAAAGGACTTCATATTTGACAGGTTTGCACAGAATGTCCCGTGAGAGTGCACCTACCCTCGTGCGGAAAACCACATCAATAGGACGGAATAAAAATAGAATCAGAAACATAAGGATGATATTGCCTGCCAGGCCATGACTAAGCACATCATACATAGCACATGGATTGGATATTGGGTGTCTGCTCATTTGTGTGCGACTCTTTGCGACACCACGGACTGTAGCCCGCCAGGCTCCTCTATCCATGGGATTTTCCAGGCAAGAATACTGGAGTAGTTTGCCACTTCCTCATCTAGAGAATCTCCCCAACCCAGGGATCAAATCCACAACTCTTGTGGATTCTTTACCAGTAGTGCAGCACCTGGGAAGTCTCATACATAGCATCCTGGCTCATCTTCACAACAGCCCCAAGAAACGGACTACTATTCCTTCCAGTTTCACAGCGAGAAGACTGAGGCACAGAGATGCCAAGAAACCAGCCCAAGGTCACACAGCAAGCAAGCAGCAGAATAGCATGCCCTTGTCTGTCTTAGCTTTCCTTCCATGAATTCCCCCTCCCCAACCCATTAGCCAGCGTAGTTTTAACTCCCTGGGCTCAGGATCTCGTTTCACTGCCTTCATCCCAACTCCAGGAAGGCAAGATCCGCACTACTCTGTAATCACTGAGCTTCAGCCTCCCTGCCCCCTTTTATTCTGGCCACACTGCACAGCATGCAGGGTCTTAGCTCCCTGACCAGGGATGGAAGCTGTGCCCCAGCAGTGGAAGTGTGGATTCTCAACCACAAGACTGCCAGGGAAGCCTCTCTCCCTTAGACTTCTCAGGTTATACCTGACCCAGGCCATTGGCCTCCAAGCCACCCAGTTCCCCTTCTCTTTCAGGTCCAAGTTCTGCCCTGAGACTTTAGCTGGGTCCTGCCTCTTTTATGCAGTCTTGGACCATAACCTGAGGCTGGCGGGGGTCTTCCTTCAGCCAAAAGGACATGCCTTCACTCTAGACTTAGGACGCTTGATACACATTTTTTTGAGAGCTTCCCATGTCCCAGAGCCCAGTTTAGGCAGTGGAAACATGTGTGAACAAGATTGAGTCCCTGATTGAAAAGAGCTCATGCATCCATTTTTTAAAAATTCATTTATTTCACTAAATCTTTAATGAACACCTACTATGTGACGAAGTATAGATGTTTGTGTTATTGTGAGTAGGGAGAACAGATGTTCAACTAGCTGACAACATTAGCAAGCTCACTGCACATGGTGATCAGGGTCACAGTGAAATGGTTGAGGGAGCCTATTATACTGAGTGAAGTAAGCCAGAAAGAAAAACACCAATACAGTATACTAATGCATATATATGGAATTTAGAAAGATGCTAACAATAACCCTGGGTACGAGACAGCAAAAGAGACACTGATGTATAGAACAGTCTTATGGACTCTGTTGCAGAGGGAGAGGGGGGGAAGATTTGGGAGAATGGCATTGAAAAAAAAAAAGATTAAATGTATAAACAAAGTAAAGGGATGCATTTTTGCTTGTCAAAAAAAAAAGAAAGAAAGAAATAGTTGAGGGATACGGCGGAATGGCAGGTGGGAACCTCATTTCTGTGGGACGCTCTGGGGTGGTCCAGTGGCGGGGGATGGCCTGTGAAAGGAGCCCTGAATGTCCCAGAAGATGTATGCATGGGGTGGGTGGGGGCGCAGAGGGAGCAGCTAGGAAACGGCCCGATGGCAGGATGACCTTGGGCTGTTGAAACAAGATGCTCAGTTTTAGAGCCACAAGCAATGGCAGGGAAAGTGGAACCTGCTTGGTGGGGTGGGCATCAGCAGTGCCAGATGGGCACCCTGCAGCCATGGAGACCATATGGATGCACTGCCTGTGGATGGCTGGGGACACAGGGAAGAGGCGTCAGCTTCTTGGGTTGCTTTGGGTTCAGAGATTCCATTCCAGCTGCTGTCTGTCCTCTTCCTGTGGGCCTCACCCACAGGGGTCTCCCCTCCTGGGCTAGACCCACAGACACCCACCCAGAGGGAGCTGGAAGCACCAGTCCTTCTGGGACTTGGTCCCCATCCTCCGGAAAGTCCTTCAGACCCAACTCAGCCCCCTTGATCCTGGCCCCCTGTTGTTCCCTTCCCTCCAGCTGCTCGTCTGTGACAGACACTGAGCTTTCATTGGGTCACGTTCACTTTTATAGAAGAAAAACAATGAAGAGTAGATAGCTGGAAGTGCAGTGATTCCTTTGTACTCCTGAGTGGAGTGTGGACAACTGGAAGCCTTGGTGGGCCTGAAACAACACCCACCCCCAGCATCGTCGTAAGATGCACAGCAAGGAGTAGTGCCCAGTGTGGATGGTGAAGTTTCACCGACTTGACCCAACTGTGAGCACGTGGTTTCTAGCCCAACACACAGGTAGCCAGGTGGAGACAGCTCGCAGATGGCTTTGCAGCCCATGCCATGGGTGCTGGACAATCCAAATCTGGACAGAGGTGACAATGTGATGTCCAGGGAACGACCTGGGAAAACATTTAACATCCAGGGAACATTCCCCTGCAGGGAAATGTCAGGGCCATCGAGTATACAGAGCAGACGAAGGAGCTGGAATCAAGAGGGAAGGAAAGGCAAATATCCTCAGATCGCGCCCCTGGAGGTCTTGCCTGCCATCTATGCCAGTAAGTTATCTGAGGAAGGGAAAAAAAAACAACTTTTTTTTTTTTCTGTTTGTTTCCCCCTTTGAACTTTTTGAGCTTTTTCGAAAGGTTCCAAATTATCTTTGATTCTGTAGTTGCTGGTGATAGCATTCAAAGGCCTTCGGGGTAACAGGTGCATTTCAAATGAGTGGAAATAACAAATAAATTGAATCCGGGATTTACAGCATTAGCGATGTCTTTGTTCTCTTGCGTCAACGCCAGGCTTACGGACAACAGAGCTATACAGCCCGCAGGAGCCCAGGGGGTGCTGCTGAGGGGGGAGGAGGAAGAGGGGCTGGGGGCAGAGAAGGGAGGATGCAGAGGAGGACCACTGAGTCCCCCTAGGCGGTTCCCCGGAACATGCTGCAGGCTCAGCCTCCAAAACGCTGCTGATGCCCTTCCTCCTGCCTCCACCCCCGCTGCCACCACCCCGGTCCAAGCCATCATTAGGACTTCAACAGTGTCCCGCTGGGCTAGCCTCACTTCCCTTTGCCCCTTCAATCCATTTTCCACACAGCAGTCAAAATGGTCTTTTCAAAACCCACAGCTCATCACGTGACTCCCGGCTTAAACCCCTGCTAGAGCTTCCTGTGGTGTCGAGGGTAACCTCTGTGCCGGCTGCAGCCTGGAAGCCTCTGCAGGGTCAGTCCCTGCCCCCCTCTCCACACTGCCCTCTACACTCCAGCGTGGTCGGTAGCTTCTAAGATGGTCCCCAAGATCCTATCTTCTGGGCATTCATGCCTTGGTGTGGTCCCCGTCTCCCTGAATATGAACCTGTCCTTGAGACTTGCCTCTAATGAAGAGAAGACAGCAAAGGAGAGACAGCTTGAAACCAGGTCCTTCCTTTAGTTGGTCAGACCTTGAGATGCTGCAGTCTGCAAGAGACTCTGCAAGAGCTAAGCTGCACCTGGATTCCAGATCCAAAGTTATAATAACTGTTGTTGTTTTAATGTTAAATGTTGGGGTGATTTGTTACAGAGCAATAGATAGCTCCTGTATCCAGCTGCCTTTTTCTCCATCCAGCCTACAGATACACCACTGTCTTCCTTGCCCCAGGGCCCCCAATATACTCTACTCTCTCCTGAAATGCTTCACCCCCACCCTTCACATGGCTGCATGGTTTTTCATGCTTTATTTCTCAGGCATCACTTTCTCAGAAAAGTGACCTGATCACACCATCTAAGTAGTTAACCCACCCACCAGTGTTCTTTAATACCCTTTAGTTCTTTAATTCCCTTTGTATTATAGATCTGACCATGGTTAGTAATTATAAATTAATGAAATATGAGCCAAATGACTCTCACCCATATAAACAGATGTGTGTATGCATCATGGGCAGATGGGTGAGTGGATCAATCGGTGGGTGAATGGATGGATGGATGGATGAATGGAAAGATAAATTGGTGGATGGATGCTTAGATAGATGGATGATGGGTGAAGAGGAGAAAGAGTGACATTGACACATGGGTTTGTGTTCAGAGGAAGATGGCCAATACAGCAAGAGGACTTGGGACTTTAACTTGAGCAGGAGTTGATAACTAGAGTTTCACTGAAACACCCATTTTTTCCATGGTGCTACAATACTACAGAAGAGTTGAGTAGTCAAGTCGGTAACAGTGTGACCTGAAAGCTCAAAATAGTTACTATCTGGCCCTTTTCAGGAAAATTTTGCTGACTCCTGATCTAGAGAGATGGGATTCTTGGGGTGGGTGGTTAGAGTCAGAGCTGCCCCCCAAAATAGGCTTCCCAGGGAAGCAGTGAGCACTCTGTCTTGAAGGGGTGCAAGGGGAAACTAAAAGACCACTTTCCAAAACATTGTAAAGTATTAATTCATCAAGCATTTAGCCTGTTTGTGTCAGGAACTCCTTTAGAAATCAGATGAAACCTAAGCACCACTTCTCAAAATAGCATTTATCAATGTACAAATATTTGCATAGAACATGAAAATTACATTAAAATACAGATATCAAAAATTTATAAAAGAACAATATGTCTGTGATTTTTAATTGACACATTAAGTAACAATATCTGGTGATGGTGTATAGTAACTCTAAAGTAGACATGAGCATAAAATAGGGGTCAGCAAACCATGATTCACAGGTCAAGCCTGGCCCACAACTTGTTTTTATAAATAAAGTTTTATTGAAATACAGGTACCACCATTTGTTTAGATCATAAGACTGCTTTCATGTTATAAGGCATAGTTGACTAGAGACAGCAAATACACGGGCAGTAACACTGAAACATTTACTCTTTGACCTTATACAGAAAAACTTTGTCAACTCCTAGCACAAGGGACTTTCGAGATATCTGTAACACAATATGAAGAACCTGGAATTTCTATTAGCAATAAAACCACAGGTATTACTAACACTATTGAGGTTTGTTTTGAAATTCATATTAAGGGATAGAGTAAATTTCTGATAAAGCTTATGTAAAGAAGTGTTAGGGGAAGGAGAGACTGCTTAACAGATACGGAATTTCCATTTGGAGTGATGAAAAATTCTGGAACAGTGGGGATGGTTGCCCAACACCATATACTTAACGACCCTGAATAGTATACTTCAGATTGGTGAAAATGCTAAATTTCATGTTATGTGTTCTTACCACAAAAAAAAAAAGCACCAAATTAAAAAAAAAAAGAATATATTTTGTCCATCCAAGTTTTTGAACCCCCTGAATTTCATCCACAAATTCCAGGTAAACATCTAGGTATATTCCAGGAGTCAAAGTTCTTAGAGAAACGCTTGGGCTGTGGATTGCAAAGGAGTAAAAAGCAAGAGATTGACCTGCTAGTGAGAGAAGCAGGGGGACAAAGTCCACGTCTGAGACCCTTGGGCACACGAGCCAGGCTGGAGCATGTGGTGACGTCACCGGGAAGGCCCAGGCAAGTGCAAGAGAAAATAAATCTGCTGCCCCGCCTGAGGAGCCCAGGAACTAGAGGCAGGAGGACACAGGGGTCCCATCTAGGGATGCTCGGGGTCTGTATTTGCCTACTGCGCAGCTGCCCTCAGACCCCTAAAGCCACGGGGCTCCACGTGGATCACGTGCAAAGTCACATCTGAGCCCGCAGCCTGGGAAGACAGAGGCCTCAGATGCCCTGCAAAGGCAGAACGTCTAATTGTGGAACTCAATTCTGCTTTCATAGGAATCAATTTGGAGGGATTTTCATTTTCAATTATTCAACAACATCCAATTTTCCCTTCACACCTCAGCCAGACAGAAGGAGAGAAATTGCATGTGTCAATCACCCAGGAAGGCCACAGACCAGCCTCCAGTCGCCCGGCGTGGAAGACTGGAGGGCCTGGGGGTGTGCCCCGCCTGTTCTGAGACAAATGGAGACACCAGCTGGCCTTTGGCCCCAGACCCCGGGACACTGTCTGGCGCTGGTTCTCTCTGTCAAGGAGGGAGACAGACAGTCTTGGTCTTCCTGCTGGTGAGAGTGACAGCCTCGGGGCACCAAGGAGGGGCGCAGCCTCCGGCCTCCCCGCCCCCGGCCGGTCTCACGGCCACTCTTCATCCAGCATCAGAGAAGGCCCTCTGGAGTCCTTGGAATTAACAGGAGATAGGGGCTCAGACTCCAACAGCCCTCGCCCCCCGTGCCATACCTCCGAGAAAATGCACATGGTCACTCTGGACCTTGGCTTTGTACCCCTTACCTTGGAAGTGAGTCCCTCCAGCTTCTGGACACAGATGGGTTAAGCAGCCCACTCCAGCTCCCACAACTAGAGGCAGAACCTGGGCTCAAAGCCACAGTCTGGCTGCCGAAGCTTAACGCCCACCCCGTAGAGTAGGGTCCCCAGTCCCCAGGATCCAACGCCTAATGATCCGAGGTGAAGCTGATGTAATATAATACTAGAAATAAAGTGCATGATAAATGTAATGCACTTGAATCACCCCCAAACCGTCCCCCCAAAAAAACCATCTCCCATCCTCGAGTCCATGGAAAAATTGTCTCTCACAAAACCGGTCTCTGGTTCCATAAAGGCTGGGGGCCGCTGCCGTAGAGGTTGCTGCCCAGCCCAGCACCAGGCTCTCAGCGGGGACGCGTCCACGCCTGTCATCCCCAGTGGAGCTCTCGGTGCCATCACCTGGTGTGAGACTGTGAGCTGCTCAGCTCCCCGAACCTGCCACCCGGGGCTCAACTGCGTGTGTACCAAGCCCCAGGCGCCAGCCCTCAGCTCACTCTGAAAAGAGTTACCACCTGCCCGCCCTGCACCGGGCCTTGTGTTGATCGACAAGAATAAATAGAATGGCCTTCGTCCACTTGCAGCTCAAATAAGTGACTCCCCTCCATGTGCCAGGGCCTGCGCTGCCCTCCGGCATCCTCAGTGAATGGGGTAGCGGGGAAGGCTTTGGGTATTGCTGTTGTTGTTTAGTCGCTAAGTCATGCCTGACTCTTTGCAACCCCATGGACTATAGCCCACCAGGTTCCTCTGTCCATGGAATTCTCCATGCAGGAATACCGGAGTGGGTTGCGTTTCCTCCTCCAGGGGATCTTCCCGACCCAGTGATCAGACACGTGTCTCTTATGTCTCCTGCATTGGCAGGCAGATTCTTTACTGCTGAGCTACCTTGGAAACCCAAGGCAATGGATATCACTGGGGGTTAAATGTGCTGAAAGGAGTGGTATTTTGAGCCAGGTGCAGGGTGGGGCTCCCACCACCAATAATAGTAACAACAACAATACCAACACCAGTAGAACAGTCAATACATCCTCTGTGCCAGGCATTGCTCTCAATGCTCCAAAGCCTTGCGACTAAATCCTCACAATTCTCTGATAGAACAGCTCTTTTTGATCCCATTTTTACAGGTGAATGAACTGGGACCAGAGGCTAGGTTACTTGCCCGAGGTGTCACAGGTCATAGAAGGTGGTGCAGAAGCTCTAGCCTGGGACTCTGGCCCCAGGAACAGGCTGGTAACCATTTGGCTCACTCTGTGGTGTCCCCTCCCCACAAAGAGGAAACACTGTTGGGTTGAACTGTCAGGACTGGCTGGGAGGGTGGAGTGGTCTGCCAGCATTGAGGCCGAGAGAATGATTGGACACCCTCCCCGCACTCCAGCTGGACGGACTGTGTCCAGACTGGCTGCAGCCGCAGGTCCCAGCCCCTGAGGTGGTTCCCATGTAATGTCTGAGGCCAGATGAGCAGGAAGTGATAGGAATCAGCTGTAAGGCGTATCTTCCTCTCTGAGTGGTGATTCAGTACTGATGGGGCTGGGCTGCCCTATGGGCAGGGGGCTGCAGAAATCCTGGTGGGAGCATCACTGGGTGGTGGATCTGTGGGAGAGGAAGGGGGGAGCGGCCAGCCTCTGTGGCCAGCTAATGGCTGACAAGGACCCTCCTCGGCTCTCCCAGGGCAGATGGGCTCACAGGTGGGAGCTGCAATGACAGACTGCCTGAACCATGTGGGACCTTGGGGTCAAAGGCTAGGAAAACTGTCACTCAGAGAGGGGACAGCACTCCCTGGAATTGGGACCAAGATTTCCTCTGATGAAGACACTGCTGTCAAAGAGAGGGCTGGATGCAGACTGGCGTATTTAACTGTCTGATCCACTTAAAACCCGGTGAGGCTGGGAGCGCCCCAGAGACAGACAGGGGTCAGCAGGTCATCAGGATGCTGCCAGAATCTCAGGCAGCAATTCAGGAGGCTGCCGCGATGCTCTTTGGGGGAACGGCCTCACATCTCTTTCTCAAGGGAACACGTTCCTCCTCCCAAAGCCCACCTTCAGGCGGCACCCCTGAAAACTGACCAGCAAGCACAGCATCAGAGCCAGGGAAGAAAGCGTACAGGCGTTGGGGTGGGGGGCCATGGGGCAGGGGGTGGGCTCCCCTCCTTGCTGCCCAGAAAACCAGGGGGGCTGCTTCCCTCAAGCTGACTCCTGGAGCTCAGTCCAGCAGTGATGAGTCCAGGGTGATGTGTCTGGTGGATGCAGAACCACTGCCTGAGGCTGGGGCGAGGACGATGTGCCAGACGAGGGATGTGTCTGGATACAGAGATCCAGCATGCGGGGAGGTTTCGGTGTGGACA
>NW_011494716.1:2954760-2956293 GCF_000754665.1 Bison bison bison | reverse complement strand
GTGTGGACAGCAGCAGCTGGCCGTGTTCCTGAAGCTCATCCTGAGTCCCACTCCCTGCTGTCCTCCCGGATCACGACTCTCCATCTTCACCAACAGCTCTTGAAGACCAGACCCCCTTCAACCCCTCCGCTCCCTCCCCAAAGCAAGCAGAGGGAAACATTCTAGAAATGAAGCTTGACCACCCTCCATCCAGAGGTTCTGTGTCCCCAGGGAAGGGCTTCAGAAGGTGTGTCTAGTACGATGTCTGACTGCTATTGGTGACGAGGAGTCTGCTGACAGAGTGAAAGAAGCCAGAAGCTCCTGGGCTGTTCACAGAGCACCCCCGCCCTGGCACCCCTAGAGCAGGAACAGGTGCTCCTGGTGTCCCCCTCCATGTGGGACTGGAGAGCCATAGGAGGCAGGCACTTGTCAGGTGTGACTTCCAAGGAAACCTAGGCTCCCCCACAGGGTCAAGTGACTTCCTCTCCCCAAGCCTCAGTTTCCCCACATGCACAGTGACGATGGTTTGATCACCCCGGGGGCATCACTGAGCCAGATGTGGAAACCACTCCACACTCGGCCTGGGGCAGTGGCCATTCGGTAGTTGGTAATGATGCTAATGATGGTGACGGTTCCCATGATTTGCTGCTACTATTGATTTTGGACGATGATGAAGATTACTTAACGTCTTCATCCATCACTCCTCTGCCTCAGAGATCCTGCTTCTCTCTCAATGAAGACAAAGACATCTAATACGGTCCAGGAGACCTGCTACTGTCTGAGTCCTGCTTGTATCTCAGCCCTAACTTGATAAGCCCTGTTTTTTATTTTCCTCTCTCATTCCCCCTCCCTCCCTCTCTCACTAGGGGGCTTGGTGACTTGCCATCCTGCCAAATGTCACCAAGACCTTCTCCTATACCCTAAGCTGTGAGATTTTTTGGCCCTCTCACTGGTTCTCTCATTAATTTCTCACTCTCTTACTCATTCAAAGGTAATTTATCTACTGCCAACTCTGTGCCAGGCATTGTAAAAACTGAAGTGCCTGAAATTCCAACCACAAATGGGATATCAGCGTGTAGTCCATCATCCATCCATGCCTGCTTGTCAGCAAGCTCAGTTTACAAAGAAATGTGGGGGGAGTAAGATGGGATAGAAGGTCATGGACCCCAGAGACCCAAGTGGCTGTCCACACCTGTTTAATCACAATAATAGGAATATGGGCACTTCCAGAAACACCTACCTCCAGCACACACACACGCACACACACACACACACACACATATGTCCTAGCAGAAGATCCAAATCAAATTATAAAATAGGGCTTAAGTACAGGAAAGGGGGTGTCCTCACTGAGCCCCACATGGAATTCAGAGTCTGCTTTCTGCGGGATTTACTGAGAGGTGGGTGGATCCCCAGCCCACTGTTTACTTGTGTGTGAGGAAGAGAGACTATGAAAAGAAAGAGACACTGATGTATAGAACAGTCTTATGGACTCTGTGGGAGAGGGAGAGGGTGGGAAGATTTGGGAGAATGGCAATGAAACATGTAAAATAT
>NW_011494716.1:2923031-2954660 GCF_000754665.1 Bison bison bison | reverse complement strand
CTGTGGTACATATACACAATGGAGTATTACTCAGCCATTAAAAAGAATACATTTGAATCAGTTCTAAATGAGGTGGATGAAAACTGGAGCCTATTATACAGAGTGAAGTAAGCCAGAAGGAAAAACATAAATACAGTATACTAACGCATATATATGGAATTTAGAAACATGGTAACAATAACCCGGTGTACGAGACAGCAAAAGAGACACTGATGTATAGAACAGTCTTATGGACTCTGTGGGAGAGGGAGAGGGTGGGAAGATTTGGGAGAATGGCAATGAAACATGTAAAATATCATGTAGGAAACGAGTTGCCAGTCCAGGCTCGATGCATGATGCTGGATGCTTGGGGCTGGTGCACTGGGACGGCCCAGAGGGATGGTATGGGGAGGGAGGAGGGAGGAGGGTTCGGGATGGGGAACACATGTATACCTGTGGTGGATTCATTTTGATATTTGGCAAAACTAATACAATTATGTAAAGTTTAAAAATAAAATAAAATTAGAGGAAAAAAAAAAAAGAAATATTTTTTCTGATATTCTCAAGAAGGAAGACAACACAGACAGGACAGAGAGCAATTTTTCTTGGTGTGGATCTTGGGATGATAAAGAATTGCAGAGAAAACAGCTTCAGACAAATGAAGGAGCAGCTTTCATGAGACACTGTGAAATTTGGGGTTCAGGTGCCATGGTTTGGGGGCCCAGTTGGTGAAAAAGAGTTGGTCTTATCTCTTCTACAGAGAAAACTATGTTGCTTCAGCTGGTGAGCCTCAAAAGCACCTGGAGAGTTTTGTAACTTCAGGTTCTAGAAGTCAGGGATGTCTTCCTAGAGGAGGTGAATAGAACTTAGATGAGCATATGTGCATGCATGCTAAAGTCACTTCAGTCACATCCAGTTCTTTGCGACTGCATGGGCTATAGCAGAATTTTCCAGGCAAGAATACTGGGGTGGGTTGCCATGCTCTCCTCCAGGGGATCTTCCTGACCCAGGGATCAAACCTGTGTCTCTTTTGTCCCCTGCTTTAGGCAGGTTCTTTACTGCAAGTGCCATCTGGGAAGCCCTAGATGAGTGTGTGGTATGGGGTAAAGGTGTGTCAGAAAGCCCCTCCTGCTTCTGACATCCCAGTACCTCAAATCTAAGGATGCAGCAAGTGAAACAAAGTGGAGATGGGTGAGGAAGAGCATCTTTAAGGGGCTCTTGGGTGCTGGTGGTGGGTGCTGGTCTACAAATCCGAACCAGGGCGCCTCATCTTCCCAGAGCACCTACAACAAGAACTGGAGGCTCACACAACCCCACAGGCCACAGCAAGAGCTGCCACCCCGCTGACTGGCCCCTTCCCAACCCAGAGGTCCCACGAGCCACACACCTAGGAGCTGTGAGGGCTGAATAATCCCAGAAGATATTCGCCAAGGGTAACACCCACACAACATCCCTGCCAGAACCCAGCCCCCCGGCCCCATCCCTGCCGGAGCTCACCACTGAGCCCAGCATCCAAGCTCTCCGCAGCACCAATTTCTCTGGGCTCCATGGTTTCCCGAGAAGGGATAATAAATGTGTTCAGAAGTGTGGGGTGATTTATTAAAGTGCATTGTATTGCAATGGTTTTACAAGAAGATTAATTTTTAATAAAGAAACCTATTACCTCACTCTTTGAGGACCTTCACACACCTAAGAAAAATGATCCTCTCTGCCTCTGTGGAGGTTGCTCTGATTTCTTTCCTGGAACACAGTCCACTTTGCTCTCTCCCTCAAGAGACGAAGATGGACTTGCTGAGTGGGGTCCAGACAGAACCCGGGCCTCTCCTTGGTCCATTAGTGACCGATTGCCCATTTTTCAGGCTTTTTTCTTATCCACACTGGCTTGGCTTTCTGGTCTCAGGGCTGCCCCCTCTCTCATCATGAGAAGCAGTGCAGAACAGATGAAGGGCCAGACTCTCAATCCCCAAGGCCCAGGCCAGCTGCTGACCACTGAGACCTCCAAGCTGGGGCTTGACAGATGGAAGGGAATTTAAAGGAGACCCACGTGTGATTAAGACATCAGAATGCGAGTCGGGAATAAAGCTAGGAAGGACTAAGCAGCTTCACACACAAATGGACCAGATGAGAGGCTTCAAAACACCACACTCCACCATTCACAACCTCTGTGACCTTGAGCAAGTCACACGACCTCTGAGCCTGAATTTCCCCATCTGAGAAATGGGGGGAGGATTCAACGAACTGAAACAAGTGAAATCTCTATGTAGGACTTATTTTTGTTGTTACTGTCATTGCTGTTGATATTACTGAAAGGAGAGAAAAGGCTGGGGAGGCTGAATGCAGGGTGGGGGGTGATCTTTGCATAAACTGAAGGCCTTTTAGGGAATAAAATTCCTTCTTCTCTCCTTCCATAGGAATAGCATACAAGGAAACGGGGGTACAATTTGCCAAAGAGGCTTTAGACAAAGCCAAGAAAGAAGGGTCATGAACGTGGTCCAGGCGGATGTGGGCCTGATAGTCCAATTCAGGCAACTGAGGTTCTCTGGGGGATTTTAAACCGAGGAAAGTGCCCTCTGGCAAGAGTAATTATGACAGGTTACTTCAAGACAGAGGGTTAGTATTATTATTGTTGTTATCGTTGTTGTTGTTATTGTTGTTTTTTAAGCCACATCATTAAAAAAACCAGTTGAGAACCTACCACGTGCTGGGATTTCATCTACAGTAATTCCAGGGCTCCAACCCAAACATACATACATTTAATTACACATAAAGGACTTTGTACTGAGCTTAGGGTTGGAACATATCACTAAAATTCCCAATAATATTTGACCCTCATGATAAAATACCAATAGTAGCTAACATATATTCAGTACTTTATCTGTGCCAGACACCATACTAAGCACTTGATATATTAGCTCATTTAATTCTCAGAATAACTCCATAATGTGAGGAAACTGTTTGCAAAACACATATCTGATGAGGGATCACTATTATATAAAGAACTTAAAACT
Source organism: Bison bison bison (assembly GCF_000754665.1). Classification (NCBI taxonomy): domain Eukaryota; kingdom Metazoa; phylum Chordata; class Mammalia; order Artiodactyla; family Bovidae; genus Bison; species Bison bison. The sequence goes on along the minus strand of NW_011494716.1, from coordinate 2,951,673 downwards.
CAATAATAAGACTTGCCTATTCTGGTATTTAATATAAATGGAATTCAGTGATATGTGGCCTTTTGAGTCTGGTTTCTTTCAGTGAGCAAAATGGCATTCACATTTCATTGACATTGTTGAGGGCTTCCCTGGTGGCTCAGCAGTAAAGAATCCACCTGCAATGCAGGAGAAGCAGGTTCGATCCTGGGTCGGGAAGATCCTCCGGAGGAGGGCATGGCAACCCACTCCTGCATTCTTGCCCGGAGAATCCCATGAACAGAGGAGCCTGGTGAGCTACAGTCCAGGGGTTCACAGAGAGTCAGACATGACTGAGCGAGTAACAGCAGCAGCAGCCACATTGTAGCGTGTATCAGGGTTTCATTCCTGTTTATAAGTAATATTCCACTGGATGGATAGACATCACAGACAGAAACCAGATTAGTGGTTCCCCGGGGCTGTGGAGAGGAGCGAGTGGGGAGTGTCTGCTTAATGGGAATGGAGTTTCTGCTTGGGGTCTGGAACCACAGTGGTGAAAGTTGTGCAACACTGTGGAGGTACTTAGTACTACTGAACTGTAACACTTTAAAGTGGTTTAAATTGGCAGTGCGTGCACACATGCTCAGTCGCTTCAGTAATGTCCAACTCTTTGCCACCCCCATGGACCATAGCCCACCAGGCTCCCAGCTGAGGACAACCTGATTTTTCAGGGTTACCATCTTTTGCAAACACATTCATAACTCAGAGGGGAGGTACAGAGCTGAGATTAAGTACTAAAGGGTGTTAACTATAAGGTTCCAGTCCCAAGGGGGATGGAAGTGTAGGTTTATTCTATGGAGATCTTGCTGTTGAGGTCTGATCGCACAGAAGGGAAAACAGCAGAGCCATGTAAGAGTTCTAGGCCTGGACTGGGGTCTGCTCCATGGCTGCATTCGAAGTTCATTCCAACTTCATTTAAAGATGCCATCACCAAATACAGTCACAGTCCAAGGTATTAAGGGTTTGGACTTCAACATTTGGATTTTGGTGGGGACGGGACTCAACTCATGACGCCCTGTGTGGATTCAGGTGTAGAACCGGCAAGACTGACAGGTGTTCAGGAGCCACAGCAAGGAAGGAGGAGGATCCTGAGAGAAAAGGACGGGGGAATCCCAGATGCGACATTCAAATAAGGTTCGTGGTGTGGACTATACTCTATCGGCCGTGCTGTCTCGGGCAGACATGACTCCTGGAAACGCCAAGTGGTTCCAGCTGCTTGTTCCTCAATGCATGGCCCAGACCAGCAACACTGACCCTTCCCAGAGACTGTTAGAAATGCAGTCTCTGGCCCTACCCCAGACCTACTAAACCAGCCTGCAGAGTAACCAGATTCCTAGGTGATTCTTGCTGCGATGTAAGTCTGAGAAGCACTGATCTAGACTCTCAACCTCTTCCTGCCTCCCTCCTCCACAGAAGCCAGGATTTCCAGAACTGATTCCTGTTCAGAAGCCCCCTCCCCAACTTGGTGTCCTGTGGATACACTTGTGAGGCCACATATGCAATTAAGTTATAAAAAGACCCTAGGAAGTTCTTTTATCAAACTGGTTTGCACCCAATTGATTTCCTGGTTGTGCAACTGTGCCCAGTGATGAACCGTTTTAATAGGAAGTGAAATTAGCCCAGAAACCTGGCTCCATCTTCCTCAGCCAGGCTGCCTTCAGAGATGAACCCTGGAGGAGCCAGCTCACAAGAGGCCCTGGCCACTTGGCCTCCCGGGATGCTGGGAAGTGATGAAGGAAATGCTGGGAGAGGTGCTGAAATGGCTCGAGCTCTAAACTGAGAATCAGCGGAGGAGATGCAATGCAGGTGCCCCGGCCCAGTGAAGGGAAAGGAGGGACCTGCCAGAACCGTCTCAAGGCCCACGGCCCTGATGGAGGTCGGGTCAGTCACTGCACTTCCTAAGAGAGAAAGGAGGCTCAGAGAAGTTAAGCAACAGTGCCCTTATCACACAGCAAATGAACAGAGGAGCCAGGATTTGAACCCAGATGTCTGCTAACAGCAGCCGACTGCCGAGCCTTCACATGGGGTGAGGGTCGGCGATTGTGCCGGGGTTGTCAAGGCAACGTTCGTTTCTGCCTGAGGTCTTGCAAAGACGTTTTTCTATCAGGTTGTTCCATCTTATCCTAGGGGTCCTGCCCCTCTGGCTGGAAACGCTGAGTGTTTGGGAAAGTGGCTCCAAGAGGCTTAGAAGAGTCTCTGGGAAGATCAGTGGGCTAAGGAGTAAGAAGGGCCCCCCCAGGGTGTCAGCTCCAGGAGGGCTGCGCCAGGCAGAGGGCATCGTCCGTCCAGCCGACAGCCGCCTCCGCTAATTAGGGAAGCTTATCCCAGGGCATCACGGGGTGTGTTTAGCTTTCAGATCCCGTCTCTCCCACTGACTACAGTCCCTGGCAAGGACCCGATTTCCTAATGAGATGTGGACAGCTTCTTTCACCCTCAGGGCCTGATTTTAACCCGGGAAAGAAAAGCACGCCGGCCACCTGTTGGCGTCCCTCCGATGGCCATGGACGAATGAGAGGAAGTGAGAGAAGGTGAGACACTGGTGGAGGAGGGCCTCTAGCAAAGCCGCGGGGACCATTCTATCTCCCTAAGCCTTGATGTCGAATGGAAATAACAATACCGGCCACCCCCTCACCCCCAGGGGCATGTCAGTGCCTTGCGCCCACGGTGCACTGACTCACGGAGAGTCAGCTGTGCTGGTGTGTGTGCTGGAGGCACTCATTTGTCCCCTCAAGGCCACCCTACTTGCTCTGTGCCTGGGAAGGTTCACCTTCATGGACTGTAGTGACGGATCCCCTTCTTCAAGGGCGGAGGGAGACGGACATCACAGGATAGCACAGATGGGAGCAAAGGGAGATGACAGTGTCCTCCTGACTCCCTCTCTGCTGGAATGTGGGCTGACAGTGACCTGTCCTGAAGGTCACAGCCGTGTCAGGTAAAGTCTGGGTTCTAGGAACCCCCGTTCCCTTGGCCCCTTGAAGTCTGGGGAGGCGGTAACAGCCCCCCCCAACTGTTGCTGGCTCCAGGGCACTGCCTCTTTGCCCATCTGCCTCTCTTCACCATGCCCTGTCTCATAAACAATACCCAGGTGGTTGGATGGCATCACTGACTCAATGGACATGAGTCTGAGCATCCGAGCAAACTCCAGGAGACGGTGAAGGACAGGGAAGCCTGGTGTGCTGCAGTCCATGGGGTCACAAAGAGTCGGACATGACTGAGCAACTCAACAACACAACAACAATCCTAAACTCTCTTCACTTCTCCCACAAGTGCACGTCATGTTTCTGCAGGGACCCTGACCCACACAGAATCTGAATTATTTGGCCCCTAACCTTCAAACATAATTATAAAGAATAGGTGTTACTAGCTTCCTATTGGAGATAAGAAAATTGAGGATTAGACCTCAAATCTGCATAAACAGCCCAAGGCCATACATTAGCTAATAGAATTGCCAACGTATGGAGTCTGGTCTACATCTGTGACCCATGAGTCAAAATGAGTAAGTGCTTATTGAATGGAGGAGGAAATGAATGACTGAATAAACCCATTCCACCCCGCCATCTCTAATCTAGGGTTTAAATCTAGCTGTGTTGCAGGACTTCAAGTGTGCTTCATCCACAGTTCACAAGAATCATTCCTCAGAGCCACCTGTAACCCTGGGGCTTCCCTGGTGGCTCAGTTGGTAAAGATTCCTCCTGCAATGCAGGAGACTGCCTGCAATACAGGAGACCCAGGTTTGATCCCTGGGTCAGGAAGCTCCCCCTGGAGAAGGAAACAGCAACTCATTTCAGTATTCTTGCCTGGGAAAATCCCATGGACAGACGAGCCTTGTGGGCTACAGTCCACAGGGTTGCAAAGAGTCAGACACGACCAAGCAACTAAATCACCATCAACACCCTGTAACACAGGTCTCCTCAAAGACCCTTGCCCCGTCTCCAGCTTTCAGGCCAACTTGATACTAGATCAGCTTCTTCTAAGATCACCATTTTTTTAAGAACTCAGTGTTCCCCAAACTGTATTTTTCCACCCCAGAGCCTCCAAGTCACAGCAACTCAACCCTCTGCACTTTATCTACAAAATTTTCCAAAATACTGCGATTTTAGTGGGACTATTAAAAATCTGTCAGAGAAATGCTGGTAATGGCAAAAACATTTCTCTGGGGCCGTCAATTCCCCCACATATCCATCAGCGCTGCCCTGCACGACAAGGAAGCCCTCATTTAGAATGTGTCAATTCTGATTATTAATGCGGGGAAAACACCTGCTAAGTATGTTTTTCTGGAGGTGAGCTTGGCAGGACACAAGGGCAGCAGCAGCCGGGGCTGCAGAGAGAACCCTGGCGCCCAGGGCCAGCTCTAGGAAAGGCCACCACGATTAATGAGAACTTGGCTATCACAGCACACATGGGGCAGGAGGGGGCGGGGCAGAGTGGGGAGAGTCGTCACAGCACGCAGATGGCAGTCTCCCCTGGATTGCATGGAATGCATTCCTGCTTGGGGTCCACAGCACGCTGACATGTTCATTAGTCCTCAGATTTATGAGCTCTTGAAGTGCCCTGGAAACTCCCTACAAAACAGTCCTCAGGGTTCAAACCTTATCAGTGAACAGAATAGCTGTGCTTCATTGTTTCACTAAAATGCTTTGACTTGATCACTACCACCATTAAACCAAGTGTAGGCACTCACTTGTGTACTGTTTCATTTGTCTGTCCATCCATCCATCTATCCATGCATTCATGTAGTAATGTTTGTTCTGCCTCTTTCTCTCTTACTTTCTCCATCCATCCATTCATCCAACTAACCATCCATCCATCTGTACATGGAAGTTTGTCCTGTCTCTCTTTCTTTCTCTCTCTCCCCCTCCCTCTCTCCATCTTCCCACCCAGCCAACAATCCAGTCACTAATTCATGAATTTATTTCTTCACTCAACAGGCACTAAATGAACCATTACTCAATTCCAGACAACATGGTAGTCACCAAGGATACCAAGATGAATCGGACATGGGTCCTTGACCTTAAGGAGCTCTCAGTCTAGAGGAGGAGACAGACATGAGTATGGGTAAAAGGCCCCAGGGAAGATGAAGATAGCAGCAGACCACTGGCAGTGCCGGGGCAGAACTGCCCAGGGGAAATCGCAGAGCTGGGTCTTGCAAGATGAGCAAGGAGAGTTGGACAAGTAGAGAAGAGTGTGTGTTGGGTGAGTTGGGATGGCCAAGGCCGTTCTGGGCAGAGAGATCAGCATATATAAAGGCATGGAAGTTTGATCACTGGTGAGAATTAACAGGTGAGGCAGAAGACTGAGAAGGAAAAGAAGATGTTTTCTGATGCCTTGAAACACCTGAATGAAGCAACATAATCATGGTGAAACATGAAGTCCTGGAGAGGAAAAGCACATCCTTTTCAACTTGCCATATATCCCTTTCATATCTAATTGTTGTTGCTATTGTTTAGTTGTTAAGTTGTGTCTGACCCTTGGAAACCCCATGGACTATAGCCCACCAGGCTCCTCTGTCCATGGGATTTTCCAGGCAAGAATGCCATTTCCTTCTCCAGGGGATCTTCCTGACCTGATATACCACCTTAAATACAGGGGGAGCTTAATAACTATTTGTAGAATTCCATCATTTTATTAATTCAGCTCTGTTTCATCAAGTGTGTAATGAATGCCCATCAGGTATGCCCAGGGCAGAGGCACACAGGTGGGCACCTATTAACCCCAATACCTCAGGGCTAAGTACACAGTGCCTGGCACCTAGCAGATTCTCCATGACTATATGTTCAGTGAAAGAATGAATGTCAAGTGTCATGTATGTGTTTCATGGTCATGATATCATGTTAATGCTTCAGTTCAGTTCAGTTCAGTCGTTTAGTCGTGTCTGACTCTTTGCGACCCCATGGACTGCAGCACACCAGGCCTCCCTGTCCATCACCAACTCCCAGAGTTTACTCAAGCTCATGTCCATCGAGACAGTGATACTATCCAACTATCTCATCCTCTGTTGTCCCCTTCTCCTCCCACCATCAATCTTTCCCAGCATCAGGGTCTTTTCAAATGAGTCAGTTCTTCGCATGAGGTGGCCGAAGTATTGGAGTTTCAGCTTCAACATCAGCCCTTCCAATGAACATTCAGGACTGATTTCCTTTAGGAGGGACTGGTTGGATCTCCTTGCAGTCCAAGGGACTCTCAAGAGTCTTCTCCAACACCACAGTTCAAAAGCATCAATTCTTCAGTGCTCAGCTTTCTTCACAGTCTAACTCTCACATCCATACATGACCACTGGAAAAATCATAGCTTTGACTAGATGGACCTTTGTCGGCAAAGTAATGTCTCTGCTTTTTAATATGCTGTCTAGATTGGTCATAACTTTTCTTACAAGGAGCAAGAGTCTTTTAATTTCATGGCTGCAGTCACCATCTGCAGTGATTTTGGAGCCCCCAAAATAAAATCTGTCTGTTTCCACTGTTTCCCCATCTATTTGCCATGAAATGATGGGACCAGATGCCATGATCTTAGTTTTCTGAATGTTGAGTTTTAAGCCAACTTTTTCACTCTCCTCTTTCACTTTCATCAAGAGACTCTTTAGTTCTTCTCTGCTTTCTACTGCTTACTGCAACCTTACAAGGAAAATGGTATTGTTTTCAAAAGAGATGAGGAAACCAGAGCTGGGGGATGTTAAATAACTAGCTTAAGATTCCGCTGCCGGGACTGAGGAGAGCTGGGGTTGGAATTCAGGGGTGTTGTTTCCCAAGCACCCACTATTTCCGTGCTGCTCATCCAGCACCCCTCCCAAAGCCAGAAAGAGGAACATGACACAGGACAAAGGAATCCTCGGAGCTGTCAGGGAAGGACCAAGCCTGTAGCCAAAAGTGACGGGCAATTTGCTTGATGCCAAGGTGGCCAGGGAGGATTGTAGAAGGGAAATGAAAGTGGAGGAGGGTTGTTTTTTAGTGTGAGGAAATTGTGGCTGTATTCCCATCTCATCAAGTCCTGCTGTTAGCTGGGCCCTCATAAAAGAGAAACCCACATTGTCTAGCTCCAATTTAGCATCTGGGCATCCACGTGGGCCCAGACATGCTCTTCCTGGAAAGAATGATCTTAACCCTTTCTCTGCATGGATTAGCAAATAGTTCCATCAATAGTACTTCTGGCTTGAATTTATAGTGGCACAGGCTTGGAGGATGGAGGGGCCAAGAATCACTTTACCCTAATGAGTCCTTCCTGGCTGCCTCCCCAGCTGGGAGATCTCTGAACACAAGGACCCCTGTCTTCTACATGTGTCTGATGCCCTACAGTTCAACCATTTTTTATAGAAGATGGAAACCAGCATCCAGTCACCCAAACCAAACCCCGGCTTCCAATCAGAGGAGGCAAGACAGCTTCTCCACATCTAAAGCAGAAAGACTCCTTTAGCATCAAAAAGGGGAAAATAAAAGGGGAGAAAGGGCTTTCGAAGTCTTCTTGCCCTGCTCAGACTCAACAGCTCCAATTTGGAGAATTATTTTAGGCCTCCTTTTGATGGGGAGCTGAAAGGGCAAAGTTTGGGCTGCAAATAAAATTGAGCGTGCTGTGCAAAGGAGAGTCACACCACACCAGGAACACTTTAAGGAGCTTATATGCAGCTCCGAGGAGAGCTTATTACATCTCTGCTTCCTGGGAACTTGAGGATCAGATTTAATCTGTAAAGAGGCCCTGTCAAGGTCTCCTCCCCAGGCAAACAGAGCCTCCAGCAGACCCGGGCTGAATGGCGGTTCTCTCTCCAGCCTCGGCAGAAAAGCACACGCAGCCAGCCGTTGGGGAGACAGCGTCCAGCGTAACCACCCAGTCTCCTTTATGCTCCATTTCCCTACCTAATATACAGCTGTTCTGCATACGTAACTTCTATCGCCAGCAAAATTGAACGTCCTGATTCTTAATAACGCTGGGCAGTAATCTCATCACCCGGATCACTCTCTTCGCCTGTCAGCATAGAGGGGGGAAAAAAATTCCGTGTTGTTGGATAAACCCACCAGATGGTTCATCTCTATCAATTGCACATTACGCCTGCCGTTACATCTCACTCTGAGTAAATCTCGACTGTTTAGCGACCATCACGTCAGTATTTTTTTTGCCTAGTTAGCCTTTCAACCTTATTCCCAAAGTAAGCAAACCACGCTCAATCCTCCCATGGACCTCGTTCCCGCGCCTGCATCCAGATGCATATGTCCTCAGCTCTGTGAGTCACTGCTCGGCGCCAGCTAAGTATATTACTGCCTCGAAAATTAACTTGCACACTGAGAATAATCACAGAAAAGAAATTTGTTTTCCTACAAGGTTGTTTTCCAGCTGTTTTAATGCAGACAATTTTACCCTGGAACCTAAATTGAAAAAAAAAAAAGAGAGAGAGAGAGAGAGAGACAGAGAAAGAAGAGAGACTTTAAAATCTGCATAATTTGAAAGTGCTTAATGTAAATTAGATAGATCAGCCTAATTTTATTTCAGTACTTTTTAATTGCATTTATAATTAGCAAAATACATTAATGTGCTACACAGAAGGTCAGGATTTCTGGTAAAGGGATCTAATTAAAATGCCCCAGTGCATTTCTGTCACACATGCGCCCAGAGGCCTGCTTCCCTCCGCACTCCGGACCGGGGACTATTTTTTAACTCGTGTGCGTTTTCATCAAAACCGGAGATCCTGTGATCAGCCTTGTGTGGAACATCCCACTCTTAGGGACGCCCAGTGAGTCCATTCCAAGTCTTAAAGGCCAGATCCCATTTGTCCCCACGTGGCAAGGCAGTTTTCAACAGTAACTCATTTCCCTTGGAATTCCCTTTCCTCACTCTTTCATCCATTCGAGCAGACGTCAGTCCGTGTTTGGTGTGGGGAAGAGTTGTAAAAGCAGCGAGCAGCCAACACCAACAGCGGTAGGAGGGCTTCTCTGCTTGGGCTCTCCTGTGGTCCTGTTTGCCTCTGAAGAGCACTCCCATTGAGGACAGAGGTTCTGGTCCGCATTCTCTATAATGACAGTGACGATGATGATGCAGTACCAATAGTAGTAGAACTGAGTTTTCTCTCCTCCAATTCCTCCCAAAGTCACCCTGAAACCAGTTATTATTAATACATCACTCTCAGGCCATTTTCCCTGATTCCACAAGCTGCTGACCCAGCAGACGGCCACTTTACTTGCTCTGTGGAGTTCTTGCCCTGCCCAGCGAAGGATCCCACTCTAGCTCCACCTGCAGCCTGGCCAGGGCTCCGCATATCGGGAGAGTGGTGTCTGCTCAGTGCCTCAGTTGTCTAACTCTTGGCGACCCCATGAACTGCAGCCTGCCAGGCTCCTCTGTCCATGGGATTCTCCAGGCAAGAATACAGCAGTAGGTTGCTATGCCCTCCTCCAGGGGATCTTACTGACCCAGGGACTGAACCCCCATATCTTGTAGCTCCTGTATTGGCAGGTGAATTCTTTACCCCTGAGCCACCTGGGAAGCCCTGGGAGTGTGCCAGTGAGGTCTAGTCCCAATACAAAGGCACGAGCTCGGCCTCCCCCACCCCCTGTCCAGCAGGTCCTGGTAGCAGGATGTCCCATCACAGCATGCTCTTAAGTTCCTTTCACCTTGTTCGCATCCTGTTATCACCGACACCATTACCCAGGAGAAAGGGGATGGGCTCTGGGATCAAGTTCCCCCTAGCACTTTGGCTAAGGCAAAGATGAGCACCACACCGTTGGACTCAGAGATCAGATCAGCCCGTGTGGCCTGTGGGGTTAATCTGGTTCTCCTGTTCTCAGAACATTTCCCACTTTTTCTGGAACAATCTGGTATATTCCACAGTTTCCTATATCTACTCTTCTTACTTAAACATGTCTCTCAGTGTATAGGTAGGATATGAATCTATGTTCTTGAGCTTACATATTTATATAATTATATATATACCCACATGGGCTTCCCTGGTAGCCCAGTGGTTAAAAAAAAAAAAATCTACCTGCAATGCAGGAGATGTAGGGGATGCAGGTTCGATCCCTGGGTCAGGAAGATCCCCTAGAGGAGGCCATAGCAACCCACTACAGTATTCTAGCCTGGAGAATCCCATGGACAGAGGAATCCGGTGGGCTATAATCCATGGGGTTGCAAAGAATCAGACACAACTAAAGCGACTGAGCACAAGCACATATACGCATACACACACACACACATATGTGTGTGTGTGTATATATAACAGATACATATTTAATACAAGAAATGAAACAGGCATGTACATCTTTGAAGAAATGCATATTCATTTTCTGAGGACAGATGTATATTTAGTACATGAAACAGAACACCCAGATATAGCAATCCTCCCCCACTTATTTTTTTAATTAATTAAAGAAATTAAACACACCACATTATATTCTGGGAACTAACATTTGTTGCATATGTAGATGTACTAAGAGCTTACACAAAGAGCTATATATTTATATCCTTCAATTTTTTTCAATGATCCTATCTACATCCCAGTGGGATAGTTTTGAGAAACCTCCCTTTTGCAGAGAAGCTGAGGTTCAGAGAGGCTACCCGAAATTCTCACAAAGCTGGTCCCAAAGCCAGGCCTGTGTGACCCAGACAATGGTCCACACCTCCAGGCCACACTCACACTGACCGTGAAGGAGTGTATGCAGTGACCGCACAGAGCACATACCCACGGGGAACCTCACAGCTCAGACCCCTTGGGCATAATTGTTGAACATACAAGGGAACATATAAGGTTTTCCTTATGATCCCATTGGGAAAAACAGAACATTTGACAAACTTAAGGAAATAAACCTGGTGGAAGAGCCGACTCATTGGAAAAGACCCTGATGATGGGAGGGATTGAGGGCAAGAGGAGAAGGGGACGACTGAGGATGAGATGGCTAGATGGCATCACCGACTCGATAGACGTGCATTTGAGCAAACTCCAGGAGATAGTGTTCAGTTCAGTTCAGTTCAGTCACTCAGTGGTGTCCAATGCTTTGTGACCCCATGGACTGCAACACGGCTGGCCTCCCTGTCCATCACCAACTCCTGGAGTTTACTCAAACTCATGTCCATTGAGTTGGTGATGCCATCCAACCATCTCATCCTCTGGCATCCATTTTCCTCCAACCTTGAATCTTTCCCAGCATCAGGGTCTTTTTCAATGAGTCAGTTCTTTGCATCAGGTGGCCAAAGTATTGGAGTTTCAGCCTCAGCATCAGTCATTCCAGTGAATATTCAGAACTGATTTCCTTTAGGATGGATCTCCTTGCAGTCTAAGGGACTCTCAAGAGTCTTCTCCAACACCACAGTTCAAAAGCATCAATTCTTGGGCAATCAGCTTTCTTTATAGTCCAACTCTCACCTCCATACAAGACTACTGGAAAAACCATAGCCTTGATTAGATGGACCTTTGTTGGCAAAGTAATGTCTCTGCTTTTTAATATGCTATCTAGGTTGGTTGTATCTTTTCTTCCAAGCAGCAAGCGTCTTTTAATTTCATGGCTGCAGGCATAACCTACAGTGATTTTGGAGCCCCCCAAAATAAAATATGTCACTGTTTCCACTGTCCCCCCATCTATTTGCCATGAAGTGATGAGACTGGATGCCATGATCTTAGTTTTCTGAATGTTGAGTTTTAAGCCAACTTTTTCACTCTCCTCTTTCACTTTCATCAAGAGGCTCTTTCGTTCTTCTTCGCTTTCTGCCATAAGGGTGGTGTCATCTGCATATCTGAGGTTATTGATATTTCTCCTAGCAATCTTGATTCTAGCTTGTGCTTTATCCAGCCCAGCGTTTCTCATGATGTACTCTGCATATAAGTTAAATAAGCAGGGTGACAATGTACTTGATGTGCTCCTTTCCCTATTTGGAACCAGTCTGTTGTTCCATGTCCAGTTCTAACTGTTCCTTCCTGACCTGCATACAGATTTCTCAAGAGGCAGGTCAGGTGGTCTGGTATTTCCATCTCTTTCAGAATTTTCCAGTTTATTGTGATCCACACAGTCAAAGGCTTTGGCATAGTCAATAAAGCAGAAATAGATGATTTTCTGGGAAAAAAACATCATTTTTGATGATCCAACAGATGTTGGCAATTTGATCTCTGGTTACTCTGCCTTTTCGAAAACTAGCTTGAATATATGTAAGTTTGCAGTTCATGTACTGTCGAAGCGTGGCTTGGAGAATTTTGAGCATAACTTTATTAGTGTGTGAGATGAGTGCAATTGCTCAGTAGTTTGAGCATTCTTTGACATTGCCTTTCTTTGGGATTGGAATGAAAACTGACCTTTTCCAGTCCTGTGGCCACTGCTGTGTTTTCCATATTCCTGGCATATTGAGTGCAGCACTTTCACAGCATCATCTTTTAGGATTTGAAATAGCTCAACTGGAATTCCATCACCTCCACTAGCTTTGTTCATAGTGGTGCTCCCTAAGGCCCACTTGACTTCGCATTCCAGGATGTCTGGCTCTAGGTGAGTGATCACACCATCATGGTTATCTGGGTCAGGAAGATCTTTTTTGTATAGTTCTTTTGTGTATTCTTGCCACTTCTTCTTAATACCTTCTTCTTCTGTTAGGTCCATACCATTTCTGTCCTTTATTGTGCCCATCTTTGCATGAAATGTTCCCTTGGTATCTCTAGTTTTCTTGAAGAGATCTCTAGTGTTTCCCATTCTGTTGTTTTCCTCAATTTCTTTGCACTGATCACTGAGGAAGACTTTATTATCTCTCCTTGCTATTCTTTGGAACTCTGCATTCAAATTGGTATATCTTTCCTTTTCTCCTTTGCCTTTTGCTTCTTTTTTTTCTCAGCGATTTGTTAAGACCTCCTCAGACAACCATTTTGCCTTTTTGCATTTCTTTTTCTTGGGGATGGTCTTGATCACTGCCTCCTGTACAATGTCACAAACCTCCTTCCATAGTTCTTCAGGCACTCTGCCTATCAGATATAGTCCCTTGAACCTGTTTCTCACTTCTACTGTGTAATTGTAAGGGATTTGATTTAGGTCATACCTAAAGGAGATCAGTCCTGGGTGTTCATTGATAGGACTGATGTTGAAGCTGAAACTCCAGTACTTTGGCCACCTGATGCGAATAGCTGACTCATTTGAAAAGACCCTGATGCTGGGAAAGGTTGAGGGCAGGAGGAGAAGGGGACAACAGAGGATGAGATGGTTGGATGGCATCACCGACTCAACGGACATGAGTTTGGGTGTACTCTGGGAGTTGGTGATGGACAGGGAGGCCTGGTGTGCTGCGGTTCATGGGGTCGCAAAAGAGTTGGACACAACTGAGCAACTGAACTGAACTGAACTGATACCTGAATGGTCTGGTGGTTTTCCATACTTCCTTCAAATTAAGTCTGAGTTTGGCAATACCGACTTCATAATCTGAGCTATAGTCAGCTCCCAGTCTTGTTTTTGCTGACTTCTCCATCTTTGGCTGCAAAGAATATAATCAATCTGATTTCCATGTTGACTGTCTGGTGATGTCCATGTGTAGATCTTCCCTTGCATTATTGGAAGAGGGTGTTTGCTATGACCAGTGTGTTCTCTTGGCAAAACTCTATTAGCCTTTGCCCTGCTTCATTCTGTACCCCAAGGCCAAATTTGCCTGTTACTCCAGGTGTTTCTTGACTTCCTACTTTTGCATTCGAGTCCCCTATAGTGAAAAGGACATCTTTTTTAGGTGTTAGTTCCAGAAGGTCCTGTAGGTCTTCATAGAACCGTTCAACTTCTTCTTAAGCATTACTGGTCAGGGCATAGGCGTGGATTACTGTGACATTGAATGGTTTGCTAATGGGAGATGGTGAAGGACAGGGAGACCTGGCATGCTGCAGTCCATGGCGTTGCAAAGAGTCAGACACAACTGAGCTACTGAACAACAAGTAAATAAACAGAATAGACATCTGAAGAAGAGATACGTGATCCATGTACATTTCGTGGAGAAAAGCATAAAGGTGAGTAATTAGAGCACAACACGCAGTTTCCAATTCTTGTTGCTCTGATAAGAACCCAGCAGAGATGCTATCCTGTGACGCTGAGCTATATAAAGCCCCCCACTGCCAGCTTGTTCAAGTCCCCACGCCTCTGCCTCTGCCGTGCCAGCGCCCAGGAAGCCCCGCACCTCCCTGGTCCACCTGGGGAACGAATCCTCTCATCCTTTGCAACCGAACCCAAATACCTCGTTCTCATCACAGCCTTCTCTGACCCTTGCTGGTATATATGTGGCACACAGCAGGGATAAACCAACTCTGCTTGGAGGATCAGATGAGTCGTAATTTATTGTTTGAATTCTCCAAAGGGAAAATCTGTCTTATTTATCCTACTACTAATGGGAACTAACATCATAGCAACATCTATGTGCAGGAACTACAATAAACGAGTCACACACAACATTTCCATGACTTCTCATGGCAACCCTACTTGTCACATTTATCCCTGTTTTTCAGGTAAGGAAATGGAGATTCAGAGTGGTTAAGTAACATGTCCAAAGTCACACAGCTATGAAGCGCTCACAGCAGTGTTCAAAGCCAGGCTGTCTTCTTCACTATAGACTCCCAGGGCCTAGCACACAATAGATGCACAGTAAAGGCTATTTGAGGGAACAAATGGTGCGTATTTACTGGAAGCCTCCCTCCCGTGTCATATCCAATTACTTTCAAGCAGATGGAGTGAGGACACCTTTCAAGCCCTTGTCCTGCTTGTCCTAAGGCCTCATGACTTACCTCGAAGTCAATATTTCATTATGAGCCCATCATGCAGGTCAGTGTAATAATTAATGACTATCTGCTGGTGTGACTGCTTATCGTATTTTAGCTTAATTCCAATAAAATCTAAATGGCCTATTAATTTTCCTAATAAATTTAGATATGGCCTCTGACCGCAATCTGGCTTTGATTAGCTAACAAAATATTTGAAGATGGGCCAAGCTGGCTCTTTCAAATATTTCAAGCAAATAACACTTAACTGGATTTAGGATTCTCTGCGTCAAGCTTATGGCTGTGCTCAGCAGTGAATAAGGCAAGAGGACAGCTTCATAATTGGTCCCCAGCTCCCCAGAGTCAAGCTGCCCTGGGGAGCAAGCCATCTAGATCAAGGTTTGGAAGCCAAATGTGACCAGGACAACACAAATATGTCCTTGGTTACAGGAAAGAAAGGGATGGAGCAGCAGATGAGTAACTTCTCAGGAGCACCCACAGGAGGGTCCCACACACAGGATGCACCTTTCTGAGACTGCCTGCCCCAGAGATGTTCTGAAATGCTCCACCACTGATGAGAACCCAACATATGGCTTATACCTCCAGAGACCCAAAAGGAAATCAGGAGAGGTGGGAAATGAGAATGTTCTTCCACAGGCTCATTGCGGGATGGGTTCCTCTTACTCTTCAGGTCTCACTGTAAGTGTCAAGCTGCAAGGTGCCCGCCAACCCCACCTCCCTCATAAAAGGGACCCCTCATCCCCCTCAATCAGTTATCACAAAGCCCTGTTCAGTTTTCTTTATAGCACTTATTATTAGACGCTGCAATCTTTCATAGGAATTTTATGTATGTGTTTGTCTTTTGCACCCCACCCTAGCCCTTCAGTAGGACTTCAAGTCCAAAAGGGCAGAGAGCTTGCACAGTGCTTAATGCATAGTAGGTGCTCAATACCTATTTGCTGGATGAGTAAATAATTGGTGAATGAATGATGATGGATTGAATAATGATGAGAGAGGGTCACACAGAGGTCAATCTGAAAGAAGAAGTAACAGAGACAGAGCCCTACCAGGTCTGGAGTCAGACAGAGCTGGGTCTGAATCGTGGCACTGCCTCTTGCTAGCTAGATGGCCATAATAAATTACTTAACCGCTCTGTGCCTCAGTTTCTTCATCTGTAAAATGGGGTCAATAGCAGTGCCTCCCTTGTAGACAGTATTCAATGTGTTGATATGTAAAATGCTCAGTACAGTAACTTGAGCACAATTAGCGCTCATGAAAGGTTAGCTGCTACTGCCATCCTTCGCCTATTCCTCCTCCTCCTCATCGACGTTAACATCGTAATCATCAAGATCATCATCCTCATCAACAGCAGCAATATCATCATCATCCTCCTCCTTCTCATCATCATTAATATCATCATCGTCATCACCCTCATCAATATCCTCCTCCTCCTCCTCATTCTCATCACCCTCAGCCTCATCATTACCATCAACCATCATCACCCCCGGGATGGGGTCTTCCCCTCTAGCCTTATTCTAGCTCATCTTCAAAACCCAATCTGCACAGCACCACTCCTCTAATACCCCATGATACTCTTTGAGGCCACTGATCTTATCCCATATTCTTCCACTGTCCCAGGACCTACAAGGAAAAGGACACCCAATCAACACAGACACTCACTCTCAGGCTGGACTGATCAACACAACCCCAATTCCTTATTCATGCCCTCATTCCTCTGACACATTTGCAGCACGCATCCCCTGGAATCGACTGCATGGGGCTGCAGCTACTTCCCTCCCTATTGAAACCTTTGCATTTCAGGATGCAGCTCCAGATGTTGGTGGGTCTCTTGATGTTGGGGTTCACTGTTCCTGACCCCAACCTGTGAGTGATGATGGCCATCCACAACAGCTCAGCAAAGCCCAACCATGCCCTAACATAGAGATAGCTCTTAACCGTACAATGTGAGAGTTGAACTGCAGTACCCACCTATGACCATCTAGAATGCTTTGCTAAGCCTTGTGCAGATGTGAAAGATCAAGTGCAGTGCCAACGTCTGAAAACAGGGATTACTGATGCAAGTGGCGGGTACTGTCAGAGTTGTCACCAGTAGAATAAGAAGGCAACTAACTCATTAGAGAATGAGGGATATTGTGAGGCTCTAATGGGTCTGGGAGGCAATAAAAAGAAGTGGATGCTTTTCACTGGACACCAGCAGAAGGGGAGAGCAGAATCATGTCTCTTCCAGGATTAAAGTCAGATGTAATGGGCATGCATGATGGGGAAAACTGATCTACCTAGAAGGCCAGAGGAGCCTTCTTGAAGATGGTGAACTTGAGCTGAGACTTGCAAGAGAAATGGCCAGGGATCAGGAGGAAAAGAAGTCCAGGCTAAGGGAATAGCACACTGAAGACTACAAAGTAGAACAGATCTTAGTTCCTAACAGGAAGTGAGAAGCCCAGCATAACTGGGCACAGTCAGTGAGAAGGAGGGAGGAGAAAAGTAAAGTGGAAGCAGAATTGTGTCTTGACATTCACTGGTGTCTCCATTGTCCTGGGCCACTGTGACAAAAACACCATAGACTGTGGTTTAAAGAACATTTACTTCTCATTTAGTTCTGGAAGCTTGGAGGTCCAAATTCAAGATGCTGGCAGACCCGGCGTCTGGTAAGGGTCTGAAGGCTTCCTGGTTTGCAGATGGCTTGTTGCTGTGTCTTCACAAGGCTGTGGGGGTGGGGGAGGGAGTGGGGAAGAAGGAAGGAAGAGAAGGAGGAAGTGCGGGGGGAATGCTTTGTCTCTTTTTCTTCTTATAAAGATATCCATTCCATCCGTGGGGCTCCATTCTCATGATCTCGTCTAAACCCAAAGGCCCCACCTCCTAATACCATCCCATCACAGGGATGAAGGTTTCAACACGCAACTTTGGGGGAGATTACACAAACATGCCATCCATAATGATGGGTGAGGTTTCCTGTTAGAGTTTCCTGTCCATTTCCAGTGAGTTGTAGAATAGCACAACAAGGTGGGGATAATTTTTCCTTTTCTCCAGGGGAAAACCTGAGATTGGACCACTTGAGTAGGCTGGCCCAGAGTCAACCCAGTGAGAGAGTGGGGGGAATTTGAAAAGGTGTTCTGGTTTGCATGTGATTCCTCCTCTCACCTCAAGAACCAGAGAGATGAGAATGGATACGTGTCCAGGAAACACACAGAGAGTGTGTGAACTGGGATCCCACGGAACGGGGTGAACTTCTATCTCACAGTGAGTCTCCATGACAGGACCACCGCCTCTTGGCTGCTGATATTTAAGACATGCCACCAGCCTCTGCTGAGATTTAATATTGGTTTAGCAGGCAGGAGCTAATTAAATGTTAATGTTCAGTCACTTGAAATTAACCATTAGGAATCTCAGCCTTATTTGTAAGTTTCTTAAGCCATCATTAATGTGTTCTGGCTGGTTCCCCCCTCGCCGGGCCTCCCAACTCCTCCAGCTGGATCCCCCATCCACAGGCAAACTCATTTCCCTCACCACATGCCTTAACACGTAGCATCTGACCTGCCCGACAGCCATACACCACTGAGCAGATCTAAAAGCCTGAACTCACACACACTCACGCTGGCATCAAGTTTCACCTTAGGTGAGTCTACCTATAATTCCATACGTAATGTGTTACAGATGACAAAGCACTTTCAGGAAAGTAATTGAATTTGGCCTCATAGTGAGATGAGGGCAATGACGATAATGATGTTGGAAGAAGAGGAGAAGGTGGAGAGGAAGGAGGTGAAGGCAAGGAGGGAAGGGAAGGAGAAGGAAGAGATAGGGGAAGAAGGACCGTCCTTCTAGTGTTTGACGTTTGTGTTGTCAGGCTCACAGTAACGCCACAAGGTCCACGGTGTGCTTTCTGACTGCTTTCATTTTACAGATACAGAAACC
Source organism: Bison bison bison (assembly GCF_000754665.1). NCBI lineage: Eukaryota > Metazoa > Chordata > Mammalia > Artiodactyla > Bovidae > Bison > Bison bison. The sequence goes on along the minus strand of NW_011494716.1, from coordinate 2,933,057 downwards.
GAAGCCCAGAAAGACAAATGCATGTGCCCAAGACCACTCATGGGACTGGATGTCAAGGCCGAGACTTGAAATGCTCATTCCTTTGACTACAAATGATCGTATAAATGAGACAAAGTCAACTTCAGAGAAGATGAGAGGTTTGATCAAGAACCCACAGTTTTACGATCTTACCCACAATATGAGGAAATAAAGTTCAGAGAAATTAAATGGCTGACTCAATGCCACAGCTTTGTATGAGGATCAGAGCTACCATCCTAGATTCCAGTCTCCGAGGAACTTTTTGAGTGTGTGTGTGTGTACGTGTACACACAGGTTCAGGCTCCTTCCAAACCCAGAACACCCCCGGAACATCTCCCTGGTGAGAAGGTCTAGGACACTCCTAGCTTTGCAATTTGCTGAATTCCTGGTTGCATTTCAGCCCAGAGCACTGCTCTTGAATAGCTAATAGTGGACAGGTGGGAAAGACAGGGATGGAGGGAGGAGGGGGAACACCTCATCTCTTCCCAGAAAGTCCCTTCTGGGACTCTGTCAGCTCCAGGACCTTTCAACTGCAAGAAGCTTGTGCCTCTGTACCTCTGCCCAACGTGCTGAATTGAAAATCAGGGTAAATCTGCACCAAGGGAGATGTCTAATCAAGGCTCAGGTTTGCATTTCCTTTTCAATGGCATGTTGACAAAACAAGAAAAGACAGAGACAGATATGATTAAGCTGACTTTGGGAGGCCAGCCAGCAAGAAGTGAGAGCAGTGGGGGCTGCCTATGACCAGCAAGGAATGGCCAGAGGGGACATTTAGCACAGAGGGCCACACCAGGGCTGGGACCCTGGCCCTTATGAGCTCTGCTCAGAAGATGAATCGCAAAGTTAGAGAAAACTGAGGTCAGCCCCATAGAAAGGGGTTGGTGAGGTACATAGCCAGAGGTTTATAAAACATGAGGTTTATAAGCTGTGGATGCAAAGAGCCGACTCATTGGAAAAAACCCTGATGCTGGGGAAAACTGAAGGCAGGAGAAGGGGACGACAGAGGATGAGATGGCTGGATAGCATCACCAACTCAATGGACAGGAGTTTGAGCAAACTCTAGGTGATGGTGAAGGTCAAGGAAGCCTGGTGTGCTCCAGTCCATGGGATTGCAAAGAGTTGGATATGACTGACTGAACAACAATATTAAGCTGTGGAGCTGTCTCTACAGTATTACACAGAGTTAGAACAGGAATAGTAACAGCGATGACCATTTACAAAGAAGCTGTTCCGTGACAGGATTACACACACAAAAAAACACCACTTCTTCAAAGATGGTTCTGTTCCATAATCTCTTTCACAGACCCTGAGACTGAGGTCCCAAGATGCTATATCACTTGTCTAAGATAACCAATTGTGAGGGAGTCAGAAACCATCTCTCCTATATTGCTGGTTTCATAGGAGAGAAAACAGGTTCCATGAGGACAGAGCACTACCAAGGGCATCCTGAACATCCCTGGCATCCCGGGAGCCTCCAAGCCCCAGAGGAAACCCCAGGAGATCCAGATGATGTGCTCAGTCACCTTGCTGATTATCTTCAAAGTAACCATTTGGGCCACAGCAGCAATCATGATTTTTCCCTATCTCTTTATTTTCAAAGAGAACAAAGTCCCTTTAAGTGGAAATCAAGCAAAGGGTATTTAGGTGGGTCAAACATTTCATAGCGTGGTGGGATCACTTCCTTTTGAATACATGAGGACCAACCTCTGCTTTGGTTAAATTTTTCTACTCTGCAAAATGTAGTCTGGGGCCAGAGAGATCTGGCTTTGGATCACCTCTAATACCCACTGCTATGTGGCTGTTGGCAAGTCTTGTAACTTTGCTAAGCCTAACTGTTCTTGGAAATGGAAGAGTTAGCCCATCAGCCCACAAATCTTTGAAAGTCTGCAGTGTGTCAGGCATGTCGTAGGTGCTGAAAGGAGAGCCATGGAAAGACAGACCAAAATTCAGAGCTCTTGGCTGATATCTGAGTGGGGATAATAGGTAGTAATGAGCTTCCCTGATGGCTTAACTGGTAAAGAATCCACCTGCAATGCAGAAGACACAGGAGATGCAGGTTTGATCCCTGGGCTGGGAATATGCCCTGGAGAAGGAAATGACAATCCTCTGCAGTATTCTTGCCTGAAAACTCCCAAGGACAGAGAAGTCTGACGGGCTACAGTCCAAAGGGTCACAGAGTCGAACATGACTGAGCAATTAAGCAGAGCACAATGACAAAAATATACAAGAGGACCCAGGCTGTAGGTTTGCTATGGGGATTCTAGATTCAGCATGTTAAGGTCTCAGAACAGTGACTTCTGGTGAGCCATCACACAACTGAGGATGTCTGTTAAAATAATGTAATTATGGGGAGTTCCCTAGTGGTCTAGCGGTCAGGACTTTGTACTTCCACTGCAGTGACCATGCATTCAATCCCTGGTCAGGGAACTAAGACCCCTGCTTCATGATGCAGTCAAAATAATCATAATAAATAATATAATTATGACTATCATTCTCCTGATCATTTTTTTAATCAGGTAGAACTACATAATTTTTAGGGCAATAGAGAATTTAAAAAGAAAACAGTTTTCTATAGTGTGGTGAGCATGTAAGCACGAGTTTTGTTTTTTTTTCTTCCACTCTTTTCTAGATTCCAATATAGGTCATTGCAGAGTACTGAATAGAGGTCCCTGTGCTATACAGTTGGTCCTTATTAGTTGCCTATTTGATATATAGTAGTGTGTATATTGGAGAAGGCAATGGCACCCCACTCCAGTACTCTTGCCTGGAAAATCCCATGGATGGAGGAGCCTGGTAGGCTGCAGTCCATGGGGTCGTTAAGAGTCAGACACGACTGAGCGACTTCACTTTCAATTTTTACTTTCATGCATTGGAGAAGGAAATTGCAACCCACTCCAGTGTTCTTGCCTGGAGAATCCCAGGGACAGAGGAGCCTAATGGGCTGCTGTCTATGGGGTCGCACAGAGTCGGACATGACTGAAGCAACTTAGCAGCAGCAGCAGCAGCAGTGTGTATATGTCTATCCCAATCTCCCAGTTTATCTCTCTCCTCCTCCTTCCAACCTTGGTACCATAGGTTTGTTTCCTGCATCTGTGACTCAAATTTCTGTTGAGGTTCCTTGTTAAGCACGAGCTTTTTCATGATCTAGCTGACTTGCCGTGTAAGGAATTGAAAGAAAGGCCCAGCATCTACCTCCCACAAAGTAGCACAGGGGTGTAAGAGCAGCTTCAGAGAGAGTGGTGCAGCCTTCTGCCATGGCAGACAGGACGACGGCGATGCTCGGGTGTACCCCATGTGCCAGGCACCCAACACTCCCTTTCTATTTCCATTGTCACTGTAGCCCCCCGTGCAGTAGGCGCTTGGTCTTCCTTCTCTCAAGGAGGAGGATGAGACATGAAGAGGGTAGGAACTGTTTTCCGTGGTGGGACCAGGATGTGAACCCCAGCCCCTGACAACACCAATGGCTTTGTTCTTTTCCTTGCATATGTGTCATTTTTTTTTTTAGCATTATGAGTCATTTTCTTTTCATGATCCTTTTTTTTTTAAAAAGACTGACCTTGCCACTTCTGGAGGGGAAAGAGACAAAAATAAAGCTCTCCACATAGTCCCACCCTCCTCTGTAAGGTCTCTGCAACTCTGACATCGGAAAATGCAGAGACTTCTTCCGCTTACAAACCTTGACCATATACCCCGGCTTACCCTTCTTCCTGAGAACACAGGTACCAGCATTTGTCAGCTCCCTTGCAGCTAGGCAGGGCCCTGTCACTGAGTTACAGTGGCGAGAGCATGAAGGGAAGGACTTCCCACTATGCCCAGGCCTGGTCAGTACAAATTCTCCAAGGGACCCTCACCCTATTTCCCCCGGGGGCCAGAAGGTGAAGACTGAAGAGCCACAGAGAGGTAGGAGCCGGGGTCCTAAGTAATTTCAGGGTTTGTCTGTTACAGCAGCACATGTCATATTAGCCAGCACTTCCCACTGAAAGACAGGTTCCTTTCCTTAAGGGTAAGACTCATGTCTCATTATATTCTATACTCTAGGCCCCCAGCAAGAGGCCTGGCACATAGTAAATTCAGGAAGGCTGGCCGGGGTGGTGGGGGGGGGGGGGTGCAGTTCTTAGGGGAAGAGGTTCTGAGATCAGGTCAGCCTGGGTCTGAGCACCAGCTCTGAAACTGTGAGCTGTGGGAGACTTTGGCGAAGATGAGTTAATCTCCCTGAGCTTCATCTTCTCATTGGTAAGAGAGTGAAACTAACTGTCAACACAGAGTCATGACAACATATAGCTGTGGATCTTTAGATATGATGGGGAAAAGTGCTTGTCATATAAAGGGCATGCAACAAGCCTGGGAAATCCCACGGTCGGAGGAGTTTGGCAGGCTACAGTCTATGTGGTCGCAAAGACTTGGGCATGACTGAGCAACTAGACAACAAAAAGCGCTTGGTAGCTGATAAGATACTGCTGCTACTACTGATGAAACCAGTACTGTTAAATGCCCCACAGTAACAGCCTGAACATGACCTTGAATATACCCACATGTGCATGCACACACACATACACCCTCACACACACACACACACACACGCTCACTCACACAAAAAACATACAAATACACAGGCTTCTAAACTCCCTAAGGTGGCTTCCTCTTCTTCTAAATAACAATCATGGCTCTGTCCCTTTTTCACAAGCATTTGCCATCACCATTCAGAGCTTCTCCTTCTCCACCTCACCCTCCTCAATGCCGCTGGCTCCTTGAGTTCTTAGAAATTATAATTAATTCATACTCTGGACTCTCAGGATTATAAGGTATTATAGGATGGCAGAGCTAAGACAAATGCTTTAATTCACCAGCTGCCATGTATTTAATTAGAGATTCCGATGAATCCTTCTTACACAGATAGGCCTTCTTACTTCATGTTGCAGGAGAGAGGGAGAGAGAGTGGGGGAAGGATTTGTGCACAGGCCTCCAGGACTCTCAAACTTCTGGCCAGCATGGACAGCTTATCTGGCACCTGCGAATCAACTGGAAGGGGAGCAGTGCTGGCTGAGAGCCCTTGCTGGGTGTGCCGGCTGATGGAGATGTCTTTGAAGAAGCTTCTTGATTTCTGAGACACAGGAAAGCTCTCTATATGGGGGTGGGATGGGATGCATTTTTCCTCAGATCTGAACTTCTTCTGGAACCTCTTACAATTTTTTATTGTAATTTTGGAGGTGGGTGGCAGAAGAAAAAGGGTTTGACTTTCATTGACAGCATCATTCTCAGGATGGGTGGGGTGTGTGTGTGTGTGTGTGTGTCACACTTGCTGATGAAGCTGACAGCTTGGTAAATAAGTAGTATTAAAAAGAAAAGACATCACTTTGCCTACAAAGGTCCATATAGTTAAAGCTATGGTTTTTCCAGTAGTCACGTAAGGATGTGAGAGTTGGACCATAAAGAAGGCTAAACACTAAAGAATTGACGCTTTCAAATTGTGGTGCAAGGGAAGACCCTTAAGAGTCCCTTGGATCGCAAGGAGAACAAACCAGTCAATCCTATTCAACCCTGAATATTCATTGGAGGGACTGATGCTGAAGTTGAAGCTCCAACACCCTGGCCACTTGATGCAAAGAGCCAACTCATTGGAAAAGACTCTGATGCTGGGAAAGATTGAAGGCAAAAGAAGAAGGGGGCGGCAGAGGATGAGATGGTTAGGTAGCATCATTGACTCTATGGACATGAGTTTGAGCAAACTCTGGGAGATAGTGAAGGACAGGGGAGCCTTGCATGCTGCAGTCTATGGGACTGCAAAGAGGTGGACACAACTTAGTGACTGAACAGCAATAACAACCCACCACAAGCTCCAATAACCTTACTGTTCCACTGAGTGATTTAGACAGAGAATGATGTTGCATCTCCTAGGGCATAATTTCCTTGTGCAGAACGTTGTCAGGAAGTATCATTGGTATTCCATCTAATTCACCATGAGAAACTTCTGTATGCACCAGAGAACACCTATGATGCTCATTAGAATCAGGTTCCCAAGGAGAAGAATCCCAGATAACTGTGTCCTTGGGGTATTCACATGTTCCCTTTTCTCTCAGTGGAGGGCCCTGTACAGTTATTACAAGGTCTCCTTCACAAAGGGAAATACCATCAGCCCTTCTTGTCTCATCCCACCTTTCTGACCCCTTCTCCCCCACCCCTCCTAGATGGGGCCAGACTCCCATTTCACACTGTCATCTCATTAAGAGTTGACATAAAGCTAGTCAGACGTGAAATAGGATGTGATGAGTAGGTGCAGCCAAGCGAGAGAGAAGCATCATTGAGGGTAAAGTCCAGGTTTGAGTCTCGGGCAAGAAGCAGGCTAGGGAGATTGAATTTCACCCTCAGGGCAAGATCTTTAGGGATATTCTGGAGAAATTACAGGCTCATCTATGGGGCCCTTCTATCCTCATGGGTGGAGAAGGGCCAAGGTAATGACAGTGGAAATGAAGAGAGGCAGGTTTATTCAAGAAATTGAAGACACTCTCCAGAGAACCCGAGAGTTTACAGGATCTAAGAAGTAAGAAGATTCTGGAGAGTCCCTTGGACAGCAAGGAAATCAAACCAGTCAATCCAAAAGGAAATCAACCCTGAATATTCACTGGAAGGACTGATGCCAAAGTTGAAGCTCCAGTAAATACTTTGGCCACCTGATGTGATGAGCCGACTCAAGGGAAAAGACCCTGATGCTGAGAAAGATTGAAGGCAGGAGGAGAAGGGGATGACAGAGGATGAGAAGGCTGGTTAGTATCACTGACCCAATGGATATGAATTTGAGGAAATTCCAGGAGATAATGAGGGGCAGGGAAGCCTGGTGTGCTGCAGTCCATGGGGTCACAAGGAGTTGGACATGACTTAGTAATTAAGCCATAACAACAACAAGTAAGGGAGAAGCATCATCAAAGATGAGGGTCTGGGGGGAGGTGTGGGGGGCCATTAGCTGAGAAGGAAATCAGAAGGATGGACAACACACATCGAGGGCCACTGAATGTCCCATGTCTTTACCTCTTCTCCTGGGAATTTACCTTAGGAAGAATTTGGTGCAAGACAAGAAGTGGTATGCCCTTAAGTACTTGTGACAACAGCATCTGTGAAATGTTGGCTGGTGCTGCTGCTGTTTGGTCACTAAGTCGTGTCTGACTTTCTGTGACCCCCACGGACTGTTTCCCGCCAGGATCCTCTGTCCATGGGATTTCCCAGGCAAGAATGCTGGAGTGGGTAGCCATTTCCTTCTCCAGGGGAGCTTCCCGATCCAGGGATGGAATCACATCTCCTGCTTGGCAGGCAGATTCTCTACCTCTGAGCCACCTGGAAAGCCCCATGAAAAACTGGACAATGGCATAAATACCCAATAACAATAGCACTTACTATGTCCTGTCCCGGGCATTGTTCTGACTGTTCAACACAGGAGAACTGATTCAACTGTAACAACAACCCTACAAAGCCAGTCTCATTATGACCTCTTGGTTGATAAGCAACCAAGGCTTCAAGCCATGATTCGGACCTAGGGATTGGCCTCCCCAAAATGAACCTGGAAATACTATCACTGTCCTTGACAGGGAGAGGTTCTGGTACATTTGAGCACAACAGCAGGCTAGAATTTTAGACAACCACTAAACAATTATTAAGGTAATTCCACAGAAACAAGGGAAATGTGTCTGGTGTATCATTCAATAAAAAATCAGGGGAAATGGTGTGGAAAGTCTGAAAATAATTAACACGGGTGAGATCGGGGGGGAGAATTTACCAGGATGAAAACATGTGCTCCTCAGGTGATAGGATTAGGATGATTTATCTCATAAAATTTCCCCATATTATTGTCAATACCCACCTTTTATTTATGGGGGCTTTTGTTTATGGGGACTTCCCTGGTGGCTCAGACAGTAAAGCGTCTGCCTGCAGTGTGGGAGACCCAGGTTCGATCCCTGGGTCAGGAAGATACCCTGGAGAAGGCAATGGCAATCCACTCCAGTACTCTTGCCTGGAAAATCCCATGGATGGAGGAGCCTGAGAGGCTACAGTCCATGGGGTCACAAAGAGTCGGACATGACTGAGCAACTTCCTCCTCCACCTTTTATTCAATGAAAAAGTCCACCCAAGATGACAAGAAAAAGATATAAACTGTAAATCCCAATACACAAAATATAAAAACACAGGTGAAGCTACTGTATAGGGAGAGGAATTAGAACAACGCTTGCCTCAGACTGGGGCATCCCGGATTGGCTCGAGATACTTTCTAAAATGGAGAGAAGTGACCCATACATAGGATGAGATGATAGTCACCAGGGTATATATTATGGAGAAGGAAATGGCAACCCACTCCAGTGTTCTTGCCTGGACAATCCCAGGGACAGGGGAGCCTGGTGGGCTGCTGTCTCTGGGGTCGCACAGAGTCAGACACGACTGGAGCGACTTAGCAGCAGTAGCAGGGTATATATTAATATTTGTCAAAACTCATTGAATTTTACCTTTGAGATCTGTATATTTTATGTAAATTATTTACAGTCCATGGGGTCGCAAACTGTCAGACACCACTGAACGATTAACACACACACACACACACATATAGCATGTAAATCATTATTGTGTTGTTTGGTTGCTAAGTCGTGTCTGACTCTTTGCAAACCCATGGACTGTCTCCCACCAGACTCCTCTGTCCATTGGATTTCCTAGGCAAGAATGCTGGAGTGGGTCGCCATGCCATTCTCCAGGGGATCCTCCCAACACAGGGATAGAACCCTGGCCTCCTGCATAGCAGGTGGATTCTTCACCATCTGAGCCCCCAGGGAAGTCCAAGTGAGAGTGGGAGTGTGAGAGTTAATTTTAAGTGTCAGCTTGACTAGATCAGCAGAAGTGTAGGTATCTGGTCACAGGGTCTTTCTGGGTGTATCTGGGAGGGCGTTCTCCGATGGACGGGATTAGCACTTGAATGGCACATTCAGTGGAGCAGATTGCCCTCCCCAGTTCGGGTGGGCATCATGTAATTCAGTTGGGGGCCTGCCTGGAACAAAAGGGGGAGGAAGGAGGGACTCCCTCCTTATTCCCTGCATGACTACCTTAGCTGGGACCTCTCATCTCATATTCTCCTGCCCCAGGTCTAGGATTTACACCAGTGGCTTCCCTGGTTCTTGGGACTTTGGACTTGTTCTGAATTATATACCAGCTTTCTTGGGTCTCCAGGTTGCCAATGGCAGATCATGGGGCTTCTTAGCCCACATGATCATGTGAGTTAATCTCTCATGATTAATGAGTCACATAATTAATCAATCCACATACTTACCTACCTATTTATACCTACCTACCTACCCACCCATCCACTAACTTCTCTATCTATTTACCATCTGTCCATCCACCCATCCATCCATCCACCCACCCATCTATCTATCCATCCTTCCCTCCATCTATCTATCCACCTATTGGTTCCATCTCTCTGAAGAACCCTAATTCAAGGTGCTGCTGCTGCTAAGTCACTTCAGTCGTGTCCTACTCTGTGTGACACCATAGACAGCAGCCCACCAGGCTCCCCCGTCCCTGGGATTCTCCAGGCAAGAACACTGGAGTGGGTTGCCATTTCCTTCTCCAATGCATGAAAGTGAAAAGTGAAAGTGAAGTCGCTCAGTCGTGTCCGACCCTCAGCGACCACATGGACTGCAGCCTACCAGGCTCCTCCATCCATAGGATTTTCTAGGCAAGAGTACTGGAGTGGGGTGCCATTGCCTTCTCCGAATTCAAAGTGAAGGGAAGGCAAAACAAGACCTCTCATCTTGACATTTCCTTCTTCTTTCTGTGAGGAAGCTATCATAGAGATGATCCGTGCTATCAAGGACAGTCACCTCATTTCTCTGTCCACATTTCTCCTAACAGAAAAAGGGAATTTCAATAGGGTGGCACAATCCCCTAGAACAGGTCTCCTCAGAGGACAACCCACAGACCAGGGTCAGTCTGCCATCAGTTCAGTACTGAACTGATGGCAGACTGACCCTGGTCTGT
>NW_011494716.1:2912336-2922931 GCF_000754665.1 Bison bison bison | reverse complement strand
CCAACTCCCGGAGTTCACTCAAACTCACACCCATCAAGTCAGTGATGCCATCCAGCCATCTCATCCTCTGTCTTCCCCTTCTCCTCCTGCCCCCCAATCCCTCCCAGCATCAGAGTCTTTTCCAAAGAGTCAACTCTTCGCATGAGGTGGCCAAAGTATTGGAGTTTCAGCTTCAGCATCATTCCTTCCAAAGAAATCCCAGGGCTGATCTCCTTCACAATGGAATGGTTGGATCTCCTTGCAGTCCAAGGGACTCTCAAGAGTCTTCTCCAACATTACAGTTCAAAAGCATCAATTCTTCAGCGCTCAGCCTTCTTCACAGTCTGACTCTCACATCCATACGTGACCACTGGAAAAAAATAGCCTTGACTAGACGGACTTTTGTTGGCAAAGTAATGTCTCTGCTTTTGAATATGCTATCTAGGTTGGTCATAACTTTCCTTCCAAGGAGTAAGCATCTTGTAATCTCATGGCTGAAGTCACCATCTGCAGTGATTTTGAAGCCCAAAAAAATAAAGTCTGACACTGTTTCCACTGTTTCCCCATCTATTCCCCATGAAGTGATGGGACCGGATCAATTTTTGTAAATAACATTTTATTGGAACACAGCCATGCCCATTTGTCCCCATGGCTATGGTTGCTTTCAATCTGCGGGGTGCAGCCTCGAGTTGTGACAGAGACCATAGGGTTGATATTTGCTACCCAGGTCTTCACAGAAAAATACTTGCTAAGACCTTCCCTAGAGAACATTTGGAAAAACGTGTGGGTGTTTGGGGTTGCCACAGAGACTTAAGTTGGGGCTGCTCCTGGCATTTATCAGGCATGGTGACTACACTGCATAGGGAGGAACCACCCTGTCCAGCCCTATAACAGTGACCCTGCTGAGAAACTTGTTCTCCAAGTACGTTCAGAATCTAGAGAAGGCGGCTACAGTTAAGGCTTAGACTTCCAGGCAAATTAAAGCTCTGCATGATTTCATTTCCCCTGTTTAGAGAGATTCACTTCCCTCCCCACTTTTTTGTCTATCTTTAGGCAAGAAGCCTCAGAAAAGCACCCACCTCTTAGCTTCCTTAACTTTATCTAACTTTTCAGTTATTGTTTGACAGCTTGTCTCACAGGTTCCCTTAGGACCCAGTTTTAGAATCAAGGGGGAGGGTTGTAAAAGTTGCCAAACCCAAGTTTAACAGAAGGAGACAGAAATACCCATCAGGCTTTGAACTTGTTTCATCACACATTTCCCACCTCTCCCAGTGGGACCTAGGGAGGGTGCTCTGCTCCTCGCGTCGCAATCATCACTTAGGGTTGACAAAGCACTTTCTGGGTATAGTAGGTTGTGCTCTGTGTGGTGGGCTGTGCAGAAGGAGGAATTTCTGGTTTTAAAGAGGAGAAAGCAAAGAAGTGATTTGCTCAAGGTTAAGTGGGTAACCTGAACTTAACCTTGAAGTCACAGGCATTTCTCAGGAGCTCCCTGTTGGTATTGTACTTAAGCAGTTTAACGGCGGGATTCCAGAAGCTGAGCAGCCTTTTGAAAGCGTGTCAGGCTACAGAATGGGATGGAAGTAGGACAGGATGCAGCCTATTTTGCCTATGAAATCTTAAGTGTCCGTCTTGGAAGAGACTCAGCATTTTGGCGGCTGAGGCTAAGTTTATTCATCTTAATCTCTTTGCATCCTCAATGCCTGGCATTGTACATGATACACAGTAGGCACATAATAAATGTAGGATGAATAAATGAATAAAAGTCATCTCATCTTCTCTATCCTTCCTTCTACCCAGAAAGAATTATAGGCTCTGTGGTAAAGAATCTGCTTGCAATGCAGGAGACACTGGAAATATAGGGTTCCATCCCTGGGTTGGGAAGATCCCCTGGAGGAGGAAATGGCAACCCACTCTAGTATTCTTGTCTGGAGAATCCCACAGACAGAGCAGCCTGGTGGGGTACAGTCCATGGGGTTGCAAATAGTTGGACACAACTGAGTGACTGAGTACCCATGGCACAAGGTATGAAAGAAAATAAAAAGTTATAGTCCACAGCTTGAAAGATATCCAACACTCTTCTAAGCATGTGTATATTTTGGCTCATCTATTCATTTCAACAACTTTCTGAGTTTGGTACTATTATCATCCTCATTTATTTTACGGATAAGGAGACTGAAGATCAGCCAACTTACAAAAAAAAAAAGCAGTCCAAGCTTCAAGAAGAGCTGGGGTTTGACTCAGGTCTGGCAGCTTCCTGTAGCAGGACCCACAATTACTACTCCACTATTCTGCACCCCCTAGTGGTAAAGAACCCACCTGCCAATTGCAGGAGATGTAAGAGACAAGGCTTTGATCCCTGGATCAGAAAGATCCCCTGGAGGAGGGCATGGCAACCCACTCCACTGTGCTTGCCTGGGAAATCCCATGGATAGAGGAGCCTGGCAGGCTACAGTCCATAGGGTCATGAAGAGTCTGACAGGACTTAGCACACACATTCTACATCCAGTGCTAAATGCTGGGGCAATGCAATCCCATCGTCCTGCTTGAGTGGGAGGGGGTGTTCCTTTTCTAGGATGGATATATTTCCAATGGAATTCACCCTGAACCCAGGGGAATAGAGAGAAAAGACTGCTTAGCTTGTCAATATTCATAAGAGGCAACTCTCCTCCAGAAAGGACCTGCAGAGATGCGAGGATATGTGGACACATGGATATTGGATTCTGTAATTTCAATAAAACAGAGCTTGGGCCCCATGCTATGTGATAAATGGCTCAATAAGTAGGGTAATATAATGCAGCCAGAAAGAAACACATTTTTATGTGCTGAATGGAATTGTAGAACACCCGCTACAACTTGGGTGATCATGTATTGGAAACGCTTTTGTGCTGGGTTGGAAATGCGAGGATGAGCAAAGCTCAGGTCTAGAAGTTGAACAACAGTGTGGGGCTTAACTTTTCACAGTTTAAATTCAAGATCCATCGAAGGGCCAGATCCAGAGGGGTTTGTGTAAGAGGTCAGGGAGTAGGGAAAATGGAAAATATAATTACTTGAAAAATAAGCAAATGATTTATTTTCAAATCATCCTGAACTTGTTAAAATATCTTGAGTTAAAAGTTGGGTGCTCTGTGACAACCTTAAGGGTTGGGATGGGGAGGGAGGTGGTAGGGGAGGAAGTTTAAGAGGGAGAGGACATATGTATACCTGTGGGGCTGATTTGTGTTGATATGAACACGAATGGCAGAAACCATTACAATATTGTAAAGTAAATATCCTCCAATTAAAAACAAAATAAAATTTGAAGAAATATCTTGAGTTGGTGTCCAGGTAGCCATCGATAGCCTGGCAGCTTAACTCATAGTTGGAATCTGGATTTCTCTGATAATAGTTTGTTCCATCCCCACAAAACTGTGAGTGTTTAATATAAATTTGCAGAAGGAAGGAAGAAGAAAAGTAAAAAGGGAGGGAAGAAGGAAGCTGTTGAGTGTTTTATATGCCAGATACATAAGCACGCATTTTGTTTAGCATTCGTATGAATCATACTGGGCGGATACCAATAATCGCCAGAGCAAAGGAAGCACCGAGAGGGCCTGAGATTGTAGAGAACCTGGGTGGGTAGACTTTGAACTCAAACTCAGGAGGACGGTTCCCATCACCTCCTACTCACCCCGTTAGTGAAGGGGGGAATCCCCCCACCTAAGTAGCATGAGATGGTCTAACGTACGGCACCCCACAGTGGGCAGGTGAGACCTGCATAGTTGGCTAGTCGCATACACACACAGCCCCGCAGAGCGAAGACTGAACAACATGCAGGGCTACACGGAGGCCAGCTGAACCAGCTGGGGCCTCGGAGGCAGGCTTCGCAGCAGCGGGAGAGTGGGATGGCCCCTCGCTCCTGCAGGAGGATGGGATCGGTGTGTTGGGATAATGATGCAGGCTGGTAAGGAAGCAGTACCCACTAGGTGGAGGACCAGGTGGGGCGCAGCTTGTGGGGAAGGAGACAGGAAAGAGCCTCTCCTGCTGAGTGGGGGGCATAACCCGCAGGAGAACTCTCGGTTAGCTCTCCGGGCCCCTGTGCAGCTCAAAGGGATCATGGAAGCCTGTGAAACTGCAAACCTTACAAGTCATGGAAGACTCTGGGCCAGTAACTCTCAAATGGTAGATGGTCACCATTCCTCCCCACCTTCCTTGATTCATCCTCCACCCCCTGTGCAAACCCATAGACCTTCCTTCTTCTTTATTTCAGGATAGAAAGAAAGGCAGGTATGACGTGTGTAATGAGCATCAGTCCTGGAAACAGTAGGTAGGAGTTTGGGGTCTGGCTCTTCTGAGCCTTTGTTTTCTCTGCAAATTGATGATATACCACATGCTTCACACAGTGGTTAAAAAGATTAAGAGAAATAAAAGGAAGTACCCTAACAACCATTTTAAATGAAAGAGATAACTACTTATGATCATGGTTGTCATCATCTCTAGATTACTTTGACCTCAGGGATATCTTTTAAAAGAACTAGGCAGGAAAGTAAGGCTATACCACTGCACCAAATAATAACAAAAACCAAGTACAAGAAGTAGCATCAAACAATTCTGAGTGTTATAATGTGCCCCCTTCTGTGCTAAGCACCTTCCCTCATCATCTCACTTGATTTTTATAACAACACTATCAGGTTGGCATTAGCGTTATTCCCCTTCTGAGGATAAGTTCATTGAAACACTGAAAGATGAAGCAACCTGCTTAAAGCCAAGTTCCACCGGGAGTGACGGAGAAAGGATTCACATCCAGGTCAGTGTAACCTTGCAGCCTGTGACCTTAACCTCCGAGTGACAGATGCACAAGGGTGTCTGGGTGATGCAAGAGGCTAGACGATGCCCTGGTGTTAATCCTCAGAACCTGTGAACGTGTTGCCACCTATGGCAAAAAAGGACTTTGTGAATGTGAGTGTGTGTTCTAAGTCACTTTGTCATGTCCGACTCTTTTCCGACCCTATGGACTGTAGCCATGGACAGCTCCTCTGTCCGTGGGATTCTCCAGGCAAGGACAATGGAGTGGGTTGCCATGCCTTCCTCCAGGGGATCTTCCTGACCCAGGGTTCGAACTCATGTCTGTTACGTCTCCTGCATTGGCAGGCGCATCCTTTACCACTAGCACCACTTGGGAAGCCCTAAAAGTGCTAGTTGCTTCAGTCATGTCAAACACTTTGTGAAACTATGGACTATAGCCTGCCAGGTTCCTCTATTTGTGGGATTCTCCAGGCAGGAATACTGGAGTGGGTTGCCATTCCCTTCTAAGGACTCTGATATGGGGAGACAGTTCTGGATTATCCAGATACACCAGTGTAATTACAAAGGTCTTAGAAGAAGGCGGGAAGTTCAGAATCAGACAGAGAGTTGAAGGTGCTTTTCTGCCGACTTTGAAGGAACGGGAAGGGGCCACAAGCCAGAGAATGCAGGCAGGCTGTAGACACTAGAAAAGAGAAGGAAATGCATTCTCCCCTAGAGCCTGCAGAAGGAACACAGCCCTGCTGACACCTCGAGGTTAGGGCTCCTGACCTTCAGAACTTTGTGTTTTTTCAACCATGAAGTTTGGCTAATTAGTTACAGCAGCAATAAGTGGGGTCTGAGTATTACTGTGTAAGAGCAGACAACTTGCTCTACGACTATGCTGTCTAATATGGCAGCCAGTAAACACACATGGCTATTTAGACAAGTAATCATATTTAATTGTTAAATTCAGTTCCATAGACACGCTAGTCATATTTCACAGGCTCAATAGCCCTCCATGGCTAGTGGTCACTGAACTGGACAGTTCAGCTCAGTTCAGTTCAGTCGCTCAGTCATGTCCAACTCTTTGCGACCCCATGAATTGCAGCACACCCGGCCTCCCTGTTCATCACCAACTCCCGGAGTTCACTCAGACTCATGTCCATCGAGTCAGTGATGCCATCCAGCCATTTCATCCTTTGTCGTCCCCTTCTCCTCCTGGCCCCAATCCCTCCCAGCATCAGAGTCTTTTCCAATGAGTCAACTCTTCACATGAGGTGGCCAAAGTACTCGAGTTTCAGCTTTAGCATCATTCCTTCCAAAGAAATCCCAGGGCTGATCTCCTTCAGAATGGAATTGTTG
Organism: Bison bison bison; assembly: GCF_000754665.1. Classification (NCBI taxonomy): domain Eukaryota; kingdom Metazoa; phylum Chordata; class Mammalia; order Artiodactyla; family Bovidae; genus Bison; species Bison bison. The sequence goes on along the minus strand of NW_011494716.1, from coordinate 2,916,832 downwards.
GATCTCCTTGCAGTCCAAGGGACTCTCAAGAGTCTTCTCCAGTACCACAGTTCAAAAGCATCAATTCTTCGGCACTCAGCCTTCTTCACAGTCCAACTCTCACATCCATACATGACCACTGGAAAAACCATAGCCTTGACTAGACGGACCTTTGTTGGCAAAGTAATGTCTCTGCTTTTGAATATGCTATCTAGGTTGGTCATAACTTTCCTTCCAAGGAGTAAGCGTCTTTTAATTTCATGGCTGCAGTCACCATCTGCAGTGATTTTGGAGCCCAGAAACATAAAGTCTGACACTGTTTCCACTGTTTCCCCATCTAGTTCCCATGAAGTGATGGGACTGGATGCCATGATCTTTGTTTTCTGAATGTTGAGCTTTAAGCCAACTTTTTCACTCTCCACTTTCACTTTCATCAAGAGGCTTTTTAGTTCCTCTTCACTTTCTGCCATAAGGGTGGTGTCATCTGCATATCTGAGGTTATTGATATTTCTCCCGGCAATCTTGATTCCAGTTTGTGTTTCTTCCAGTCCAGTGTTTCTCATGATGTACTCTGCATATAAGTTAAATAAGCAGGGTGATAATATACAGCTTTGACGTACTCCTTTTCCTATTTGGAACCAGTCTGTTGTTCCATGTCCAGTTCTAACTGAACTGGACAGACCTGGCCATTTCCATTGTCACAGAAAGTCTCCTGAAAGGAGGTGGTCAGCATGTCTGCATATCCCAAATATTACCATAAGGACGGTAATAAGGGGTACATCGGGCACCACAGGCAATTAAAGGCAAGCTGCCTGGCTTCAAACCCCAACTGATCCACTTCCTAGCTTGACATAAACTGAGGATGACAACAGGAGCAGCCAGGCCCTTGATTTATCATGAAGGCTGAATGCGGACAATAAAGACAGATTGCGCACAGTACGGCTGTGTGTTAGTTGCTCAGTCGCGTCCGACTCTTTGTTACCCCACGGGGTGTAGCCCGCCAGGCTCCTCCGTCCATGGGATTCTCCAGGAAAGAAGACTGGGAAAATACATTTCCTTCTCCAGGGGGACCTTCCCAACCCAGGAATCAAACCCAGGTCTCCTGCATTGCAGGCAGATTCTTTACCATCTGAGCCGCCAGGGAAGCCTGGTGCAGTACAGATTAGTGGGCGTTTTTTACATTTGCTATACTTAATACATGTACTACATGTGAACTCTTACCATTGTCAGCATTTCCCTTTTAGACAGGAAGACTGGAGCCTCGCCCAGTTTCAGAAGGTCCACTGGGTTTCTGTCTCAGGCCAACCACTTCACGCAGGTGAACACAGGTTAGAACAGTGGTGGCTGGCTCGCGCTACCCCCTGAGTGTAAATTCTGAAACTGACTCTGTGCCCCAAACAAAAGAAGGACGGAAGTGTTGCCTGTGAGAAAATATTATGTAAGACACTTCCCCAGAATGTGTGGTATCGCAGCCACGTGAACACAAATCACTGACATGCAAATACTCCTCAGAAATATTTATGATGAAACTTCAGCACCAACCCAAACAGCCTTCACAGAGTGAAACGAAACCATAAATTATTTCCAAGAACATTGTAATGCCAAGGGAACTCACTTAATTATCCATTATCCCAGAAATGTAGACATAATGTTAATTAAAATGAAGGGGAAAAGCCATTTCCATTTTTTATTAAGATTCATTGGGCTCTTGAAGAGCTCTTTGCCCTGAAGGCTGGGCCAGGTGATGGAAGACTCTTCCTGGGGAGCCAGAAACGTCACCCAGACAAGATCAGGGGCACCTCAAGGTCAAGAGGCAGCACCTCCAAAATGGAAGAAGAACTGTCTATCCTCCTCCCCAGCCCTCTCCCATGAATGCCTGCGTTGCCAGCTTTAGACATGATTTTCCTTCCTCTAGGCACTGACAGATACCTGTTCTCTCTTTCAAAGCCCTCATTCCTGGCACTGCAGCACAGGGAGGCTCCAGTCTGTCAGCAAGCACTAACCATGCAGAATAGCAGACCCCTGGTTTCAAGCCTATGTTTTCTAGCTCCTCGAGGCTACACTGAGGCAATCCTCCTGCAGCAGGCCAGGGTGTGTGGCTGGATGCATGGATGGACAAACGGACAGCAAAGAGACCTAGTGGGCATTGGGTGGGCCCAGTGAATTTGGTTTCAGAACCTCACCACTTGCCAAACAAGGCAGCTTTTGTTTTTATAGTTTATAAGGGATGGGACGAAGCATTGTGCAAACATGGGTTTTGAGCTTATTTTTTGCTTATTTCCCCCTGTTTTATGAATAATTCTGGTCTGCTCGCATCAGACCTTTGGATGCAGTGCCTCCCCAGCTGCATCCGCCTGTTCCTCTTCAAGACAGACCCAGGCTTCACATCGGGCATGAGGACTAGGAGATGAGAGCCAGGGAGAGGAGCCTGGTTTGCAGAGGAGAAGCTTAGGAGCAGCCAAGGCAGGTGGGGGAGGGGTGCAGGTAGGGCAGGTGGGGGAGAGGTGCAGGTAGGGCAGGTGGGGGTTGGGGTGCAGGCATGGCAGGTTAGGGAAAAGAATGGAGTCTGGGATACGGTGTCACCTGTGGGGTACTCAAAAAGCCCCAGAAAGTGGTATGAGTTACTCTGGGTTGATTTGAGATGCGGAGTCTCTTCTTTTGCCCACGTCACCCCTTCGGGGATTAAGAGGCATGCATCATGACTTTATAAGCATTTTGCAGACTTTCCAATTTCCTATGAAGTTTGGTTTGGGGGAAATGAGGGAGGGGGAGGTGTTGTTTAAATAAACTTTAAGTCCTTCAGCAGACAGGAAAGGAAACTCTGCTGGTATCCTAAAGCCCTGACAAGTAGTAGGCACTCTTATAAATGGTGTGGAACAAAGACTACTAAACAGAGTATTAAACAAATCAGTTGCATAGTTACTGAAATCTACCACCTACTGTGATTTGTTGGAGAAGCTGGGTAACCTCTGTCTATATAAAGAGGTCAGAGGGGAACTGACATTTGTTGAACATTATTGAACATTTATTAAACATTTGTAGATATTGTGTATACATATATAATACTCCCTCTGTGAAAATGATTTCTAAAAGCATCTACATGACACACCTCTTAGAATGGCCAAAATCCAGAACGCTGACCACCCCAAGTACCGGCGAGGGTGTGAAGCAAAAAAAACTTTCATTCATTGCTGGTGGGAATGCAGAATGGTACAGCTGCTAGGGAAGACAGTTGGGCATTTCCTCACGAAACCAAGCATACTCTCACCATATAATCCACAAATTATGCCAATTATGTATTTGCCCAAATGAATTGAAAACTTATTTCCATACAAAAAGCTCCCCCTACATATTGCCTATAGAAGCCTTGCTCATAATTGCCAAAACTCGGAATCAACCAAAGTGTTCTTCAGGCAGTAAATGGATAAATAACTGTGGTACATCCAGACAATGAAATATTACTCAGCACTAAAAATGAATGAGCTATCAAGCCATGAAAAGACATGGAGGAATCTTTAGTGCATATTTCTAACCCAAAGAAGCCAATCTGAAAAGGATACATGCTGTATGATTCCAACCACATGACATTTTGGAAAGGGTAAAACTATGGAGACAGTCAACAAATCAGTGGGTTGCCAGGGGTTTTGCCGGGAAGGAAGGGGGATGGATGGAGCACAGAGAATGTTTATGGCATGAGAACACACTGCATGATACCATAATGATGCACACATGTCATTGAACACCTGATTAAACCTGTACAATGCACAATACCAAGTGCTATAAACTGCGGACTATGTGGAATTATGGAGTGTCAATACCAGGTTCATTAATTATAACAAATGCACTACTCTCTGGGCACTGTTGATAGGATAGTAGGGGAGGCTGTGCACATGGAGGAGCAGAGGATAAACTCTGTGCCTCCGTCTCAAGGGAGGGACCTTTTTTTTCTTTTTCCCGTGACCATAAAACTCATCTAAAACAGCAAAGTCTTTGAAAAAGTCTATATGAAACTAAAACACTGACTCATATACCATAAAAAATGATATGAGCAAGTATTTCCACTAACACAGAAATGGAAAAGTAAAGCAAAATGCTATTAATGCAGAAATAGAAAAGTGACGTTGGTCTGCCTCCGTCCATCTGCCTGTGGGTGGGGCCTTTCTCGCATCTTTCCCACGCGTTCCCATGCTGTGACTTGGTCTCTTCATCTGTGCTATGGGGATAAAACTACTGCTCTCCCTCCCTCCCATCTCCAGACCGACTGATAATGCCCCTAAGTTCAGTTCAGTTGCTCAGTCATGTCCGACTCTTTGTGACCCCATGAATAGCAGCACGCCAGGCCTCCCTGTCCATCACCAACTGCTGGAGTTCACTCAGACTCACATCCATCGAGTTGGTGATGCCATCCAGCCATCTCATCCTCTGTCGTCCCCTTCTCCTCCTGCCCCCAATCCCTCCCAGCATCAGAGTCTTTTCCAATGAGTCAACTCTTCGCATGAGGTGGCCAAAGTACTGGA
>NW_011494716.1:2900502-2912236 GCF_000754665.1 Bison bison bison | reverse complement strand
AGTCCTTCCAATGAACACCCAGGACTGATCTCCTTTAGGATGGACTGGTTGGATCTTCTTGCAGTCCAAGGGACTCTCAAGAGTCTTCTCCAACACCACAGTTCAAAAGCATCAATTCTTTGACGCTCAGCTTTCTTCACAGTCCAACTCTCACATCCATACATGACCACTGGAGAAACTTGACTACACGGACCTTTGTTGGCAAAGTAATGTCTCTGCTTTTTAATATGCTATCTAGGTTGGTCATAACTTTCCTTCTAAGGAGTAATGCCTCTAAAGGGCTTTGTAAAACATACAACTATATAAAAAGCAGACATCGCCCTGCTGATGAGATTGCAAATTACTGTTCAACACAACCCATTTAAAGGGCAACTTGGGCTTTCCTGGTGGCTCAAATGGTAAAGAATCTGCCTGCAATGTGGGAGACCTGGGTTCGATCCCTAGGTGAAGAAGATCCCCTGGAGAAGGGAACGGCTATCCACTCCAATATTCTTGCCTAGAGAATTCCATGGACAGAGGAGCCTGGCTGGCTACAGTCCATGAGGTTGCAAAGAGTCAGACGTGACTGATAGACTAACACACATTTGGTAGATCTATTAAAATATAAAATGTATATACCCTTCAAACTGGCCATTCCATTTATAGGAAAACAATCCCATGCACACACATGTTCAGGTACACAAAAACAGACATTGCAAAAATGATCACCATAGCATTGTTCACAATGGGGAAAAAAAAAACAAACAAACAGAAAACATTCTAAATGTCCACCGATAAGAAACTAATATATACAACAAAGGCCTATCCAAGTTATTTAAAGCTATGCAGCTCTTAGAATAGGATAGGATACAGAAAATGTGAATGATGAATTTAAAAAGTAAAATATGTAGCAATGTGTATCTCATGACCTCATTTATGTAAAAGTGTGTGCATGTATGTGTGCACACATGACCATAGACATAACCTGGAAGGTCACTCATGAAAAGTTTACTTACTTCTGGGCGTGCATGTGTATCCTCCGTTCCTCAGTCGTGTCCAACTTTTTGTGACCCCATGAACTGTAGCCTGCCAGGCTCCTCTGTCCGTGGGATTTTCCAGGCAAAAATACTGGAGTGAGTTGCCATTTCCTACTCCTGGTACCTTCCCAACCCAGGGATAGAACCCATGCCACTGTGTGTCTCCTGCATTGGCAGGTGGGTGCTTTACCACTAGCGCCACCTGAGGAGCCCATGCTAATTCATACTGTAGCATAATTGACTCTTGTGTACTCTTCCACAAGAATTTCTGCCTCATAACTGGGTTGAATTATCACGTGATTCTGAAACTGGAGGGTACATAAGAATCACCTGAGGAGCTTGCTCAGCATGGGGATTCATGGGCATCAGATCACTGACGTTCTAAGTCAGTGGGCTGACAATGGAGCCTGGGAATGCGGATTCTTGAGAAACACACGAGGAGATTCTGCAAGAGGTGGTCCACGTTAGGGCGCCTGGCAGTGAGCCTTGTGTTCTCCATCAGGACTCTGCAGATCCTTTTGTTGGTACCAAAGAGGCCGCTGGTCTTGAGTTCCCTGCTCTTATTCACAAGCTAGACTTAAAAAAAAAGCAACATACTGATTGAACTGACCCTATGACACATATAAAAAAGAGCTAGAACAGAGCAAGGGTCCTATTTCACACTGAACATCGTCACTTGCCTGACCCCAAACTGAAGTGCTTTCTCTTGAGAGCGACAACAGTCTCTGGCTTACTGCTCAGACCCATGTAGAACTCACGCTGACTGCCTACACAGGAGGATGGTCCCTCCAGGTCAGAGCATCTCACACCTAATGTGCACGTTGATCACCTTGGAACCCTGTTTCAGAAATGCAGATTTCAATTCGGTAGGTGTGGGAGGAGCCCCAGAGTGCGTTTCACCCAAGCTGCCAGCCCAGAGACCACATCTTCGGTAGAAAGGGTCTTGACAAGAAACCAAAAACTAGATTTCATTTCGCATGCCACATTGGGATGATTGGTTGTGCCTGCCTGGCTTACCAGTGGAGGCAAGATTCAACCCAGAGGGAAAGAGTGTTGTGATCCATTAGTGATGTCTACCATGGGCACAAGGTAGAGCATTCTATGAAAAGTGTGCTACCGTATTTTGCCTGCATTCATCCTGCCCCTTCACTGGATGGTTGACGTTTAAACAGTACAATCAGTTCAACATGAGAGTTTCTGACTTAAGCTTATGACATCATCTCAGGCATTAATACACTCACAACATGCACACAAATACATCTTCAACATAACTCTGGCTAGCACCTTATTCATTCTTTCCTCTTGAAATTTTCAGAGCCTCCAAGTTCCTGGACATTCCCACAGTGACCTATCCCAGCCCTCCCATAGGTAAGCTCCTTTCCACCTCAACCCTCTGTAATTTGTCCCTTAACTAGAGAAGAACTAATATCCAGGAGTTACACATACTCACAACTTGATTTTCTTCCAAGAGGTCCTTGCTGTGTATATTCTGCATTCATTTGCAAGGACCACCATGATAATGAACCACAAACCGGATGGTTTAAATTTACCGTCCACAGTTCTGGAGGCCAAAATTCCAGGATCAAGTGGTTGGCAAGATCGCTTCCTTCTGAGGGCTATGAGGAGGAACCTGTCCCAGGACTCCATCCCTGGTTTGTAGATGACCATCTTCTTTGTCTTTGTGTGGTCTTCCCACCATGTATATCTACAATCACATTTCCACTCTTATAAGGGCACCAGTCATACAGGAACAGAGCCCACCCATGTGGCCTCATTTTCACTTGACTCCCTCTAGAAAGACTCTGTCTCCAGTTGAGGTCACATTCTGAGTAAGGACTTCAACACATGGATTTTGAAGGGAAACACTTCACCCTGTAACATATTGACTGAAAAGGTCAGATTTAGAAGGCAGTCCCTCACTTCTCTTCCACTTACTGTTGCATCAATATTTAATTGACTCTAATCTTTCTTTGACTTTATGGGAGTCTGTAGGCTCCACCACAAGGCTTTCTGCTAACATAGCTATCTGAAACTTCTTAATGGGGCCAAGGACTTCCCAGGTGGCGCTAGTGGTAAAGAAAACCCACCTGTCAATGTAGGAGATGTAAGAGACCTGAGTTTGATCCCTGGGTTGGGAAGATCCCCTGGAGGAGGGCATGGCAACCCACTCCACTATTCTTGCCTGGAGAGTCCCATGGACAGAGAAGCCTGGCAGGCTATAGTCCACAGGGTCGCAAAGAGTTGGACATGACTGAAGTGACTTAGCATGCACAAAGGGACCATACGCACCCCCCACCTACCCCAGCTCTATCCCACTTTCTGGCTTTTCTATTTTCTCATTCCTTTGAAAATGTAGAATACTTGAGGACAATAGGCTTAAAAAATATATAACAACAGAGGTGGTCAGTGTGATCGAGCTCCTCATCCAGGCATCTCATACCTGTGTTCCACAGACAGCAGCTCCATTTGGCCACAAGAGAAGTCATTTTCTAATGAAGTACCCCGGGGAAGCAGCAGAGAACAGCCTGACCTCCCATTTCAAAGGCGCCCAGGTGGGCTGAACCCAGAGTCACCTGCTTCCTCCAGAGCGGGTGGGCTCAAATCCACACAAGAATAATGCACAGGAGAGTGGATTTTGGCAACAATGCAGAGTTTCAGCCCAAATAAATGCCGCCACCTGGTAGCTTTCGAACAGGACCCATGCCGGTATTTCATTAGGGCTGAAAACACTGGAGAAATAGTATTTTGCATTTTGCACCTGTAGCCACGCTCCCTGTCAGCCACGTATCACTTCCCATTGATGCCATGAGGAAGGAGGAAAAGGGTCTAAGCAGAGAAGGCATGTTGGGTGCAGGGTTTCTAATAAAATGTGATGGGAGGAGGGAAGTCACGGTATCCCATGAAATTTCAGCAGCCATTTCTTCAGAAGCACAGATATCTTAGCAACCCCCATTCGAGGCACATTTCAGCGTTCCCTTTGTTAAGTCAACAGCACCTCTGCCAAAACGCATTCACTTATCTCATTACAGTTCAGCCTCTCTTTTGTTCCAAAAACCAAGCATGGAGGTAGATGCTCCACACCACACGCGGGCATACACGCGTTCATTAAGCATGCTCACTATAGAGAAGCCTGACTTAATGAAAGTTTATTTGAAGAGAATGCTTATTTAAATGCAGTCTACTCTTACAAATGGAAATGGGCTATTTTGGGATAATTGCATAGTTGGGTGAGCTGTGCATTCACTCCACTGGGTGGCCTGACTGCTTCTTAACCTTTTCGAACCAGCGGCGGGGGGTGGGAAATATATATATATATACACATATATATTTCATCTGCGGAGAGAAAGTAATGGGACTTCATTAGGTCAAGAGTATGGCCATGAAGCTTAAGGACTGAGGAGAAATACAAACAGGAATCCTCAAAGACTGATGCTGGAGGAGGGGAAGGAGGCAACAGAGCTGAAAGCCTCTCATTTTGATACTGCTGAGTGTTAGGTCCAGCAAAGTCGACTAATGAGGGTCTTTAAATATCTAATTACAGTAAACAGGCTTCCCCTTTCAGACAAAAAGCTTCCTTTATGCCTCTTTAGGAGTCAAGAGGAAAGCCACCCTATAAACACTATGGGGGAGATACTGAGAGTACCCGGACATGCCCTGCTGTGTACAGTTGGCAGAGCTGACTCAGTGGGAAAGACCCTGATACTGGGAAAGATCAAGGGCAGGAGGAGAAGGGGGCAACAGAGGATGAGATGGTTGGCTGGCATCACAAAGTCAATGGACATGAGTTTAAGCAAACTCAGGGAGATGGTGGAGGACAGGGAAGACTGGTGTGCTGCAGTCCATGGGGTCAAAAAGAGTCGGACACGACTGAGCACCTGAACGACAACAATCCACAATACAAAGCTCGTGGGTGTGAGGGCTGACCATATTCACTATGCTGTGTCATTTTATATAAGGAACTGGAGCGCCCATGGAACTTGGTATCTGCTGGGGCTTCTGGAGCCAACGCCCTGTGGACACTGAGGGACTGAACTCAGAAGCTTGGAGACAACTGCAGGAAACGAGATGTCTGTGAGCTTGAATGCCCCAAATGGGAGAGATTGGGAGAGGTCCTGCTGAGTGTGACGTCCAGAAGGGGGTCCCTGAGGGCCGGCACTTCATGCTCCATTCCTTTCTGAACACATCACCCACCCCTCCCCTGCTGGTGGGCCATTTGGGAACTGGGCTGCCAACTTTCGTGGCTCCACTGGTCTCAGTTAAGGATTTCTAAGGATGGTCTCTGGACATCGTCTCATCTTAATCTATCTGGATGGAAAGAGTCCCCCTGACTCCTTCCTGTAACCCCACACCTACAGGCAGTCCCCACTTTATCTTGAAGTCAGGAACAGAGCACGGGCCATGAGAAATGAAGATGAGCTGCTGCCTTGGAGCTTCCAGCTCACAGCTAGAGCCTTTTCACCCACCCACCCCTGCCCTTCTCATCTGTGGTTGGAGGTGAATGCCCAGCTGTAAGCCGGGGGCTCTAGAGGGAACACACAAGGCGTGAAAGACACAGACTCCGTCTGAAAGGGTGGGAGTTGTTTCACACAGGGACTGAGATGTAGGTTTTCGCACCGTGAAAACCAGAGCCAGGAGCAAACTAGCAGACAAACAAACAAACCCTGGAAGGTAAATGATGGGCACTAAATGCAGAAGATTCGTTGTCTGCAAGACGTAGTATAGACTGGACCATCAGTAGATGCTTAAAGACTAGATGAGCTTGGAGATAGTGGCTCCCCAGTGAGAGATGAAGGGAAATAGTTGGGACTTGGAGGGAAGGATAGAGAGGAAAGGATCTCTAAGGCAGGGGGGGTGTCACCTCAGCATCTATGATTTCCCCAAGAGGTCAGTGTGTGGGTCAGGAGGATGCTGACGCCTACAGTCTGGAACCTGATTGGAAGCCCAAGGGAGGTGCAGAGGGCAAACGTTAGGGATTTGGTATCCTCATTTCTGTAAACTTGAACTTTGGCCAAGTATAACCTCTCTGAGCTCCAATGTCTCCACCCCTCGAGTAAGGTGAATACAGTCTTCCCTGCCTACCTTTCATTAGAATGGTCTTCATGTTTTTATCATTAAAACATGTTGAACACCTACATGTCACTCACCAGAGTGGGCACTCTGCATGCAGCATCTCACTCAGTTCCCACAAGAGCTATAAGAGTCGCTCATCCGATAGACAAGGAAGGACAAACACTTGCCTAAATCCCTCTGCTGTAGGTTTCAGAGCAAGCTTCCCAGGGGTCTTGATGCTGTGCCATTTGAAGAGCAAGGCACCAACAAATGTCACAGGTCTCCTTCCAAAAGGGTCCACAAGGATTTGCAAGCATTGCTTCTAATTACTGGGAAGCCCTTAGGTGGGAGCAGAGAGACCATTTTCAGTCAATCTGAAGTAGGTAGGCTCAGAGATTTCCTATGTCAATTCCGCAAGAACACTCTTACCTCTGGTCACAGGAGCCCAGACCCAAGTGGGGCAGGGCCGAGGGTACCTGACAGCAGAGTACCCCAAAACCAAAGCAAATGAATGTGACTTTATAAAGCACTAGGTTTAATCAACCCACCAGTTTCCACCCCCAAGGGGGTCCAAGCAGGGAGAGTCAAATTTCAACGTCTATGTCTTTGAAAAAATAGCACTAAAAACTCAGGATATGGAAGCAACCTGAATGTCCATCAAAGAGGAATGGATAAAGAAGATGTGGCACATATATACAATAAAATATTGCCATAAAAAGGAACAAAATAGTGCCATTTGCAGAGACATGGATAGACCCAGAGACTATCCTACAGAATGAACTAAGTTAGAAAGACAAGAATAATATTGTTTATATGTGGAATCTAGAATAATGGTAGAGATGAACTTATTTGCAAAGCATAAAGAGAGACACAGATGTAGAGGTCAAACTTATGGATACCAAGCCAGGAAGGGGATAGGATGATTGGAGATTACAATTGACATATACATGTACCCTGTTTCCCAAGTAGCTCAGCTGGTAAAGAATCCGCCTGCAATGCAGGAGACCCTGATTCTATTCCTGGGTTGGGAAGATCTGCTGGAGAAGGGATAGGCTACCCACTCCAGTATTCTTGGGCTTCCCTGGTGGTTCAGCCGGTAAAGAATCCACCTGCAGTGTGGGAGACCTGGGTTCGATCCCTGGGTTGGGAAGATCCCCTGGAGAAGGGAACAGCTACCCACTCCAGTATTCTGGCCTGAAGAATTCCATGGACTACAGTTGCAAAGAGTCGGACACGACTGAGAGACTTTGAAAAAAAATTGTATAACAAAGATGGGTTCCCAGGTGGTGCTAGTGTTAAAGAACCCACCTGCCAATGCAAGAGATGTAAGAGATACAGATTCAATCTCTGGGTTGGGCAGATCCCCTGGAGGAGGGAATGGCTACCCACTCCAGTATTCTTACCTGGACAATCCCATGGACAGAGGAGCCTCATGGGCTACAGTCCATGGAGTCGCACAGAGTTGACGCGACCAAAAGGACTAAGCAGGCGTGCAGGGCAGGAAAGGAGCTTTGGGGGAAAACACAAGTTCCAGGAAAGCTGACAGAAGAACGCGCTATTTTAGACAGTGATTTCTGAGGAGGGTTTTTTCTGGACATGGTATTTCAGCAAAGACGTGAGGGAAAGGAATGAGCTTCTCGAATCTCTGGGTCTAAAGTGCAATGAGTCACCATGATCTGTGGAACCTTGACCTGCTCATCATCTGGGGGAAATCACTTTTCAAATCCAAGTTTAAAAAAAAAAAATCTTCCCTTAGAGTAAAGTGTTCTCAGATTTGTGCTGACTTCAGGAGGCAAGCAGACTGCCTTGGCAGCAATTTTTAAAAATAAAATGAAAAGCAATTATGTTCCATCGCAGCAATTTACTCAGCGAAAATCTGGGGAGCATAAAAAAAAGGTAAATACATCCCCTTCTATGCAAGGGCCTCCTGGGCCGCGGGCTTTCCTCGTCACGGCCCGGAGCTGGCTCTCTCTCTCTCTCCAGGAGGCTAGTCCAGTCTGTCCTCAGAGCTTCAGTGACTGGTCTGCTCTCTGATGTCTAGGTACAAACCAGCTCTCATCAGCACACACGGCCAGGAGCGAGTTACCCCTGTGTGTGTGTGCTACGTTGCTTCAATCGTGTCCGACTCTACAACCCTATGGACTGTAGCCCACCAGGCTCCTCTGTCCATGGGATTCTCCAGGCAAGAAGAGTGGAGTGGGTTGCCATGCCCTCCTCCAGGGGGATCTTCCCGACCCAGGGCAGCAAAGACAAAGGGGATTGTTTGTGTGTTTCCCAGACACGACACATCCTAAGGAGGCTGAAGTCAAGTCGAGGTCTCAGAGTGTTGATCTGAGGTCAGAAAAGCTTAAACAGTCACCAGGGAGGTAGGGAAGGCTGCTCACCTCTTGCTGCACTTTTACCCTAGCCAGACGCCCTACCTCCTCCCGGCTCACACACTTGCGTTCTAGTTCCTTATCTTGGTTGCCAACTACCCACCCCCATCTCAGCAAGTCCCTCTATTTTAACATTAAGTTTTTTTTTTTTTTAATATGTGTCAATAGTACATGCTCAGAATACACAGAAAAGCAGAAAAAAGGGACTAAAAATCATTCACCATGTCACACCACTCAGCACTAACGGCTTCTCCTGTCGCTCTGTGCACCCTTAGAGAGTCTTTCTCCCCGTCTTATTTATGGACACGTCTTTTTAAACAAGCTGTAGCCACACGATCTGTCATTTAAAAAAAATTTTTTTTAACTCGGGGAATCAGAAATACCTTACAGGCCCTTGTAAATGGTAAAAGTTATCCAAACGTGTTTACGGAATCAAATTTAATGGCTGCAGAGGATTTCATTTTGTGGCCAGACCATAATTTATTTATTTTTTTTCTGTTACTGGAATTTTCGTTATTATAAACAATGCAGCAATGAGGATCGTTCACTCCTTCATTTAACAACTATTTATAGAGTGCTTTCTGTGGCTAAGTTTGCAAGCACATCCTTAATTATTCCCTGGGGATAAATTTCTCGAACTGGAATTGCCAGGTCAAAACTTAAGTGCATGTTTAAAGCTTTTGAAACAAGCATGTTATCGCCAAATCACCCCCCTCAAAATGTTGGTCTCGGTTGTTCCATTAATAGCCTAGGATGCAAATACCTGGCTCCTAAACTCTAAGGCAACAATGACTCCCCCCCCCCCTTTTCCTGGGCCAATTTTGTAGGAGACAAATGACGTCCTGCTGTTTCTCTTTTCAATCCTTTGTTGCTAGCCACCCTGAACATTTCTCCATGGGTGCTGGCCGTGTAGATTTCCCTTCCTGTGAATCGCTTATTCAAAGCTTCAATGATACATCTTAATTAAGTCTTGGGATAAAAAGGAAAGAATGGAGAAAATTAATAATTATTGAGCACTTGTTATTTTCCAGACAGTGTATACTACTGGCTTCGAGGAGAAACACGTGTCCTCACAACACGTCTGTCTCTGTCCTCATTTTACAGGTGACGATGTACACCTTGGGGGTGAATACCAGTTCTAGGACGCAGGGTCAAGGGCAGAAGCAGAAATCAGACTCCACGGGGAAGCTCCTGCCCATTGCTGTGTCCTAGGGGTCAGGGAGGTGGTTGTTTAAACCCTCTTTGATCCTGGAGTCACTCTGTCCAGGAAGCTGTGTTAAGAGCCAGAACTAGGATGCTCTGGTCCTTACTGTGCAGTCCTGCCCCAGCACCAAGTCACTGGATGTGGAATGGCTTCCCCAGAGAATCTGCCATCTCACATTATTATTTTTTTTTTTTAGCATTTTAGCCCCAAAGTCTCTAGGAATCTGTTCCCTAGGAAATACTCAGAAAGAGTAAAGACTAAATGGCAGGGCCAGATCTTCCTCAGGGCAATGGAGCAGCTGAAGAACCATTTTAGAAGTAGGGCAATTACAGGATTTTAGATTCTTGCAAGTGCAAGTGTTAGTCACTCAGTAGTGTCCAACTCTTTGCGACCCCAGGGACTGTAGCCCACCAGGCTCCGCTCTCCATGGAATTTTTCAGGCAAGAATGCTGGAGGGGGTTGTCATTTCCTTCACTTTGAAAGTAGCTTCATCTACTCTAAATATGTCACATAAATGGAATCTCACGATGTGTGGGCATTTTGGGGTCTCCTTTGACTTAGCATGGTGTTTTCTAAGTTCACCCATGTTACAGCATGTATCAGTTACTCCATTCCTTTTACGGCTGAATAATATTCCATTGCATGGACAGAGGAGAACTGGAGTGTCCATTCATCTGGTGATGGACATTCGGGTTGTTCTTGCCATTCGGTTGCTGTGAACAGAGCTGCCATGGACACACATGGATATGTGTTTGTTAGAGGGCCTGTTTTCAGATTTGGGTCCATAGCTAGGAGTTAATCTGCTGGGTCTTCACTTCTATTTTCTGGTTTATTAGACTGTCAGACCCTTGAGAGAGAAGGTTCTGTTCAGCAGTTTAGTCCTAGGGTCTAAGGTAACCAACTCCCCCTGGTCCTGGGACTGTTGAATTTCCGTGGGACTTTCCATGATAAAACTGGGAAAATACCAGACAAACCTGGACAAGCTGGTCACTTTCCCAATGTCCAGAACATCACGTGACATGGAATGGCTACTCAGTATATATTTATAAAAGTAACATTTTCCTGCCATTTATTCAGCATCTAGTTGATCATGACATGTCTCAGCATATGAGGCTTAAGTGGAAGGTTTTTGTTTGTTTCTTTTTTAACCCAATGAGGTATTCACAGCAGTCTATAAGATTATAGAAACCCACACTTTGGGTACAGTTGAAGCCTACACAGAGGGGAGCACGGAAGTTTTAAATCGTGAAGCTGCAGGTGGCTGCAGTGTTAAGGCTGTTTGATAAAGATGCCCAAGGAGTGTCGAGGCTTCCCTCCACTGGTGAGGAAGAACAGCTCCATGTGCCAAAAACCAGGGTCGAATATTGTTTCCTTACACTGAGGGAGATTGGGCAGATCAGAGAAAAACAGTGCTCATGACAGGAAGTGGAAACTACTTCTTTTTAGAGAGGCCCCTGGGAAACACTGCAGAGCATCAGACAGGGCTGGAGATGAGTTCTGAGAGCTTTGGCTCCAACCAAGCAGAGATCCAGCAGACGCTTGGCACTGGAAGTAAAGGAGCTTTCTTCCATTTGGTGCCATTAAGAACAGACATGTAATAGCACCTCACACCTGTTAGAGTACTTATTTTATTTTATTTTTTTAAAAGAATGATAACAGCTGTTGACAAAGATGTGGAGGGAAGGGAACCCTTGTGCACTGTTGGTAGGAATGTAAATTGGTTCAGCCACTGTGGGAAACAGTAGAGAGGTCCTTCAAAAATTAAAAATAGAATTACCATATGCTCCAGGAATCCCAGTTCTGGGTATATTTCCCAAGGAAATGAAATCAGAATCTCAAAGAGAAGCTGCACCTCATGTTAATTGCAAGCATTCTCCATAATAGCCAAGACATGGAATCCATCTAAATGTCCATTGAAGGGTAAATGGATAAAGAAAATGTGCTCTATAAGTACAATGGAAGAGTATTCAACCTCAGAAAAGCAGGAAATCTTGCCATTAGCAACAACCTGGATGATCCTTGGGTCATTACTGCTGCTGCTGCTGCTAAGTCGCTTCAGTCGTGTCCGACTCTGTGAGACCCCATAGATG
>NW_011494716.1:2884132-2900402 GCF_000754665.1 Bison bison bison | reverse complement strand
TCTTGCCATTAGCAACAACCTGGATGATCCTCGGGTCATTACTGCTGCTGCTGCTGCTAAGTCGCTTCAGTCGTGTCCGACTCTGTGAGACCCCATAGATGGCAGCCCACCAGGCTCCCCCATCCCTGGGATTCTCCAGGCAAGAACACTGGAGTGGGTTGCCATTGCCTTCTCCAATGCATGAAAGTGAAAAGAGAAAGTGAAGTCGCTCAGTTGTGTCCGACTCAGCAACCCCATGGACCGCAGCCTACCAGGCTCCTCCATCCATGGGATTTTCCAGGCAAGAGTACTGGAGTGGGGTGCCATTGCCTTCTCCGTCAGGCCATTATGTTAAGCCAAATAAACCAGACACAGACAGACAAATACTGCAAGGCACCACTTAAATGGGGCTTCCCTAGTGGCTCAGTGGTAAAGAATCTGCCTGCAATGCAGGAGACCAGGGTTCTATCCCCTAGATAAGGGGATGACAACTCACTCGACTACCCTGCCTGGAGAATCCCATGGATAGAGGAGCTTGGCAGGCTACAATCTACTCGGTTGCAATGAGTCAGAATAATAACAACCACTTAAATGAGAAATCTAAAATAGTCAAACTCACAGAAGCAGAAAGTGGAAGGGTGCTTGCTAGGGGCTGTCAGGAGGGGATAAACAGAGAGACCCTGATCAAAGTGTACAGCTACATTAGATGCACAAGTTCTAGAGATCCACATATAGCAAAGCACTTCTAGTGAACAATACTGTATTATACACTTAAAAATATTTTAAGAGAGTAGATCTTATATTCATTGTTTTTATCAAAAATTAAAAAACAACAACAATAATAAAGAGCATGGAAGGAAATTTTTGGAGGTAATAGTTGTGCGTGTAGCATAGATTCTGGTGATGGTTTCATGAGTGTATACTTATCTTCAGACTCATCAAGTTGTATACATAAAATATGTTGACAGTTTTTTTATGTCAGCATACTTCAATAAAGGGGTTTAAACTTTTTAATAATTAAAAAAAAACAGAGATGGGAATAGCCACAAAAATTGTTAATAAGACTCTGAACTTGCAGTGACTGCAGAAGGAGACCCTGAGAATTTTGTGTATTTGAATGTCCTGATAGAATTGGATGGCATTTCAGCAAATGCGTGAGATGTGAGTGAAAGTGTTAGTCGCTCAGTCATGTCCAACTCTGCGACCCCATGGACTGTAGCCCGCCAGGCTCCTCTGTCCATGGAATTCTCCAGGCAAGAATACTGGAGTGGTTAGCCATTCCCTTCTCCTTCTTCCTGACCCAGGATTGGAACCAGGATCTCCTACATTTTGGGCGGATTCTTTACCATCTGAGCCAGCAAGGAAGCCCAGATGTGAATGGAGGGAGACAAAAGAGAAGTCAGGGATCAAACAGGCAGGCCCTTGACAAAGAGGAGTAGGAGCCACAAAAGAAGTGGAGCATCAGAACAGATACTCATTTGACTTCACCTGTCCCCAACACAAACAAACAGCACATGTGTCCGAAGATGGCCTCGTGTTTCCACTGACGATTCTGTCAAGCCGTACCTCTCATGCCATTATGTCATTGGTTCAGACATTCTGGACTAAACCTTTACCTTGTACAGAGGAAGTCAGGCTGAAAAACCCCTCCTGCTACTCCTCAAAACAAACATACACATCTGAAGAGAGGTGAACGAAGGAGACGAATACATATTCATAAAGTGTGTGGGTGCACTTTCAAGCCTACAACACTTCATATACAGCTTTAGCATGCCCATTTTATGGAACATGGAAACAGAGGTTCAGCAAGCTGGAGGGATTTGCTTAAAGCTGCTGCTGTTGCTGCTAAGTTGCTTCAGTCGTGTTCGACTCTGTGCGACCTCATGGACGGCAGCCCACCGGGCTCCTCTGTCCCTGGGGTTCTGCAGGCAAGAACACTGGAGAGGGTTGCCATTTCCTTCTCCAATGCTCAAAGCTATGAGACGGCAAATGGAGGAGCTGAGACTGAACTCTGTTCTGACCATAAATTCTACATCTTTGCCTTGCATCTCGCTGCCTCTTTCATGTCCCACTAACTCTTTCTGAATGAGCTCAACAGAGACGTGGAGTCACGGTGCACTTTCCATAGAAGTGAAGTAGCTCTTTCCCCACAATGGGGTATTAACAAGCATTCCTCCCGTCTGACAGACCACAATTACCTGGATGTGCATTTATAACCTTTCTGCACCATGTCCAAAAAGTGAAGGTCCTTGGTTAGATTAGGATGTCAAATGTATCATTCCCCGTCTCTTCTGACATCCAACACCTTTACTTGCAACACATCATTTCTTTATTAGTGATCAGCGGAACTGGGCTCATAGGAGCTTTCCTATTCTGGGTCTTAATTTTGTACATTTCCAGTTTCCATGGAGACACTACATTCCTGCATTCTAAGAGTGTCACTGTAAAACAATGTGAAAACAAAGCAACTTCATAGAAATGGCTCACTCTGGACATCACCAAGCAACACCCTCATCAAATACATAGGACCGCTTGGCTGAGTTTTGGGGTTAAGTGCTGAGGGCAAGCTCCCTTCTTTTTCCCCCAGTCTAAGAGACGTGTTTCATGCCCATCCTAGGGACCGAGCTCGTGGTTACGAGAGCATCCCCTGATCCCCTTGCTTCAATTATTGCACCACTGGTATAATAAAGTCGAGAGGTAACTATGGCAACATTATTCCAAGGATAAACACCACAATATCGCCTTCAACATTTTCCCCCCACAAACAAATGAAAACCCGAGAACATGTAGGATTAATAGCATCACTTGTTAAAAAGCCAACGGACAGCAGAGTTCAGAAAAGCTTTAATTAGTGGAATCTTTCCTGCTCAGTTTGACACTTGCTCTCTGCCTCCCACAGTGGAAGCACACGTGGGTGGTCAGCCTCAGAATTCAGCATCACTGGACCTGAGCACCCCAGGGTACCCCAGCCTGGGTTTCTGCAAGTTCCCAAGATGTCGTGGTTCTGCTTTCACTAGACAAGTCCGCATCAGAGGCAGGGGTAACAGCTCAGCTCAGAAGGAAAAGAACTTCATGGTGGGTTGGGGTCAAGTATGTTAGTGCTTTTTTAAAGTGTATGCATTACTTTTGGCTGCGTTGGGTCTTTGTGGCTACACGCGGGCTTTCCTCTAGTTGCGGCAAGCAGGGGTGTGGGGGCTTCTCATCGTGGTGGCTTCTCTTGTTGCCAAGCATGGGCTCTAGAGCATGGACTCGGTAGCCGCGGTGCACGGGCTTAGTTGCCCGCAGCATGTGGACTCTTCCCAGACCAGGGATCGAACCCGTGTCCTCTGCATTGGTAGGCAGATTCTTAACCACTGGACCACCAGGGAAGTCCTGATATGTTAATGTTGACCAGAGCATAGTGAGGGGAAAAGATCTCTCATCTGACCTTCCCATTGTTTAAGACCTGATAGAAGCAGTTTAGCACAGGTGAAAGCGTGGTCTTGGAATCGGACAGATGACTTGAGCTGAAGACTCTGTTCCTTCACTTTCTAGCTCTTTGACCTTAAGCAAGTTAACTTAACCTGTCCAAGCCTCAGCTTCCTCATCTGTAAAGTGGGGATAAGGGCCAACCTGATAGCACCATTGTAAAGATTAAGTGAAATCATGGTTTGTGGCAATCTGTCCAACAAAACACACTTCTTCTTGGGTCACATCTACATTACATTTCCAGGTCTCCCTGAGTTATGACCAATACAGCATGAGTTGAAATGATGTGTTCTTCTAGGCTAGCCCATTAAAACTTCCCACCTATGCTCCCCATGCTCTTTCCTCCATCTGCTGACTGAACACCAACAGCAAGGGAGGGCAACCTTGGAAGCTGTTCACCGATGATGGTGGATCACCTAGGCTTTAATTCAGGGACTCCATCAACCTGAATGACTACATGGACCAAAACTTCCCCATCCTTTGCCAACCAGGAATGCCTGAATTAAATGGTTAATGAAAAAGAAATAAATTTCTGTTGTGATAAGCTACTAAAGTTTGATTATCTGTCATGACCTTTAATCATACAAATGCAACATGCTTTTTTTTTCCCAGTAGTCATGTTTTTCCAGTAGTTGAGTACGGATGTGAGAGTTGGACCATAAAGAAGTTTGGGCGCCAAAGAATTGATGCATTCAAACTGTGGTGCTGGAGAAGACTCTTGAGAATCCCTTGGAATGCTAAGAGATCAAACCAGTCAATCCTAAAGGGAATCAACCCTAAATAGTCATTGGAAGGGACTGATGATGAAGCTGAAGCTCCAATAGTTTGGCCACCTGATGTGAAGAGATGACTCATTGGAAAAGACCTTGATGCTGGGAAAGATTGAGGAGAAGGGGGCAACAGAGGATGAGATGGTTGAATGGCATCAGTGACTCAATGGACATGAGTTTGAGCGAGCTCTGGGAAATGGTGAAGGACAGAGAAGGCTGGTGTGCTGCAGTCCATGGGGTCACAAAGAGTCAGATACGACTTAGTGACTGAACAACAACAGCATGTTTAGCCCTGTTCCTGACACACAATGAAAACTTAGTATCCCTTAGATGTTTTGTTGAGAAGAAGTCACCTTTCCTGAAAAGCTGGTCAATTTGCCAAGAACTCTGGCCAATACCATCACTGCTGATTTCATGGAGTCTATTTGATTCATAGAGTTAGGTATAAGCTTTTCTGCTGCAATAAGTAATGAAGTACAAATTGAGGAAATTAGTTATCAATTAGTCATTCGATGGTTGGGAAGGCAGGCAGCAGGCATAAATGGTGCCAGATTAGTTAAGCCATGATAAATTTTACTGCTCTACAAGGATGGGGTCTTTATCCATTACTTCTCAAATTTATCTTTATTATTCGCCCCTGGACATGAGACAGGGCCTGGATGCTGAAGGCAGTAAAAGACCAGCCAGGGCATTTGAGAGATGTGACAAACTTCCCAGAGGAGATGGTCCCTAAGGAGGCCATTTACAAGCAACTGCGAGAGAGTCATCCGGGAAGCCTTGTTCATCTTTTTCACGGCCCTCGCTGTAGGGTTTCCAGTTTTCCTCAGGTCGTCCCACAGTTTGCATGCCCTTTCCCCATAATTAGCACAACATACTACAATTCTGCGATGTTTCTGCATATCAATCCAGTGCAGGAGATAAGGAGGGATTTTTCTGTTCATCTGAAAAATGTAAAAACTGGACTCATGAAGATTAAGCTACAACTGACAAAGGGGAGGCCTTTTCTAGTCTGTGCTCAACTACATTTCTATATCTCCTCATGCCTTGCTGTTGCTGTTCAGTCATCCAGTTGTTTCTGACTCTTTGTGACTCGATGAACCCCAGCACTCCAGGCCTCCCTGTCCCTCACCGTCTCCCAGAGTTTGCCCAAGTTCACATCCACTGAGTTGGTGATGCCATCCAACCACCTCAGCCCCTGTCACTCTCTTCTGTCCTCAGTCTTTCCCAGCATCAGGGTCTTTTCCAATGTGTCAGCTATTTGCATCAGGTGGCCAGAGTATTAGAACTTCAGCTTCCTAGCACATAAATTTTTTCACAGCTTTCCAGTTGGCTTACTAAGGTATAAAACTTTCACCATGCCCTCTGAGGAATTCCAAGGTCTGGGGTCTGGGTGCTCTCTGATTTTATCTCCCACCATTCCCTCCTCTTCATCACGCCTTCCAGCTCCAGATGAACCAGATGGAAGCTAATAAAATAGATTCCTAGGGAAAGTGGTCTTTTGTAATGGTCAGCTAAAGCTCTCTATCATGAGTTTGAGTAAGCTCCGGGAGTTGGTGAGGGACAGGGAGGCCTGGCATGCTGCAGTCCATGGGGTTGCAAAGAGTCGGACACGACTGAGTGACTGAACTGAATTGAAAGCTCTCTGTGTCGTAGGTTAAGTTTCAGGAGAAGCCACTGGCTTAGCCTATGTAACACCAAACAGCCACACAGTATCAATTACTCATTCAACAGGGTCAGGCTGGACCAAAGGAACAACTTCTAACCAAGACTCCCCCAGTCTTGACTCCATCCACTCTAACCCTCACTCAGCTGCCAATGTCATCAATTAAAACACTCTTTTACTTTATAACAATAATAACTAATGTGCCTAACTAATGTGCCTAGCCCAAATAAGTCCAAGCAGTGATACTAAGCATGTTACATATATGAACACATTTAATAAGAAACTTAAGCAGCAGGGTATCATTTTTATTCTGATTTTACTGAAGAAGAAACTAAAAGCTCAGAAAAGGTGAAGTAGCTTGTGTGGCAAAGCCTAGATTCAAACCCGTGTATTCTGGGTTTCAACTATCATATTTTCCAACTTCAGTAAAATACTTTTAAAATATTTATTTATTTATCTTCAGCTGTTCTGGGTGTTCATTGCTGCGTGGGCTTTTCTCTAGTTGCTGCAAGGGGGCCTGCACTCTAGTTGAAGTGCACGGACTTCTCATTGCAGTGGCCTCTCTTGTTGCAGAGCATGGGCTCTAGGGAGCTCAGACTTGAGCAATTGTGGCACCTGGATCAGTAACTGCAGCTGGCGGGCTCTAGAGCACAGGTTCAATAGTGCACAGGTGTGTTGGATCTTCCCAGAAAAGGGTCTGAACCCATGTCTCCTGCACTGACAGGCAGAGTCTTAATCACTGAGCCAGCAGAAGAGTCCTCCAGTAAAATACTTTTGTGGCCAAAGTTACCCTCAAAAGCCCCCTAAATACTCTTATAAAGTGCCATACACATGGTTTCCCCCTATTGACACTTGCATATTAACTCATCCACTAAAGCTTGAGGACTCTTAAGATAGCTTAGGAAAAGGAACAGAAAGAAAGGCTACATTATATAATTATCAAATACCTACGGGTTACTGGGTAAGAGTAGGGAATCCTTTATTGTTTCCGATTTCTCATAGAGTTCAGGTCTTTGGCTTTCCTATGAAGAACTCTCCTCAGCACTCTTGTCAATGACCTATATGGAAAAGAATCTTAAAACGAGTGAGTGTATGTATGTGTACAATTGATTCACTTTGCTGTACACCTGAAACTAACACAATGTTGTCGATCAACTACACTGAAATACAGTTTTTTTCAAAAAAAAAGACTATGACTTTCACATGGTTGTCTACTTGTCTGTGGATATGAAAATTAAGTGAGATTGAAAGATATAAATGGAGCAGCACCCTATATAGTGAATAGCAGTGGTGTTGTGATAAATGCTTAACAACCAGTTCCTTAGAGAGTGAAAACCACTGCTTTGTAGTATTTCCTGGTTTCCATGGTGCAAACATCCCAATGATGGCCAATTTCAAGGTGCCAAGATGACACCAACCAGCTGGCAGATTTCCTTGAAATTTGACAACCTGCTCTCCCCCGCCAGTCTGAGCTGGTTCCAACACACCATGGGAGGGAGGCCCTAAAGACAGTTCTTACCACAGAAGTTGCAGTGAGAGACAACTTCACTGCACACGTTCAGAGAGGCTCTCTGGCTGCCACGTGGGAGCCGAGTTCTAACTCTTTCTCAAGTGAAACATGCAGTCTAAATCCACACAATTATATCCTAAACGTTTTTGAGAAAAAACAGTAAAATAATAACTAGTGTGCAAAGTGTGGGCATCCCGGTGGCGCTAGTGGTAAAGAACCCCCCAGCCTATGCAGGAGACATAAGAGACATGAGTTCAATCCCTGAGTCTGGAAGACCCCCTGGAGGAGGACATGGCAACCCATGTCCCAGTATGATTGCCTGGAGAATCCCATGGACAGAGGAGCCTGGTGGGCTATGGTCCATAGCGTCACAGAGTCAGACACGACTGAAGCAACTTAGCATGTACGCACATACAAAGTGTAAAATTTATAGGCAACTTATAAGAAAGCCTTCCTCAGCGATCAATGCAAAGAAATAGAGGAAAACAACAGAATGGGAAAGACTAGGGATCTGTTGAAGAAAATCAGAGATACCAAAGGAACATTTCATGCAAAGATGAGCTCGATAAAGGACAGAAATGATATGGACCTAACAGAAGCAGAAGACATTAAGAAGAGATGGCAAAAATACACAGAAGAACTGTACAAAAAAGATCTTCACGACCCAGATAATCATGGTGGTGTGATCACTGACCTAGAGCCAGACATCCTGGAATGTGAAGTCAAGTGGGCCTTAGAAAGCATCACTACGAGCAAAGCTAGTGGAGGTGATGAAATTCCAGTTGAGCTATTCCAAATCCTGAAAGATTATGCTGTGAAAGTGCTGCACTCAATATGCCAGCAAATTTGGAAAACTCAGCAGTGGCCACAGAACTGGAAAACGTCAGTTTTCATTCCAATCCCAAAGAAAGGCAATGCCAAAGAATGCTCAAACTACCACACAATTGCACTCATCTCACACGCTAGTAAAGTAATGCTCAAAATTCTCCAAGTCAGGCTTCAGCAATATGTGAACTGTGAACTTCCAGATGTTCAAGCTGGTTTTAGAAAAGGCAGAGGAACCAGAGATCAAATTGCCAACATCTGCTGGATCATAGAAAAAGCAAGAGAGTTCCAGAAAAACATCTATTTCTGCTGTATTGACTATGCCAAAGCCTTTGACTGTGTGGATCACAATAAACTGTGGAAAATTCTGAAGGAGATGGGAATACCAGACCACCTGATCTGCCTCTTGAGAAATCTGTATGCAGGTCAGGAAGCAACAGTTAGAACTGAACATGGAACAACAGACTGGTTCCAAATAGGAAAAGGAGTTCGTCAAGGCTGTATATTGTCACCCTGTTTATTTAACTTATATGCAGAGTACATCATGAGAAACGCTTGACTGGAAGTAACACAAACTGGAATCAAGATTGCCGGGAGAAATATCAATAACCTCAGATATGCAGATGACACCACCCTTATGGCAGAAAGTGAAGAGGAACTCAAAAGCCTCTTGATGAAAGTGCAAGTGGAGAGTGAAAATGTGGGCTTAAAGCTCAACATTCAGAAAACGAAAATCATGGCATCTGGTCCCACCACTTCATGGGAAATAGATGGAGAAACAGTGGAAACAGTGTCAGACTTTATTTTTCTGGGCTCCAAAATCACTGCAGATGGTGACTGCAGCCATGAAATTAAAAGACACTTACTCCTTGGAAGGAAAGTTAGAACCAACCTAGAGAGCATATTCAAAAGCAGAGACATTACTTTGCCAACAAAGGTCCATCTAGTCAAGGCTATGGTTTTTCCAGTGGTCATGTATGGATGTGAGAGTTGGACTGTGAAGAAAGCTGAGTGCCAAAGAATTGATGCTTTTGAACTGTGGTGTTGGAGAAGACTCTTGAGAGTCCCTTGGACTGCAAGGAGATCCAACCATTCCATTCTGAAGGAGATCAGCCCTGGGATTTCTTTGGAAGGAATGATGCTAAAGCTGAAACTCCAGTACTTTGGCCACCTCATGGGAAGAGTTGACTCATTGGAAAAGACTCTGATGCTGGGAGGGATTGGGGGCAGGAGGAGAAGGGGACGACAGAGGATGAGATGGCTGGATGGCATCATTGACTCGATGGACGTGAGCTGAGTGAACTCCGGGAGTTGGTGATGGACAGGGAGGCCTGGTGTGCTGCAATTCATGGGGTAGCAAAGAGTCGGACACGACTGAGCGAATGATCTGATCTGATCTGATCTGATCTATACCAACCAATATTTTTTTTCTCCTGAACTTCCTATGTAATGGCACTGAAATCTTTATTTCTAGAATTCTTGTGAGCACATTATGAGGGCTGAGCTATATCCATTGTTATCATTCAGCTACTATTGCCATTGGAGGTGTGTTATTAAAGTTTTGCACATGCGTGTACACACATGGATGTCCGCATTCTTTTTAAAATGTTTTACTTAACTGCTGATTTTGGCTGTGCTGGTCTTTGTTGCTGTGCCTGGTGCTTTCTCAAGTTGCAGCAGGCAGAGGCGACTCTCTAGCTGAAGTGAGCCGGCTTCTCGATTGCGCTGGCTTCTCTTGTTGCGGAGCAAGGTCTCTAGGGCTTGGGCTCAGTACTTGTGGCAACATGGGCTTAGTTGCCCGGCAGCATGCAGAATGTTTCTGGATCAGGAATCAAACCTATGTCCCCTGCACTGGCAGGCGGACTCTGCACTGGACCACCAGGGAAGTCCTGGCTTTCTTTTTTGAATGATGCCTTGTACGTGTTTTCCTTTGCTCTAAATGTATTCCTTCAGTCTACTTTGAAACTCAATATATGTCTTAGAGTCGTACAAATCCCAAGTAGAGGGGTGAGCAAAGTTCTACACCCAGGCTTGTCTGAATTACTTGGTAGTTTCGTGAAACTCAAATTGCTTCTCCTCCTTAACTTCCTAATAGGTTCTCTTATCACAGGGAATTCAGAGAGATGAGTTACCAACCTTTTCTGAAACCTTTGTAAAATGCCTGTTCATCCTCGACTG
This sequence comes from Bison bison bison, assembly GCF_000754665.1. Taxonomy (NCBI): domain Eukaryota; kingdom Metazoa; phylum Chordata; class Mammalia; order Artiodactyla; family Bovidae; genus Bison; species Bison bison. Next base: position 2,890,009 of record NW_011494716.1, on the reverse strand, counting down.
TGTGTGGAGGGGTCAGTCTCTCTGGAGGGAAAAAGGATTTCATGACCCACAGAGCAAGGAGCCTCCTGGGAAGCCCGGAGCCGTGATTATGAGGCTCAGACAGCTCATCGAGCGGCAAAAATGGAAGGGAGCCCTCCAAACGGATTGAGTATTCAGATGTTTGGAATCAAAGATAAGCTATCTCAATTTTGAGACAGTGTGCTTTTTGCCTTCTATTAAAATAGCTGATATTACATAGATACGCTACTTTTCAGTTCTTCTCGGCGACCACCCACACCAAATGTTCTTCACCTTCGGTGCAATCCAGGAGCTGATGAAGCTTTGCTGCTCTGTATCTGCATGACTTTGGGTAAGTGTCTTGCCCTCTCTGAGCCTCAGAGTTCATCCTACCTGAACTGAGCACATTATGGTCTGCCATCACCCTGTGGCCCCCACCCCCTCTCTGAGACCAAGGTCAACTATGTGCAAATCTATTTGAAAATCTAAGTAGAAGTCTACACCGGATGTATTAACTTCCCTATTTAGTGGCTTCTGAGAAGTGTCAAATGACATAATGGATATGAAAGTTCTTCAGGGAAAAAAAGAAAAGATAAGGGCTGAATGAATGTAGGGCATTAGTAATGTTAATTACTTGTGAGTGATATGCATAATGCCCAGAATCAATGAATTTTAGAGCTGGGAAGAAACTTTATAATCACCCAGTCTAATCCAGCATCTCTCTAGTGTTAGTCACTCAGTCAAGCCTGACTCTTTGCCACCCTATGGACTGTAGCCCACCAGGCTCCACCTGTCCATGGGGTTCTCCAGGCAAGAATACTGGAGGAGATTGCCATTTCCTCCAGGGGATCTTCCCCACCCAGGGATCGAAACTGGGTCTCCTGCATTGCAGGCAGACTCTTTACCATTTGAGCTACAGGGAAGACCTGTAGCATCTCTCTACCAGAGCCTAAACAGTGGAGCCTGCAGAGAGAGCTCTTTAAACTGTCTGGATGGAGAGAAAGCGACATTTCTTCACACACAGGTCAGTTCAGTTCGGTCGCTCAGTCATGTGCAACTCTTTGCAACCCCATGAACTGCAGCATGCCAGGCCTCCCTGTCCATCACCAACTCCCGGAGTCCACCCAAACCCATGTCCATAGAGTTGGTGATGCCATCCAATCATCTCATCCTCTGTTGTCCCCTTCTCCTCCTGCCCTCAGTCTTTCCCAGCATCAGGGTCTTTTCAAATGAGTCAGCTCTTCTCATCAGGTGGCCAAAGTATTGGAGTTTCAGCTTCAACATAAGTCCTTCCAATGAACACCCAAGGCTGATCTCCTTCAGAATGGACTGGTTGGATCTCCTTGCAGTCCAAGGGACTCTCAAGAGTCTTCTCCAACACCACAGTTCAAAAGCATCAATTCTTCGGCGCTCAGCTTTCTTTATAATCCAACTCTCACATCCATACATGACCACTGGAAAAACCATAGCCTTGACTAGACGGACCTTTGTTGGCACACAGGTCATCTAATCACAAGAAAATGACCACCATTTTCTGAGGCTGATACAGGTGGCAAAAGCCTTTTACTTCATTTTGCCTGAGATCAGTGTGAGGAGGTAAATGTTTTATTATTGTGTCTCACCCATGCCACTAAAGGGCCTGATGTTCATTAACTGCCAGATCCTGCCAATATTCCACTGTGGCCAATTTCAAGTTATCAACGGGAACCTACTGAATGTGTGTTATGATGGCTCATTGGTCCAGGGGTATGATTCTTGGTTTGGGTGCAAGAGGTCGCAGGTTCAAATCCCAGATGGTTCCCAGATGAATCTCTTGTGGTTCATCTATTTTGGGGCTCCTCAGGTGGGCATTAGTGGTAAAGAAACTGCCTGCCAATGCAGGAGACATCAGAGACATGGGTTCAATCCCTGGGTTGGAAAATCCCCTGCAGAAGGGCATGGCCACCCACTCCAATATTCTTGCCTGGGGAATCCCATGGACAGAGGAGCCTGGGGGGGGCTACAATCCATAGGGTCACAAAGAATCAGACAAGACTGAAGTGACTTAGCAAGCATGAACTGAATGTGCAGTAAGGAAGAGACACACACAGTGATTCTTGTGATCTGGTCCAGGCCAGCTCCAGCAGCAGCTCACACTGCCTCCAATGACTTCAAAATCACTGAGTTCCTGACCTCAAGGGATTCCATGAGCAGCTCAGGAGATGGGTTTGTGAGCAGGTAACTAAAACACAAGCTGACTAGAATCAGTTCCAGGTGCTGTGGGAGCCCAGAAGACAGAGGCTACAAGAAGGAGGAGGCTTTTGAGATGGGGTTTGAAGGATGTGTAGGAGCATGCCATCCAAGCAATGTGAGGGGGAACAGGAAAGAACTCTGGAGAGAGAGAAACATAAGAAAAGGCAAGAGGGATGAGTTGTTTTGGGATTCCCCTGGTTGGCTCAGACTGCAAAGAACCTGCCTGCAATGCAGGAGATGCAGGAGACACAGATTCGATCCCTGGGTGAGGAAGATCCCCTGGAGGAGGAAATGGCAACCCACTCCAGTTTTTTTGCCTGGAAAATTCCACGGACAGAGAAGCTTGGCAGGCTACAGTCTGTGGGGTCACAAAGAGTCAGACATGGCTGAGCATGCACGCCTCTGAGCAAAGCACTTAGAAGAGAACCAGGTTAACAGAAGGTGGGAGCAGATCTCTGCTCTCTTTATTGTCATGCTTGGCAGGCACCCTGCTTGACACAATGCATACTCGGTGAGATGTTCTTGCCCTTGGTTATTACACAGATCGTGAGGCTGACTAAGCTCAAAGACACCTTGATCCCATCCTTTAGCCAGATGGAGAAGGCAATGGCACCCCACTCCAGTATTCTTGCCTGAAAAATCCCATGGGCGGAGGAGCCTGGTGGGCTGCAGTCCATGGGGTCGCTAAGAGTCAGACATGACTGAGCGACTTCCCTTTCACTTTTCACTTTCATGCATTGGAGAAGGAAATGGCAACCCACTCCAGTGTTCTTGCCTGGAGAATCCCAGGGACGGGGGAGCCTGGTGGGCTTCTGTCTATGGGTCGCACAGAGTCGGACACAATTGAAGCAACTTAGCAGCAGCAGCCCTCTCCAGGGATGTTCTTAAAGTTGCTTTTACACACCTTGCCTGGTTCCTCTTGCCCAGACAACCCTTTGTGTTACTTCTGGAGGGTCAAGTCATACCCACCTGCAGCCCCATTCTTCCAGGACCCCTTCTCGAACTTGCACAGCTCTCACGCACTTCTCTTGCTCAGAGGTCATACAGGACACCTGTGCTGTCCTGTGCAACCAGACCCTCAGTCATGCCCAGCTGGGTGCTGACAGCCCAAAGCTGTCTTTACTGGATGCCTTGTACAACTATTCCAATGAGTTAAGCAAATGATGTAGGTGGATATCTTCTGAACATCAGATATTCTCATGGCTCCTGAGGATGCAAAAGTCCTTTCAGAGAAGGCATCCTTGTGTAGAAGAGCTTCCCTGATAGCTCAGACAGGAAAGAATCTGCCTTAATACAGGAGACCTGAGTTGGATCCCTGGGTCAGGAAGATCGCCTGGAGAAAGGAATGGCTACCCACTCTAGTATTCTTGCCTGGAGAATCCCATGGACAGAGGAGTCCTGCGGGTTACAGTCCATGGAGTTGCAAAGAGACGGACACGACTGAATAACTAACATTTTCATTCTCACTAGTGTAGAAAGTTTCTTCAGAACAAGGAATATATCCCCACTTTTACTTTTCAAATCATCTATAAAAGCCCTGGAATCACAAAAGCTGCTCTAATATCCTCTGATGGATTGAAAGAGAGAGACAGACAGACCTTAAATTTCCCAGTAGAAGCACTCACTATCTTGGACCAAATGATAAAAAAACATAAGCCCCTCATCCTATCACTTTCTGAAAACCCTTACACTCTAGAATCAGAAAAGCACTCATTATATGGACACTGCATTGTTTAAAAGTCTGATTTAAAATTTTCCCTTACTTCTGAAATTCTCCCAGGCCTTAGGCTGCCAAAGGATTGGGGAGAGTGGAGTATTTCTATTCAATGATAGCATTATCATATGATTCCCGTTAATCTCCAAATACTGGAAATAGCTCCCCAAGTATTTAGCAAAAGTCTGGCTTCTTAATACAGCAGGTATTAGGGTAGGCATTCGGTGTTTTAGACAGCGGGAAAATCTTATATCCCTCTCCTTGTCTATAAGGATTTTTTTTTCTTTAACAAAAGTTTCTTCTCAAAGTTTCACTTTAAATATAAAATATGTCCTTGTGGAAGCTGTTACAAATGTCACTACTTTAACCAGCCCAAATTTATGGTGGCATTGAATTTTAATGGAGCCATAAATGTCTGATGTAATGGTGATATATGTGTCGCAATAAATTGTTATAGAGAAATATAAAAATAAGTGTAAGATAAAAGATTGTGTATAAAATATGTTTTTACGTCTCCTTTAATGATTAAAAATCATACAAACCCGATATTCTAAATCACTCGGAATTGTCACATGTGGCTCAGGGAACATCATCTCCCCTGAAAGTCTTTCCCAGGCTGAGTTGATGATTCTGTGGTCAGAAACCACATTCACTTTAATGAGGACATTTAAGATGATTTTTATGTTGACATGGGGAAAAAAGTAATTAGCATTAAAGAAGATGGAGATGATGGTATCGATGACCCTCTGCCTCGGGAATGGTCCTCTGAAACCGACACGATTGATGGGCCCGTGGCCTTGTGACAACTCCCGCTGTCTTCAGGGCGACCCCGACGCTCCCCAGGTGTCTTGGAGTGACTTGGCGGCTCCAAGGACAGATCAGGAAGCAGGGAGGGGCTGGGGACAAGCGGCCGGTGGGAGGCGCGGCTGTGGCTGGGGGATGGGATGAGCTGAGAGCCACTGCAGGGGATGCCGGACCCTGTTCCAGCCTCACCACTGACTCCCTGGGACCAGCGCCTCCACCTTTCCAAGCCTCGGGTTCCCCATCTACAAAAAAGGGGTGATCCGAGCATCAAAGGATGGGCATTTTTATTTTTAATGCCTGCTTCCATTTACCTGGGGCTTCCCAGGTGGCGCAAGTGGTAAAGAATCTGCCTGACAATGCAAGAGATGTGAGAGACTCAAGTTCAATCCCTGGGTCGGGAAGATCTCCTGGAGAAGGGAATGCAACCCACTCCAGTATTTTTGCCTGGAGAAATCCCATGGGCAGAGAAGCCTAGTGGGCTACGGTCCATGAGGTCATAAAGAGTCAGACATGACTGAGCATGCACACACTCTTCTTGATTTACCTATTTTCAGGACTGCCCCTGACGCTCATTTGAGCACCATTCCAGCTCGTTATGACTGAGTGTCCACCTCTCACTCTAGGATAGGTGAGATGGCTCTGCAGCCACAGGAATCTTATCAAGGATGGGCACAGGGTGCCCACTTGAGCCAATGAGAAGCATGAGACTTACTGGAGCTTTGAGGATGGTACCAAGAAATGAAAAGCAGAGTCAAGAAATCAGAAAAAGACTGGACCCTAGAACTTTATTTAAGTTCCTGGATCCAGCCAAACCTGAAGCCATGTACCTCTGGATTTTTCAGTTGCATGTATTGACAAATTCCCTTTCTGCTTCTCATCATTTTGGGTTTGATTTTCAATCACTTGCAACCACATGAGTCCTAAAGGACAGAAGGATTCATGGTGAGGATGAGATAAACCCTATAAAGTTCTTTGTGCATGATGCCTGACAAGCACACGCTCAACACACACCGGCAGATGCTGTTATCACAGAGATGATGACTGTCTGTGGCCAGCACTGCTCGCACTTATTTGCAGAGCCCCCCACTCCAGCCTCCCGGGACCACGTGACGTTTGGCAACCTGCCGCCC
>NW_011494716.1:2873518-2884032 GCF_000754665.1 Bison bison bison | reverse complement strand
TGCCCTGCTCTCCTCTCCCCTCCTGTGACAGATCGCTGGGGCGCCTGGTGAATATTAACATTGGCCCTGGCTCTCTGGGGAGCCCCGACTGTGAAGCGCTGAAAGCCCGCCTCTGCCCCGTGTTTGCTTCCTCCCAGCCCGGCTCCCCACAGCTGCTCTGCCCTCTCTACCCTTGGGATGTGGCTCCACTGCCAACAGGCTCTGGGCTTCTGTTTGCTGTGGAAAAATACCAAGTTCAAAGAGACCTGCCTGTGGCTCCAACCCCTGTCGCAGCTGGCCACACGCTGTCTCCCAGGGCCTGGCAGCCACACAGCCTCGTCCTGCCTCCTCTGACTCCAGCTGTGCTCTGCGCCCATTTGTTTTTTGTCTTCCTTTTAGCTTTTGAGCTTGCCAAGGCTTGTGCTTACAAACCGGGAATGGAGTGTGAAGAACGGGCTGTAATTCGAGCACTGACTCCCCAACCTCGTGCTGTCTGTTTCCATAGCAAGAGGGCTGTTTGTCCCCAGCCCAAGTTGTTTTTCCTTCTGCTGCTGGAATCCCAGCTTTAAGTCTTAGGGTGCATGTACATGTGTGTGTGCTAAGTCACTTCAGTCGTGTCCAGCTCTTTGCGACCCTATGGACTACAGCCCGCCAGGCTCCTCTGTCCATGGGATTCTCCAGGTAAGAATACTGGAGTGGGTTGCCATGCCCTCCTCCAGGGGATCTTCCCAACACAGGGGTCAAACCCACACCTCTTATGTGTCCTGCAGTGGCAGATGGGTTCTTTACCACTAGCGCCACCTCGGAAGCCCGTAGGGTGCATGGAACACAACAAACCATGACCATTTTCTCTGTCTCTGCCCTGCAGCAAGTTCTCCAGTTTTCTCCCCCTCTGTATTAGGCCTTCATTTCCCTACAGATGCAACGTGAATAAAGACCAGGGAAAAATGTCTAACAAAGGGCCACATGCTGGGACTTCCCTGGTGGTCCAGTGGCTAAGAATCCGCCTGGCAATGCAGGGGACATGGGTTTGATCCTTGGCTGGGAAACTAAGATCCCACATGCCAAGGAGCAGCTAAGCCTGAGTGCCGCTCATCACAACTACTGAGCCCTCGTCACAGCTAGAGAGTCCATACGCAGCAAAGAAAAGACCTCTCATGGTGCGACAAAGACCTAAAGCGGACTAATAAATAAATAAATATTTTTTAAAAAGAAACAAAACAAAACCCCCAAATGGTCACACACCTCACCCACACTCCTCCTCAACACATATCATCTTCTGATAGTCCACATGATCAGCTGGGCTTCCCTGGTGGCTCAGCTGGTAAAGAATCCACCTGCAATGCAGGAGAGCCCAGTTTGATTCCTGGGTCAAGAAGATCCGCTGGAGAAGGGATTATTCTTGGGCTTCCCTGGTGGCTCAGATGGTAAAGAAACAACCTGCAATGTGAGAGACCTGGGTTCGATCCCTGGGTCAGGAAGATCCCCTGGAAGAGGGCATGGCAACCCACTCCAGTATTCTTGCCTGGAGAATTCCATGGGGGTCGCAGAGTCAGACATGACTGAGGGACTAAGAACACACACACACATGATTAACTGATTTATTTTTATTGTCTATGTCTTTCCCCTACCAGAATTCAAGCTCCAAGAGAGAGGTCTGTTTGGCTCACTGCTGGGTTCCCTGGGGCCTAGAATAGTGTCAGGCTCATAGAAAATAATATATAGGCAGACCTTGGTGCTACAGAAGGTTCAGTTCCATGGCAGTAAAACAAAAATCTCAATAAAGTGAGCCACAGGACGTTTTCAGTTTCCCAGGGCAAAATAAAAGTTATGTTTTCTCTATCTTATAGTCTATTTGTACAAGAGCATCATGTCTTAAAAAATAATGTACGTACCTAAATTTTAAAATACTTTATTTCTAATGTTCGAGGGAGGTTCAAGAGGGAGGGCACAATCAACCTATGGCTGATTGATGTTGATGTATGGCAGAAACCAACACAATACTGTAAAGCAATTATCCTCCAATTAGAAATAAATAAACTTAATTACTAAAAAACACTTTATTGCTAAAAATTGCTGTCATCTGAGCCTTTGTGTGTGCATGCTGCATGCTAAGTCATTTCAGTTGTGTCTGACTCTTTGCAACCCCATGGACTATAGTCTACTAGGCTCCTCTGTCCATGGGATTCTCCAGGCAAGAATATTGGAGTGGGTGGCTGTGGCCTTCTCCAGGGGATCTTCTCGACCCAGGGATAGAACCCACATCACTTACACCTCCTGCATTGGTAGGTGGATTCATTTCCACGAGGGTCACCTGGGAAGCCCCCAATATTTTTGCAATAGTAACAGCAAAGATCCCTGACCACAAAGCATTGTAACAAATATAATAATGATTAAAAAAAATGTGCAGTATCCTGAGAACTACCAAATGTGACAGAAAGACACGAAGTGGCCAAAATATGGTGGAAAACGGTACTGGTGGATCTGCTTAATGCAGGGTAGTTATGAGACTTCAATTTGTAGAAAACATAACATCTGTGAAGCAAAATAAAGTGAAACAAGATCTGCCTGTATATGCGCTCAGTAGGTAGCACTGGGCATTGAATACTTGACTGGGACCAGCGGACTGTCTGTTGTTGCTGTTATTCAGTCACTAAGTTGTGTTCAGCTATTTTGCAACCCCATGGGCCATGCATACCAGCCTTCCCTGTCCTGCACTGTCTCCCTGAGTTTGCTCCACCTGACGTCCATTGAGTTAGTGATGCCATCTCACCCTCTCCTCTGCCACCCCTATTCCTGCCTTCAACCGTTCCCAGCATCAGGATCTTTTCCAATGAGTCTGATCTTCACATCAGGTGGCCAAAGGATTGGAGCTTCAGCTTCAGCATCAGTCCTTCCAGTGAATATTCAGGGTAGATTGTACTGTCTATATTAGACACCAAGTTCCCATATTCATTTGTTTATTCATCTCCCCTTTCCCCCCTTTTAATCTTCCCTCACCCAATTACCTCATACCTTCTTGGTGCAAAAGAGACATAACTCCCACATTCCAGGCACGTATAGTCCAACAGAGAAGACATCCCCTCAAGCCAAGAAGGAAAAGAAGGCATGATAACCGTGAGAAGGATTTCAGGGTATTTGTGGAGCACAGCAATTAAGGAGATTTCTCTAAACCTGGGGTGCCAGTGAGGCCTTCTGAGGAAGGGTATTTGTGTTGAGGATGAGCAGGAGTTGGCCTGTTTTTGTCAGAGGGAAGAAAACCCACGGAGGCTGGATCCTACTATGAGTTCATTCATCTTCCTTTGTTTTCTGCTTCTGCGTTGACAGTCAGGAGAACCCTCCAGCCAAGGTTTAGATTAGCCAGCTGATTTCAGCAGGAGGCAATGTCTGGTATTTCACTGTGATGCATTTATAGACAGTCATGAATAAGTTCTGGCTCACATGCTGTGGGGTCCCCAAATTTAAATGATCTAGCAGAAAATCTGAAGCTGGACTAAAATCAGTAGAATGTGTTTTATACTTAGATTTACTTAAAAAAAAAAAAACAACCTTGTTGAGAAATAATTCACCTACAACACGTTATCCACAAAGTACACAAGTCAATGGTTTTTAGTTTGTACACAGAGCTCTACAGCCATCATCACAAACTTGAACTCTATAGAAGGGAAATTTGGGAAATTTCCCAAGGCAAACCCTCAGTACCCTTTGCTGAGTGAGAAAAACATAGATTTACTGGCATACAATAAGTAGGATAGAGGTAGTCAAACAGGGGCAGGATAACATGGGAAATTACAGGGCATGTGTGGGACTAAGCAACGTTAAGCCCCAGTTACTTTTCCAGAGTCATTTTATTTTAATGATACAGATCTTGTGTGACAATACTGCTAGCTAAACTAAGGCATACGATGATGAAAAGGTGGCCCATGTTGGAGCCCAAGTTAATTATGGGAAATGCAAAATACCCATTATTGTCAGCCCTGTTTTACCAGGGAGGTGCTGGGGAAAACAGAGAGGGTGACTAACGCAGACTCAGAGAGAGAAAGGTGTGTGTGTGTGTGTGTGTGTGTGTGGAGGGGGGGTTGAATTGAGGAGGGAGGGAGGAAGAACGAAGAAGGAGAGAGATTGAAAAAGAGACAGGAAGACAGATTTACAGACACACAAACAGATGGAGAGAAAGGCAGAGATGCAAAGAGACAGACACGTGCAGATGGAGAGGGGAGGGGGCAGGACGAGCCAGAGACAGACGGTCAGAGAGACCCTGGCCCAGGAAAATACAGAGAGACACAGCGAGCATGTTTAAGCAATACATTAAGAAAAATTTAAACCTCCACTGCCTTCTCTGTGAAGTCTTCGCAGAGGGCTCGAATGCCCTTTGCTCTCTCTGGGCCACCTGGGAAACTGGGCGGCAGAGTCCTTCTCTTACTCGGGAATCAGGAAGGGGGTGGGGAGGCCAAGGCAGACAGATGCTGGGGGAGAAACGGCCCCAGATGGCTGTGGGTGGCTGAATCACACCTCCCCCCAGTGCCACTCTGGTGCACTTTTAGGAGAGTGAAAAGGATCACAAAGAGTGTTGCCGTAGATGGTGACATGTCTGTTTCTGAAACAAAGGAGGCAGCTCCGAATCTGAAACCCCAAACTTCCCACAACACAGGCACCAGAGTCTCTTCTGGATTCTGAGTTCACTTCCTCTCTGTGCCAGGTGCCGGGCGAGCAGGCTCGCAACAAAGGGGTGAAGAGCCACTCCACGGGATCGGGGCCAAGCACGTGGCCGGGACGCTTCATCAGAGCTGAGAGCTAAGTGTGGTGAGTGAGATCGTGGGTGCCAGAACGCCTCTGTGGGCAACCGGGCTTTGTCATGGTTCCCTCTGCTCACAGGGAGATCACTACGACATCCCAGCTTTAGACAACACATGCATGCCCATGCTTAGCTGTCCAGTGCTCCAGTATTCTTGCCCGGAGAATCCCCATGGACAGAGGAGCCTGGTGGGCTATAGGTCATAGGGTCGCAAAGAGCCGGACACGACTGAGCAGCTAAGGACAGCACAGCACACAACGCACCTGCAAAGTGAGTGTGAACACGGCTCCCTGGACAAGGTTCATGTGTATCCCCAGATGCTCAAACGAAGTCCTCCTCTACTCAGGCAGCGAACACCGATGTGCTCACTGATCCGAATCGGAGAAGGGTCAAGGTGGGGAAGTAAGAGGGAAACCACAGGACAGGGCGTGAGAGATGCCCTCGGGCGGCCCTGGAGAGAGGAAGCTCCTTACAGAGAAGGGAACGCATTTCTAAGGCCAAGGTGGTGGGGCACCTTTGCCACCTGTTAGGGGGGACTTCACTTTTCCTTTTCACTTTCATGCACTGGAGAAGGAAATGGCAACCCACTCCAGTGTTCTCGCCTGGAGAATCCCAGGGACGGGGGAGCCTGGTGGGCTGCCGTCTATGGGGTTGCACAGAATCGGACACGACTGAAGCGACTTAGCAGCAGTAGCAGCAGCAGGGGAGACTTTGGATGAGACTGAGTAAGGCAGCCAGGGGCCAATCCTGCTCTGTTCCATGGACTTTCAGGACAGACATTGTCTGGATTTAAAAAAAAGCTATGGGAATCATGGAATGTGGTGAGATTTGAGGCATCTCCTTGACCTGACCCTTCCCTTTAGTTAAACTGAGATAAGAATGCTATTAAAAAATGATCCCTTCATATTTTCTAGGCAAAACCAATATCTCTGTGACCACAGGAGCATCCAGGACGGACACCAAAGAACTAAGGAAAACTGAACGAACTCTGTCCTTGCCAGCGATAGCCCCTGATTCCTGCCACTGTGGACAGTGCAGCCCTCAGAGACGTTTTCCTCTCTCTTCCATCATTCTCTTGGTCAGTCTGGCTCAACCAGTTTCAACTGTACATCTTACTACACACCAAATCCTGTGCTAAGTCCCAGGGTTGCAGGGAATGGTTACCTTGTCCTGGGCTGGGATGAGCTCACTGGCCAGGGTGGAAGTTAGGATATAAAGTCATTCTGGGGCTGTCCACATACAAGTATGGACAGTTGGCACCAAAGAGGAGAATGTCAGCCAAGTTCCCCCAGTGTCTCATTAACCTGGCTGTGAGCTCCATGGAGAAAGATTATCAGTTCAGCTGGAGATGAAAAACCTGATGCTACCTCATTTCCTCACTGAGGGTTTCTTCTGCAACGGCAAGACTCTGTGGGGCTCCGTGGAAATCAGGTTTCAGTGGGGATTAAAGCATATGCTTTTTGACTTGAGAAGTCACCTGCCAGCGTGCCCCAGCAGGCAGGGAGAAGTACATTAAACCAGGCAGGGGGTGAGGAAGCGCAAGTTTCTTTTAGCTACAAACAGCCTCCCCAGGGAAGAATCAAGGGAAAGATGAGTATGGAGAGATCTAAGAAGGGGAAAGAGGGTAAGAGAAGAGAGAAGAGACAGAAGGGGAAGAAGGAGAGGGGGAGAACAGAGAGCAGGGAGAAGGAAGCAGCAAGGAGAGAAGGAGGGAGAAGTCTGTGCAGGTGGTCATCACGAGGGATGACACTGGACATCAAGTGACCGTGCTGAGCTCAAAGATTTCCTGGGCACTGAAGCCTGAGTTCCTTGACCTGAACAAGGCCAGGCGGATCAACTTGGCATGACCACTACCAGTTCAGTTCAGTCGCTCAGTCACGTTCAACTCTGTGACCCATGCAGGCCTCCCTGTCCATCACCAACCCTTGGAGCTTGCTCAAACTCATGTCCATCGAGTCAGTGATGCCATCCAACCGCCTCATCCTCTGTCATCCCCTTCTCCTCCTGCCTTCAATCTTTCCCAGCAACTACCCTGATGCTGGGATGAGATGGTTGGATGGCTTCACTGACTCGATGGACAAAAACTGACCACTACCATGTCACTGCAATTCTTCCATCGGCAACATTGCTGCTCCAAGGACGGTGCTCCAGGGCTGGGGATGAGAGAGCCCGTTGGCACACTGGGGTTGATCTTTAGGTCAGCTGGGGATTGAGTCATTATGACAATTTGCCTTCCCAGTGGCCACCAAGACAAGAGTGGGGTGGGCCAACCCAAAGCCCAGAGTTCATGAGCTCCTGGTGAAAGTCAAAGCCAGGTGGAGGAATCTGTATATTCTTACACACCAAAGTGCAAGGTGAGAACTCTCTGTTAGTTCTTAGTCATCTGAAATTCTGAATTCCTAGTCAGTGACATCTTCAGCTTTGGCAACTACTACAGTCTGTCCCATTGCCTGTTTCATGTCCAAAGAGGGTGTTTTGTGTTTGTTTTGAAAGTCGGGTTATAAGGGAAAGATTGAAGGCAGGAGGAGAAGGGGACGACAGAGGATGAGATGGTTGGATGGCATCACTGACACAATGGACATGGGTTTGGGTGGACTCCGGGAGTTGGTGATGGACGGGGAGGCCTGGCGTGCTGCGATTCATAGGGTCGCAAAGAGTCGGATACAACTGAGCGACTGAACTGAACTTACATACAATAAAATGTATCCTTTTTTAAAGCACTTAGCTTAATGAGTTTTGACAAATACGTACAGTCGTATTCATCACCGTCATGATCAAAACATGGACTGTTTCCATCACTCCCCAAACTTCCAAGACAACTTTTTAGGTTGCTAATTGAAAGCAGGTGTTCTCCTCAATCAGGGAGAATGGTATCGATTTAACATTCTTCCTTTCTGGATCTTTATATTCATTCAGGATTGACGAAGACATCGTCGAAGACTCAAAGCGCCATCTTTGGTGAGTAATCTCCACAAGGTCAGGGAAGAAGCCTGGCTTTGCTCCCCAGAATCCCCCACCACCACCACCACACCCCGGTGGAGTATCTGGCACCTGGTGATCTGTAGTAAATGGCTGTAAATGGATGATAAATGTATAGATTTGAGCTGAGATCAATTTAAAGATCAAAGTAGCTATGCATCACCTAAAAAGGCATTTTTTTTTCTTTCAATTTGCCAGTGCAGACACAGAGGCTCAGAGAAGCAGGTAGAATTCTGACCATTATCTGCCTGATGTCCAAGACTGTGCCTTTTACAAATCTCTGCCTCGCTGCCATCTCTCATCTCTGCAAATTCTGACAAGCGCCCCTCAGCCAGCTTGCTCCTGTTTTGCGGGCTCAGTCCCACGGATAATCACGTTACCAAGAAGCTTTCCTATTCCCGAGTTGCTCTGAGACCTCCTGGGCCGAGAGTCTTCGGTCTGGCAGTCACAGTGAGTTTCCATAATCTTAATGAAGAAGGGCCGTTCCCTACCCCCTTGGCTCTAGGTCTTTAAACTCCTGAATTTTAATAACCAACTCCACTGATGATTTACAAATTTCAAGGCAAGAATTAGCAGAAAATTCTATATTTCATAGATGCTGAATCGGGCTATTATCTCCATGCAGCAGGTGCCAATTTCCTCTCAAACGGTGAAATGCCGTAATTATCAGTAGAATTCCATTCAAATTCTAAAAGTAGATGAATAACCAATGGGAATATCATTTATTCATTAGACTACGAAGAAAGGGGGAAATATTACCCTGTTCACAGCGGCAACAAGGTTATCTCTGCAAGGGGATGCCCAGTTCATGGATGCAGGCTGGGGGATTCTAGATTCATTAAGCTCTCGGGTCGGCAGGAGAGAGGAGCTCCTGTGAAACACCTGAGCGGACGAGATAATGTGCCGCTGATTGAGAGGCTACCGTGTGAGATGTGCTCGAGGATGGAAAGACACATATTAGAAATCACTGGGAAAATACCAAAGACTTCCTGCTCCCTGCCATATAGGCATCTCCTCAGAAGATATACTGGTATCTCCAACAAACTGAAGCTCAGAAAGTTTAAGTCAATTACCCAAGAACCCACAGCATGCAAGTGACAGATTTAGGTTGGCCGGTTTCCAAAGTCAATGTTCAGCCAGGGAGAGTCCTCAGCAGCGGCAAACCCTCAACATACATCATCCCTTTCCTGCCCATTTTGCCCTGGAGCTGGGCTTCTGAAAGTCCTGGACTGATTTCAGGATTCTCACCTGCCAGTGGAGACACCGGGTATGAGGCAGGGCTGTGCGGATGAAGTTCACCCGGCCAGGGAGCACCACTAGACTTTTAAGCAGAAAGGTGGGACTGTGCCTGGGCGCCCACGGGAAGGGGTGTTTCAGGTACAGAGTGTGGGCCGGGATGGGTGGACCAGAAGTGATCCCAGAGCTTTGCACAATGGGAGCGGGGAAGGAAGTTGACAGCACACACTGATGGGCATGCATCAGACCTCACACATAGAGCTGCCTCTGTGCTGGGAAGGTGTCGTGTTGCAGGTGGTTCCAGGCCACGGGGAGAAGAGCAGCAGAAAGAAGCTCAGAGATGGGGATTCTTGGAGGAACCACCAGGCCAGCTCAGGGGCCTGCAGCCTCAGAACAATCAGAGGGGCACCAAGGCAGCAGGCAAAGGTGTTTCCACCACCTCCTCCTTCCTGACCACCAGGACCTCTGCTGCCTTCTAGAAGCCCCTGAAGTGGGTGAGCAGGGGCTTGCCCCATGCAGCCCTCCATCTGGGGATCCCTCCTGATATGGATGGCTTCCCTTGTGTGAAGGAGCCAATGAAACCCTTGAAATACACAAATATTCCCGCAGAGCTCCTATCAGATGACTCCTTTGCTCACGGGAGTTTCGGCTTAGGAACTTATAATGTAAGAGGTCCTAACCAGTGTAAGTAACTATGCAAAATCAGTCTTTGTATCTGGGTTAAAATTCAAGGCCAGATATAATAATTCCCACATATTGTGCACTTGGGAAAATTATAAAACCTCTCCAAACCTCAGTTTCCTTAGCCATACAATGACAGAAGTAAGTAATACAGGCTTCCCAGGTGGCCCAGTGTAAAGAATCCACCTGCAATGCAGGAGATGTAGGAGACCTGGATTCGGTTCCCAGGTCAGGAAGATACCCTGGAGAAGGAAACGGCAACCCACTCCAGTATTCATTTTTGCCTGGAAAATCCCATGGACAGAGGAACCCAGCGGGCTACAGTCCACAGGGCTGCAAAGAGTTAGATGCGACTGAGCACAGAAGGAAGTGACTCAGCACGTCAGTTATTGGGGGAAGTAAAATCTTCAGTATTCTTGCCTTGAAAACCCCATGAATGTATGAAAAGGCAAAAAGAACTAAAGAGCCTCTTGATGAAAGTGAAAGAGGAGAGTGAAAAAGTTGGCTTACAATTCAACATTCAAAAAATGAAGATCATGGCATCCAGTCCCATCACTTCATGGCAAATAGATGGGAAACAATGGAAACAATGAGAGACTTTATTTTGGTGGGCTCCAAAATCACTGCAAATGGTGATTGCAGCCATGAAATTAAAAGACGCTTGCTCCTTGGAAGGAAAGTTATGACCAACCTAGACAGCATCTTAAAAAGCAGAGACATTACTTTGCCAACAAAGGTCCATCTAGTCAAAGCTATGGTTTTTCCAGTGGTCATGTATGGATGTGAGAGCTGGACTATAAAGAAAGCTGAGTGCCAAAGAATTGATGCTTTTGAACTGTGGTGT
>NW_011494716.1:2868351-2873274 GCF_000754665.1 Bison bison bison | reverse complement strand
TCACCGACTCAATGGACGTGAGTTTGAGCAAGCTCCAGGAGTTGGTGATGGACAGGGAAGCCTGGCATGCTGCAGTCCATGAGGTCACAAAGAGTCGGACACGACTGAGTGACTGAACTGAACTGAAATCTGCATACTTGGCAAATGCTTGGAACACATACAGGACTTGAAGTCCATCATCCTCACCACTATTGTTTGCTGTAGTTTCTACTTTGTTACGCTTGTACCTGAGTCATGAAGTTGATAGAAAAAGGCTCAACGGACAGAGAAGCCTTGTAGCAGCCAGCATACACTATTGTTAATATTGTTGATGATATTAAAATATTTTCATGATTCTGTGTCATATGAGAAATAATCTTGTGTTATTGATTATGATACCTATAGTTAGTACTATTGCTAATATTATACACTAGTTACGCTGTTGTTCAGTTGCTAATCTCTGTCCAACTCATTGCAACCGTGTGGACTATAGCCCGCCAGTCTCCTCTGTCCATGAGATTCCCCAGACAAGAATACTGGAGTGGGTTGCCATGCCCTCCTCCAGGGGGTCTTCCCAACCCAGGGACTGAAACCAAGTCTCTTACGACTCCTGCATTGGCACACAGTTTCTTTCTACCAGAGCCACCTGGGAAGCCCGTGAGACTTATCAGGCTTATTATAATAAAATAATGCTGGTGTTTGGGGCAAGAACAGACAGGGAGGCAGGAAGTGGCAGAGTCCTTTCTCTGGGCCTCCCTTCTCTGGACTCCAGGCTGTGGACGAGGACTTGCCCCTGGCTGACCCCAAGGCTATGGGGCTGCTCGACAACCAGGCCAGTGCAGAGTGGAGGAGAGTGGGTCCAAGAAGCCATGGACCCAGCATGCTGGTGGGTTCCTTGGCAATGGGGGGGCTGTTGCCTAAGGCAGAGGAGCGGTGGGGGGGATGGTGGATAGCTGGAGGTGGGGGTGATATCCAAGGCCCTGTCGGGGGCAGGGGGTGGAGGGGAGGGGGTGGCACTCAGCAGTATTTAATTTAGAGAGGGCCAATCCCAGCTTGGTTCGTGAAAAGAAGGTCAGGCCTGACAAATCTGTTTGAATTCTCTGAATACCTCCCAGAATTGGGAGACAATGGTTCCATAATGGGCAATTTATCTGCATTTCAGGGAGGCCTCTGATCCAGTAGACAAAACCGATTGATTCTCAAAGGCCAATGTGGCACGTTAAGGCAAAGAAATTACACTGGGACCCAAGGAATTTAAATCAGAGAAACCTATTCCACCTGAAGAAAGGGGCTTCTTTAAAATAATAATAATAATGTGAAGAAAATTTAAATAAAAAATGTTGGGAGAAGCAGGATTCAGGTTTGGTGAGAAGACAATAGGCCAGGAAGGCCCCACTTGTCCGTATTGGAGCCAAGCTCATGAGTGAAGCAGTGCAGTGAAGCGAGCCCCACCTGCAGCTAACCTGCGAAACCCAGCAGCCGCACCTGGCCAGGTGCCAGCCAACGGGCTGAGGACATGGAGACTGGAAACCTGCACCAGCCCTGATGCGGGAGAAGGTGGCTGGTGGTGCCACTTTGGGAAGCACAGACACCAAGCCAGGCACTGATGGCAGATGACCCACTGCTGGTCCTGACATGTGAGCAAGCCCCCAGGCGCGCCAATGGTTCTGCCACATGCCAGCTGTAGGTGGACCTCCAACTGCTTCTCTGAGTCTCTTTGTGTGGAAAATGGGGAGCATATTGTCACCCACGTGGGCTCAAGGGGAAGACCCACACAGAGGTCCGTGGTGATGGGGATTTTTCTTAAGGATCCAGGCAAGGGAGTTAATGATGCAAGAAACTGCCCTGGCAAGCTCAGTAACCAACGTGCTGTGTGCCTCTGCAATGGGTATCAGGCCTTCTAGAAGATGCTCCCAGTATCTCATTAGTTTTAGGGTCAGGGCTGCCCTCACACAGCACTGGTACCTCCTAAGCAAGAGTGTTACCAGATTCGACTTCACCATTCAATATGGAATATTCTAATTGGGCAGCATTTGCACAGAGCCACCTCCCCACTTGTTGGCCTCCCCCATGCCCAGCCTATATGTGTTTGCTATCAGCACCATGTCAGGGATGTTCATTTCACTCCATGTATGTGGCGTGGATCATAGCAACTCCATGTGGATACCCAGTAGGGGCTGACTTTCCCAGACAGAATCACGATCAGGGTAGGAATGGACAACTTATATTTTCTCCAGGAAGGGGATGATCTCATGTACTTCAGTGGGCTCATGTGAATGTTCAACAAGGTAAAGAACACAGAGCAGCTAGTATGGAGTGGATCCAGGCACTTAATGAAAAGAAAGTGTTACTTGCTCAGTCATCTCTGACTCTTTGCAACTCTATGCACTGTAGCCCACCAGGTTCCTCTGTCCATGAAAATCTTCAGGCAAGAATACTGGAGTAGGTTGTCATGCCCTTCTCCAGGGGATCTTCCCAACCCAGGGATTGAACCTGGGTCTCCCACACTGTGGGTGGATTCTTTACCATCTGAGCCCCTACCAGCAGGGTAGGTGCACAGAACGTGTCAGATCCTTTTCTTTCCTCTCACTTCCCATCATTCCACCTTGGGCTCTGTGTGACGGCAGAGGGAGGAAAGTACACCCCTATTTTTCAAACAAGAACAACTCTGACTTACTCCAAATATTCACCAGTCTCTCTAATCCTCACAGCCACCCCATGAGGATTGCTCTGAGCCTAAGCTCAGAGAAGTCACATTCCTTCCCTATGCCCTCATGGCTAGGAACCAGTGGTTCCAGCTTCAACCCTTGTACTCTGACTCCAGAGTTTCTGCTGTAACCACCACATCGTCCTGCCTCCCTGAAGATGAAGACATGGAGACCCAGGGAGAGTCAGCATTCACCCTGCAGTGATGTTCTCACTTGCACTCAGCATTGCCTGACCAGACAGCAGTGACATCTGCGCCATGATTTCCCTGGGCCTGTTGGGTAGGCAAGGTTCCCAGCCAGCCTCTCTGACAAGCACCCTGGCAGAGGCCTTGTTTCGAGACTTTTTCCAGTCTCCAAGCCTTTGCTTAGGTCACTGATCCAGAGAACAGCTTCTGTCTAAATTAAATCAAGCCCTTCAGGAAATGACTTTATAAGCCTAAGAACACAATAGAAAGCACCATTTTCTGTCTCTCCACAACAGGATGTGAAAAAAGTGAAAATTGTTCAGTCATGTCTGACTCTGTGACCCCATGGACTGTAGTCCATGGAATTCTCCAGGTCAGAATACTGGAGTGGGTGGCCTTTCCCTTCTCCAGAGGATCTTCTCAACCCAGGGATCAAACCCAGGTCTCCCATATTTCAGGCAGATTCTTTACCAGCTGAGCCACAAGGGAAGCCCAAGAATCCTGGAGTGGCTAGCCTATCCCTTCTCCAGCAGATCTTCCCGACCCAGGAATTGAACTGGAATCTCCTGCATTGCAGGATTCTTTACCAACTGAGCCTTCAAGAAGATACAGGATAAAGCAGTCTATATGCATACACATGGACACAGCTGTGCACAGGAGTGCACACACACACACACATATACACAAGCAGCTTTGCTAACAGTGGGAACAATCAACCAACCCTCTTCCCCTCTGAATCTGGCCACTCCAAAACACTTTAGTAAGGAGGGCCTGATTTTAAAAACGGAAGCCACTGTGAAATACCTTCCTTGGTTTGAGTTCTTTTTTTCAATATTCATTTGTTTGGCTGTGCCTGGTCTCGGTCGTGGCGTGCAGGATCTTTCATTGTGGCACACTGACTCTAGTTATGGTTCACGGAATCTATAGTTGTGGTGTGCAGGCTTCAGAGTGTGCAGGCTCACTAGCTGTGGGGCATGGGCTTAGTCGCCCGGTGACTGTGGGATCTTAGTTCCTTGAGCAAGGCTCTAACCTACGTCCCCTGCATTGCAAGGTGGAGTCTTAACTGCTGGACCAGCAGGGAAGTCCCTTGGCTTGAATTCTCTAATGAGATGCCCAAGTAGGAGAGGCTTTGCTATAGAGAAAGCAATAGAGCAAGATCCAGAATAGCACAAGACTTCTGCCTTGAGGTTCTTGGTGGGGCTGCTAACTGCCCCCCCCATCTCCTCCATGGCTTCCTATGGGCCACCTGTTCAATGTCAAATTGAGGATCTTGGAAGCCACAGCTCAGACATCATCTAAACAAACCTCACAATGCAGACAAATGAGAAACTGGCCTCTGGTGGATGTTCGTCTCATAGTGGTTACGCTGTCATCTCAGGACACCCCCTTGAAGAAGATCCTGTGTGCTTCCTCCAGAACGCTGATGAATAATTGAGACAGGTAAACAGGTGAAGCAGGGAGGAGGGGTCCAGCCATTCGGCATGTGTGGAACTAGGGTACAAAAATGAGGTGCAAAGGTGAGGCTGAGTCTCCTGCCAGGGAGGCTGTCGGAGGTTAGCAAGTTAGTCCCCAGGGCTTTCATTCAACCACCACACCTGAGGATTTTCTGTGTGTGCCATGTGCTGTGGATAGGGCAATGAACAGACAGAGACTCAGCCTTATGAGGAGGGAAACATCAAACAGATGATCAAAGGTATATACACTTACACATGGCAATCAGTTCCACTGAGGAAAACATAGGGTGAAATAGGAGCTGATCACAGAGGAGCTGATGAGGCCTGGGAGGCAGAGGTCCTGGGAGATCCCTTGGAAGGAGTGTCATTTAAACTCATTGATGACTGGAAGTAAGACAGAAAAGGAGCATTCAAAGCATGTGGCGGTGTCCATGAAGCCGCAAGGTGGGAAAGAGCTATGAGTATTTGAGAAAGTCCACAGCTGTGCAGTGACCTAAGATTCCACTCTGGAGGCTGACCCACACACCTAAGTGCACGGTGGGGACTTTTGCCGAAGATTTCACCATCAAAGATGTATGCCAGGGACCAGACTGAGGC
>NW_011494716.1:2868079-2868251 GCF_000754665.1 Bison bison bison | reverse complement strand
GCCAGGGACCAGACTGAGGCTCACGCAGGTTGCACAACCATCTGTTGGCAAATCCCCCTTGATGCCCTGGGGACCCCAGGGCATGGGGATGGATGACCATGATGAGTCTAACAGTATCTGATTTTTCCATGGCAAGCATGTGCAGAACAACCCAGCAGAGCCCTTGACTAAT
>NW_011494716.1:2852404-2867979 GCF_000754665.1 Bison bison bison | reverse complement strand
CTTGACTAATGACTTTCAAATATAATTAAAAACATATTTCAATAGAAAGTGCATTGCCAAGTCTATACCAGCAGAGTGAAATTAACCTTCAAATGATACTGGAACAACAGTGAATCGCAAGGGTTTGTAAGAGATTAGATACACTGTAGCCTAATTATGTTACAATAACTCACCTCATTAATCTCCAAGGAAACAATAACCACAACAGCTAAATACTGTAATTAACAAACCCTATTTCAAACTTGATTTTAATTTTATAGGACTTGGTTATATTGTCCAATGTAATTGTGGAAAAGAGAATATCAGTAGAGCAACCTAGCTCTAGAAAAGCTCTTGTCTGACAGAGTGTTAAAACCACAAATTTGTGATTCTACCAAGTCAGGCCTCTGGACCCCAGTCCATCCAGGAAGATGTTGATATACTGCATACTATCAAGATCTAGATGCACCCTCCCCCAAAAGAGGGAGTAAAATCAAATCTGCATTTGTCTTTCTAGAAGTAGGGAATCTCGCCCTTGGTCTTCTGCTTGAAACCTGTTCATGTTGAGATGTTCCAGCGGCTGGCCCTTTGCTAAGTTCTCATGGGAAAGACTGTGACAGGCCAGACAATCAAGGACATAACAATTGAGAGTGGGCAGATAATAAAGAAGAAAAATGGCATGATCGTCTCAACAGATGCAGAAAAAGCATTTACCAAACCCAACAACTTTTCATGATAAAAATGCTCAATGGTCTACGAATAGAAGGGAAAGTCCTCACACTGATAAAGGGAATCTACAGAAAATCCACAGCTAAACATCACAGTTGATGGTGAAAGACAATGTTTTCTCCCTAAGATCAGGAACAAGACAAGACATCTGCTCATGTCACTTCTATTCAGTGTTACACTGCAGGCTCTAGACAGAGCAATTAGGCAAGAAAAAGAAACAGAAAGCATCACGTTGGAAAGGAAGAAGTAGAACTATCTTTCTTTGCAAATGAGAAGATCTTGTATATTTGCAAATGAGAGAAGCGTAGGGAATACACACACGCGCGCACATGCGCGTGCGTGACAATGAGAACACCCAAGTTCAACAAGGTTGCATGATACAAGAGCAATTTTCCAAAAGAAAAAAAAAAGGCTGTATTTTTTGGCACTAGCAACGAACAACCTGGAAATGAAATTAAGAACGCTTCTATTACAATAGCATCAAAAATAATAAAATACTTAGCAATAAATTTAAGTGAAAAATGTTTACATTGAAAACTATAAGACATTGTTGAAAGATACTTGAAAATACCCACAAAAACGAAAAGACATTCCATGTTCATGAATCAGAACACTTAGTACTTTCAAGATGAAAATACCCTCCAAAATGACCTAGACAATCAACACAATTCCTATCAAATCTCCAGAAGCTTTTTTCTTTTCAGAAATTGACAAACCGATCCCAAAATTCATAGAGAAATACAAGGGACTGAGAACAGCTAAAACAATCTTGGAAATAAAGAACAAAGTTGGAGGACTGACACCCCCAATTCTGAATCTTTCTACAAAGCTACAGTAATTAAGACAGTGTAGCACTGGCATAAAGATCAAGATACAGAGATCAGCGGACTAGAACTGAGAATCCATAAGTGAACCCTTATGTTTACGATCAATTGATTTTTGACAAAAGCATCAAGAATCAATGGGGAAAGGATAGACCTGTCAATAAATTATTCTGAAACAACTGGATATTCAAATACAAAAGGATGAAGATGAACCTCCTTTCAAAATACATTTAAAAATTAACTAAAATCATAGACTGAAATTCAATAGCTAAAATTACAAAACTCATAGAAAAAAACACAGGAATAAATCTTCATGACCTTGGGCTAGGCAACACATTGTCAGATGGAGTTTTAATAAAAGCAAAAGCTACAAAAGAGAAAGTATTAGGTATACAATATTGTAAATCAACTATACGTCAATTAAAAAAAGAAAAGGTACATTTCAATTCACAGAAATTTTAAACTTTGTGGTAGAAATACCATCATGAAAGTGAAAAGACAACCCATAGAATGGGAGAAACTATTTGAAAATCATGATCAAATAAAGAACTGGTATTCAGAACATACGAAGAACTCTTACAACCCAATATTAAAAAGATAGATAGCCCAGTTTAAAAGTGGGAAAGAATCTGAATAGACATTCCTCAAAGAAGATATACAAGTGACCAATAAGAACACAAAAAAATGTCCAACGTCATTAGTCATTCAGAAAATGCAAATCAAAACCATGATGAGGTGCTACTTCACACTGACTAAAATGGATAGAATTTTTAAAGTCATCACAAGTGTTGGCAAAGATGTAGAAAAATTGGAACCCTCATTCAACACTGGATGGAAAGGGAATGTTAAACAATGCAGCCACTTTGGAAAACAATTTGACAATTCCTCAAATTGTTTTTTAAAAAATAGAGTTACCATATGGTCTAGAAAATTCACTCCTAAATATACACCCAAGAGAAATAAAAACATGTGTCCATGCAAATATTTGCACACAAATGTTCATAGCAGAATAATTCTCCATAAAAACCAAAAAGTAGAAACAACCTAAATGCATATCAACCATAAATAGATGAAGTGTGGCATATCTATACAATGGAACTCTGTTCAGCAATAATAAGGAATGAAGAGACATGCTGTATCATGGAGAGGTCTTGAAAACATCAATATTGAGTGAAAGAAGCCAGTCATATTTGACCACATATTATATGATTCCATCTGTATGAAATATCCAGAATAGGCAACTTTATAGAGACAGAGAGGAGATCAGTGATGGCCCAGGGCTAGAAGGAAGTCGAAGCGGGAAACCAGGGCTTCCACTGGGCTCGGGGTTTCTTTGGGGTGTGGTGCTGGTGTTTAGTGGCTAACACATACCCAGCTCTTTTGTGGTCCTATGGACTTTAGACTGCCAGGCTCCTCTACCCTTGGGATTTCCCAGGTAAGAATACTGGAATGGGTTGCCATTTCTTCCTCTGAAGATCTTCCTGACCCAGGGATCAAACTCACGTCCCCTGTATTGGCAGGTGGATTCTTTACCACTGAGCAAGTCACTTATACAGATAATCTCATTCAAACCTAACAAAAGCCTTATGAATAAACGAATATTAACTTCCTTACATATATCATGGCCACAATGCCAGAATGTTTAACAGGTTTTTTTTAACATTTTATTTATTTTTAATTGAAGGATAATTGCTTTATAATATTGGTTTGATTTCTGCCATACAGCAACATGAATTAGCCATAAGTGTGCATATGTCCCCTCCCGCTTGAAGCTCCCTCCCACCTCTCACCCTTTCCCACCCCCTCCAGGTTGTTATAGAGCCCCAGTTTGAGTTCGCTGAGTCATACGGCAAATTCCCGTTGGCTATCTATTTCACATACGGTAGTGCACGTTCTTCCACGCTACACTCTCCATTCACCTCACCCTCTCCTTTCTCCTCCTGGCCCTTGTCCATAAGTCTGTCCTCTGTCTGTGTCTGCATCGCTGCCCTGCAAATAGGTTCCCCAGTACCATCTTTCTAGATTCCATATATATGCGCTAATATGCAATATTCATTTTTCTCTTTCTGACTTTTTCTTTGTTTTTCTCATTCTGTATAATAGGCTGTAGGTTTATCCACCCCATTAGAATTGAGTCAGATGTGTTCCTTTTCATGGCGGAGCACTATTCCACCGTATATATGCATCATGGCTTCTTTATCCATTCATCTGTTGTTGGACATCAAGGTTGCTTCTATGTCCTAGCTATTGCGACCAGCACTGCAAAGAACACTGAGATACATGTATCTTCTTCAGTTTTGGTTTCATCAGGTTAAACACAGTTTGGACACAACATAAAAGCCAGGAGAGTCTCAATCAAAGCTCCATGCACTTCATAACTGTTCTTGATTTGGTTTCTGTGCCAGGTCTGTGTTTCACACTGGAGATAAAGAGGAACACACACAGTCTAGCCTTCATGGAGCTGCCTTTCAATGAGAGTTAGCTGACTGTAGTCACACTGATGCTATGTGACAACCCCACAACTCAGTGTCTTAAAAGCAGCACTCAGTTCTTCTCATATCTGTAGCTTGGCTGGACAGTGGCTGACCTAGGCTGGACTCTGTGGGATGTTCTACCTCAAACCACAGGTCTGGCTGGACCTGACTTCTCACTGCAGAGGGGGAGTCACAAGTGCTCCACATGTGTTCTTAATAATGGCACTTGATTTGGTCTCTGCCCATCAAAATGGATGGCGTCTGGAGGGCCCAGGTTGAAATGACAGTAGCTATC
This sequence comes from Bison bison bison, assembly GCF_000754665.1. Taxonomy (NCBI): domain Eukaryota; kingdom Metazoa; phylum Chordata; class Mammalia; order Artiodactyla; family Bovidae; genus Bison; species Bison bison. Next base: position 2,863,678 of record NW_011494716.1, on the reverse strand, counting down.
CAAGGGGGACATGCCAATGGCAGAGGTTCATGAGGGTAAACTCAACTGTGGAAGAAGATGTCCATCCTACGTCTGTGTCACATTTCCTAACACCCAGAGCAAGTCACACGGCCAATTCCAAAGTCAAGGGGTGGGGAAGTCTACTCTCCCTATCATGAGTCCTTGGCTGCATCATGCCAGCCCTGTGGAGTAAAGCATTGTGATGAAGCATTCCGTCCACCACTGGGTGAGATTCACAGGCCTCAAACCAAGACCCCAGAATCTTCTACCTTCTAGAGTTTTCCATCTGTACAGATGATTGAAAATGTCTATTCATATCTAATACAATAGTTAGGAGGATCAAATAAACTACTGATTGTGAGAGGTTCTCTGAGTAGTAATTTTCTTGGCAAACATGAAGAATATTGTTATTAGTAGTTACCAAAGACTTCCAAATTATTGGAAAGATTGCCTGGTGGAACTACTCAAACACAAACAGAAGTGCATAGATAAATGTGTAGAATAACCAAAATCCTTATTACCCAAGACATCCCTTTTGGAAACAACCGCAAGAAGAAATAGAGATATTTTAAATTACTGTTATTGTTTTGAATTTCCGCTTTTCTACTGGACTCATGAAAGTCCTGGAAAAGTGGGTTATTTTACTGGACTCTTGGATTTTCTCAAAGAGAATAGTACCTCTAAGAATTGCTAATGGACAAACAAGAAAATAGACGTGAGATCTGAGAAGGTAAGAGTTTCTGCTGCTGATACAGCTTCTGGTGCCAAGATGAATTCCTAAGAACATTCTGGTGCCAAGGGAAGAACCGTATCAGAAGAGAACAAATCTCAGCTCCCGTGCTGGGAGGCAGGCTACTCAGTGAAAAGGGGCATGGACTTTTGGGGGCCAGAGAGCCCTGAGTTTGAATCTAAGTTCTGCCACTGAACAGTTGGGTGATCTTGAGCAAGTTACCAAGCCTCCCTGAACCTCAGCTTCTTCATATTAAAAAAAATTAGCCCAAGGGACTTCCCTGGTGGTTCAGTGGTTAAAAATCCATCTGCCAATGCAGGGGACACAGGTTCAGTCCCCGGTCTGGGAAGATCCCATATGCTGCAGGGCAACTAAGTCCATGTGCCTCAACTTCCGAGCCCGTGCTCTGGAGCTTGTAAGCCGCGACTCCTGAAGCCTGCATTCTCTAGAGCCCATGCCCACAGCAAGAGAGGCCACCAGACTGATAAGCCTGCACACCATGGCTAGAGAAAGCCTGAACAGTGATGAAGACCCAATGCAGTCAAAAACAAACAAAAATTTTAAAAATTAGCCCTATGATAGTACCCACGTTAGAGGACTCATTTAAAACTTAAAAGAGGTAACACATGAAGTGCTTAATGTAGTCCCTGGCATAAAGTATTTGCTAAATTAATGCCAAACATCATCACTGGCAATTTAAAAATATAATGCTTATTCCTGGCTCTGCCCACTGTATGAGATTTTTATGAGGAACAAATGAGAGAATTATTAGGAAGATGCTTTATAAGCTATAAGAAACTATAATAGACAAATAGTCCTAGGTTTTTAGAGTACTTAAGTGGCCTTGGCAGCCTGAACTCAATAAATATGTGTTAAAGGAATAACAAGTCAGTGAATGAAATCAAGCCCCTTTCTTTTGAGGATTGCCTCAGATCAAAGGAAGGCCTGGTAACCAGCATTTCCCACTCACAGCCATGGGCGTCTACTGTAGACATAGATATCTCAAAGACTCTCACCCTTAGTATGATACCCGTTTTTCTGAGAAACTCATCACAGAGAAGGGAAAGCCTTTAGCCTTCATGCCTTGACCTAGAAGAGATAGCTCAGAGATTATTTTTGTGGAAAAGAAGAAAGGTCACATTTCATAATTCTGTGTTCCCATACCTGAGCACTAGCAAGAGAAAAAGAGAAATCTGTCAAGTGGACTTTTCCGCTTACAGAACCATAATAAGTCTAAAGAGTTTGCATGATGCATTGGTATCCCCTTGAAGAAGATATTCTGAGTTTGAGATGCGCTATAAATATCCTTCAATGTGGTATGTGTCGGCGGGAATGTTCCCATCCTTGGGTAGGCATGGGCAATCCACAACAGGGACAGAGGTAAGTTATGGCAGGGAGCACATTTAGTAATCTAATCACTCAGCGGATACTCACGATATACAGTTTAATCGTCCACAAGGTATAGTTTCTCTGTAATTGAATTAGATTTGGAAACAAGGCAAGCCTGATTTATAGCGCTGTTAAAACACACACACACACACACAGACAACAGGGTATGTTTTCTTGTTTGTCACAATAATCCAATGGTTAGTTTTAATGTGTTACCAAGGGGTGAGCCAAAACGGATAAAGGTAAGGCACTTAGGGTTCGCTGCACAAACAGGCTGCGTGAGCTAAAGACTGGAGAAGCAGGGGAAGTTATCCTTCTCGTTCATGTTCACTTAAGGCAGATGTTCTATTTTACTTTAATCTGCTTCAGGCTTATTCAGCTAAACATAATTTGAACTATAGTTACTCATTCATCCAACAGACACATGAGCATTGACTGCTTTCTGCTGTACATGGTGCTGAAGGTACTGAGATGTGCGCTAGTTACGTGGCCTTGGGCTAAGCCTCAGTTCTCATGTCTGTAGAGACAATGATGGTTTCCCTCTCGTGGAGCTGCCATGATGATTGTGATAAGTCACTTACTGTAATATATATAATACAGCATCGCCACCACCACTACCATCATCATCATCGTTACGGATTTTGCTATTATTTCCTTGCCTGCAAAGAATTTACAGTTTTGCAGAAATGACAAGCCAAGACTGTTTCTAAACAATGTGAAAAAGGCTGACATATCTATTATCTGTTATTTATTGCCACCACAATGCTATGTAATAAACACTACAATCTCTGTGACATTCAACTGTTAGGGTTTACTGCTTATACATCTGAGGGCCACTAGGGGTTGACCAGATGACTTTGCCTGCTCTCATGGATTGGCTCATGTGCCTGGGGTTGGTCAACTTCTGGTCCATCAATGCTGTCCTAAGCTGGGTGTGACTCTATTCCACGACCTTCATACCTACTTCTTGTAACCAGGCTCTGGTCCAGACATGTTCTTCACATGGTGATGGCAACCGTTCAAAGTTGAACCAAAACATGCAGAACCTTTTGAAGTCTAGTCTCAGAATCAGGACTCCATCCTTTCTGCAGGCCAAAGCAGGCAAATCACATGGCTGCACCCAGATTCAGGGTAGAAAGGGACTGCAGAGTTACACAGCAAAAGGCATGGATGGAGAGAAGGGTGACCAACTAGGGATATTGGCGCAGTTTATCCCACGTATGTCTACTGAGAGCTGCTGTGGAGATAAAAGACAGTCCCTAGCGCCACTGTCAAGAGAGAGTTCAAGGGACTTCCCTGGTGGTCCAGCGGTTAAGAATCCACGTTGTGAGGCAGAGGACACAGGTTCAGCCCCTGGCCGGGGAACTAAGATCCCACATGCCACAGAGCAACTGAGCCCATGTGCCACAACTATTGAAGCCCACCGGCTCTGGGGCCTGAACATCACAACTAGAGAGCCCGCACCCTGTGACGAAAGATCCTGCGTGACTCAACAAAGATCTTGTGTGCTGCAATTAAGACCCAACGCAACTAAATAAATAAATAGCATGTGTTTTGTTTTGTTTGTCTGTTTTTTAAAGAGACAGAGGGCTCAAAGAAGGCTCTGAGCTGAGAGGTAAGAGTTCACATGGGTGTAAAAGCTCCTCAGACCACCCTGGTGAATTTCCAGGTACCAAAAACTGGAGACTGGTTTTCTTTCTTTACCTCCTAAATAGTTAAAGAGCTCAGAGTGAGCTTCTTGAAATGCTGAATGTGACAGCAGACCTGAGCTCTGTCAGAGCATCTCCGACACCCCCTCCAGAGAGGTCACTGAAGGGCACAGCTAATCCATCACAAAGTGGACCTTCTGGGCATCCCCCTGGACTTCTAATAAGGAGGTCAGCACCACTGGAGCTTTTGGTACCACATCTAAAACAGAGACACACCGTCCTAGTTCACTGCCCAGTGGTCGAGCCCTCAGAGTTCCAGCCCTTAGTGACTTAGGTGCAATGGAGCCATTTGTCAGGTGACAGGGACCGGGGTCTCAGTGAGTCTCTCTGTGATGCTGTGCACACACTGAGACCATGAGGAAGCAGAGCGAGAGTTTACCTATAAAGTCTCACACAGCTGAGCGGACAGGATTCCTCACAGCTTCGCATAGAGCGCACCTTCAAAAAGAATTGAAAAGCGAGAATTTTCCAGATCAACCAGTGTCAGCTTTTTGAACCTTAAGAGAGGCAGCTTTTGGAGAAGGAGGCACCCTCCCTGGAAACACAGAGGGAGCAGGATGAGGAAATCAGGGGACCAAAGCCCACATTAGCTCAGATGAGGAAAGCACTGTTTATTTCAAAAACAGCAGGAGTGAAACAAGAGTGGGTTCTACAGGGGACTTCCTCGGTGCTCCAGTGGCTAAGATTCCATGCTCCAGTGATCAACCTGGGGTCAATCCCTGGTCAGGGAACTAGATCCAACATGTCACAACTAAGAGTTTGAATGCTGCAACTAGGACCAGTGTGGCCAAATAAACAAATATTAAAAAAAAAAAAAAAAGAGTAGGCTCCACCAACCATTACAGTTTAAAGGGCAAGGAGGGCCCCCTTCATCTCCTCTGTGCTTAGACCCCTGGCTCACTTCCTTGCCTTGCTCCTTCTCTGTCCTCACTCCCTCAACGTTTACCAAGGATCCATCCATAACAGAGTATATCAGTTAAGGATACTTTGGGCCTTGGGTAACAGTAGAATTAACTCCACATGGTTTGAAAGTGAAAGTGTTAGTCACTCAGTCGTGTCTGACTCTTTGCAAACCCATGGATTGTAGCCCGTCAGGCTTCTCTGTCCATGAAATACTCCAGGCAAGGATACTGGAGTGGGTTTCCATTTGCTTCTCCAGGGGATCTTCCCGACCCAGGGATTGAACCCAGGTCTCCTGCATTGCAGGTAGATTCTTTACCATCTAAGCCATCAGATAAAAAACTTACAATGACATACGAGAAGAAATCCAGAGGCAAGTTGGTTCAGGGTTGGTTAATTTAACTGCACAGAAGCTTTGATTTCCCCTCTAAAACCAGGAAAAACTTTCCCCACTCCCCTGATCCAGCAGACTTCGTTACCTCTCATTGGCCAGGATAAAGTCACAGCCACCATTCTTAAATGGGCCACTAATATTCATTACAAGGATTGTCTTAGAGACTAATCAAGATACCTCCTTGAGCGGGGGGCTGCCCTGCCTCCCCCGAAGAACATGACTGCTCACTACTTTAAAACAATAGGAATTCTGCAGCGTGGAAACACCAGGGGGAAAGCAGTTGGGTAGATAGTCAAGCACAAAGGAGTGTGAAGAAGGTCTGGAAATTTAGACCAGAAGGAGTCAGGGCAATTTCTTTAGATAAGTAACCACTGGCTTTCTTGAAGCCAGATGACCTGGTTAAAATTCTCCCTCTGCTATTTAGGAACTATGTGGTTTGGGGCGATTTATCTGCGTCTCCATTTCCTAACCTATGGAATAGGGCCAATAATGTCTAACTCCCTGGTTGTTATGAGATAATACTCCATGAAGACTCCTTGGGCACTGACATGATCATTAGCAGTGCAAGTGTGTGTGCTCAGTCACTAAGTCATGTCCGCCTCTTTGTGACCCCATGGATTAGAGCCCTCCAGGCTCCTCTGTCCATGGGAGTCTCCAGGCAAGAATACTGGTGTGGGTAGCCATTCCCTTCTCCAGGGCATCTTCCTGATCCAGGGATTGAACCTGCATCTCCAGCATCTCCTGCATTGGCAGGCAGATTCTTTACCGCTGAACCACTTGGGAAGCCTGACCATTAGCAGAGAGGCTCCCAAACGCCCTGCTTCCTCTTCTCTCATGATAGGAAGTCATCATCATGGGTATAAGCCAGCATCTGGAACCAGACAGGGCTGGGCTCAGTAAGTGGTGCTGCCGGTACCCGTCACATAATGTCAACCAACCGCTAGCACCCATGTGCAAGACGGTGTAACACTGTTCCTAATCTCATGGAAAGCGGTTGTGAGAATCGAGTGAGATGCTGATGATAAAGGATTTAGCCAGTGCCCAGTCTTGAATAAGCACTCAGGAAACAATATCTCTTACTATTACTGTTGCTGTTGTCATTGCCATTATTATAGTCATCATCGACATCATCACCCCCTGAACGTCTCCAACACACCAGGTACTAGGTCCTGTAGATACACATGGACTTACAGATTCACAGCAACATTTTGCAAGAAAAAAATTTAACCACCTACCACCTTTTGATGCATCCTCATTTGTGTGGAGGCAAAGACCAAAAAGGCTTCCCTGGTGGCTCAGCTGGTAAAGAATCCACCTGCAATGCAGGAAACCTGGGTTTGATCCCTGGCTCAGGAAGATCCCCTGGAGAAGGCAAGGGCAACCTACTCCAGTATTCTTGCCTGGAGAATCCCCTTGGACAGAGGAGCCTGATGGGCTACAGTCCACGGGGTCACAAAGAGTCAGACACGACTGACTAAGCACACAAAGACCAAAAAAATCCTCGTTATGGCCTTTAAGGCCCTGTAAGGTTCAGTTCCAGTTTACCTCCCCAGACTTAGCTCGCCTAGAACTTCAATGAACACCTTTCTATCTCTCTGACCTGCCATCCAGCTGTAAGGCCCTTTTCCATGCTGCTCTTTCTCTGTTAGTTAACAAGTCCTCCTTCTTCAAACATAACCCCAATGTCACTTTGCAAGGGAGTCTTTCTGATGCAGAGACCACTTCCTTTGGGATATATTTTCAGCAGAGAGAGGGTGTCCTGAGTGGATAAGAGCATGAACTTTGAATCTAGACTGTGAGGGTGTAGATCCCAGCTTCATTATTTAGCTGTATGACCGTAAAGAAGGCTAAACGCCAGAGAATTGGTGCTTTCCAACTGTGGTGCTGGAGAAGACCCTTGAAAGCCCTGTGGACTGCAAGGAGATCAAACCAGTCAATCTTAAAGGAAATCAACCCTGAATATTCATTGGAAGGACTGATGCTGAAGCTCCAATATTTTGGCCACCTGATGAGGAGAGCTGACTCATTGGAAAAGACCCTGATCCTGGAAGAGGTTGACGGCAAAAGGAGAAGGGGGTGACAAGGATAAGATGGTTAGACAGCATCACCAACTCAGTGGACATGCATTTGAGCAAACACTGGGAGACAGTGAAGGACAGGGAAGCCTGGTGTGCTGCAGTCCATGGGGTCGCAGAGAGTCAGACAGGACTTAGTGACTGAACAACAACAACACGACCTTGGATGACTTAACCTCTCTGAGCCTCAGTCTTCCCATCCATACAATGTAGATATTAACAGTAATAAATAATGATACCTGCTCTGGAGGTCTACTGTGAAGATTAAATGAGTTACTATTATTAAAGTTCTCAAAATAGTGTCAGGCATGGTAAGGGCTATGTAAGTGTTTACTAAATCAAATTAATAAACTGTCCCTTGCCTCCAGAGAATCTCTCTTACTCTGCAATTATGCACTCATTTCCATGATAATTTGATTACTCACTGTCTCCCCTTCAAGATCAAATGATCCAGGAGTCCAGGGGCATGTCTCCTGTGCCCCTCAACTGCACCCCAGTTCCAGGAACAAGACCTGGTACAGGATGGGTTCACAAATAAATATGTATTTGATTAATGAAGGAAAACTTAACACACACCATACATCAATATTTTCCCTGCATCTGCCAAGACAGAGAGGCCTCTCTAGTCTCTTCTGACCTTCCCAGGTCTTGTAAAGGAAGCAACAGCCCTTCCCTGCTTGATGCACTAATGCAACCACTGCCAATGAGCCCACAAATCCTGGGGGTCCCCAGGGACACAGAGCCAGTAATGGGCTCCATATTGTTTCAGATGTTCCAGACCACGCAGCGATCGTGTCTCAGATAATGCAAGCATGGTTAACCCCAAATCCCTCCACTCACTCCAACGCGCAGAACTCTTTAAAACATCCTGCGCCCCAAGCCTCCCCACCACAGCCCATGCAGGATGGGAGCCTTAATCAGAGAAGAAAAGATTAATTGGGAAGTGCCTCAAGAGCACCTGTATGCCAGGCCTGCCATGTGTATAATACAGGCAATTAGAGCTACATTGTAACCTGTGTTGTCTCAGCAGCCGCAGCAGCCCCAGCAAAGCCATTCCTCCCCTTCTTTGGGCCTGCAGCCTCGGAAGGCCAGAAAGCAGACAGAGGAAGGGGCCCTGTCAAGGGCACCAGCAGAAGAAGTTGGCCATCCCCACACCCGACATACAGACCAGTGGAAGCCACAGAAAAAAGCACAGATGCCAAACCTCACTCTAACCCTTACACGCTGTGTGACACTGGGCTCAGTTCCCTCATCAGTCAATTGGCAGAATAGGACCAGATCAACGGTCATCTAATCATTAATTCTAAACTCACAAAGCTCCAATACTTTGGCCACCTGAGCCAATTCACTGGAAAAGACCCTGATGCTGGGAAAGATTGAGAGCAGGAGTAGAAGGGGACCACAGAGGATGAGATGGTTAGATGGCATCATTGACTCAATGGACATGAGTTTAAGCAAACTCTGGGAGACGGTGAAGGACAGGGAAGCCTGTCATGCTGCAGTTCATGGGGTCTCAAAAAGTCGGACACAACTTAGCGACTGAACAACATGAGTTGCTGAAAATAGACAACATGAGAATAGACAGTTCCTGGGAGCTTACAGTCTCTCACATGTATCTTCAGATACATGGATGATGCCCCTGTCAGCCCACATTACTCAAAGCCAGCAATGTGCCAGGAGCTGACCAAGGTTCTGAAGAGTCATTGTCGGCTAAACGAGATCACTGCTTTCCAGTGGATTCAAACAGGCTCCAGTTAGAGACCCAGAGTCTCTGGGACAAGGGCCCCAACCTCTTAGGTGCTTGTCAGCAATTCCGACTTTGCAAGGCTGATATAAAGAATGAAGGAAATGATGTATAAAAGGAAACCAACCCACGGTATAGGCTTCATAAGTGGAGTGATTAGTTTGAGGGCCTCCTTATGTGAATGTTATATATGTACAGTGAGACAGCAGCTGTCAGGGAGATTTCAGCTCCAGAGTGAAGGAGACAAGGTTTCCCTTCAGGAGAAGGCAGCGGGAAGGTTACCTGACATGACCCACTAATGAGGCTGGCTGTTAAACAGGAATGTCGGGAGGGGACCTGGGAGGATGAGAACAGGAGATGGATTCATGCTGTGATTGACATTCACAGGCCAGGAGCCGCCATTTGTCTTCCTAGAGACACCTGGGGAAGGTTGGGGGAAATGAACGATAACACCTCCCACTACAAGAATCTCTTTTAAATCCTCATTACTCTGCCAGTGGACGTCGTCAGCTTGGTTCATCTCCATTAAGTTCACTCTCACTCATTGAAGGGCAGAAGGGCCAGCCCTCCCTCTTCTGGAAAGGACACTGTGGGGCCGTTTTGCACGGGACTCTGAGCTGGTGCCCACAGCACCCTGGGCCCTCTTCTCTCCAGACCCTGATCCCGCTGAGCCATAAAATCACATTTTCCAATATGTCTCTTGCTGGAGACTGATCCACAGATATGCATTCATCAAAGTCTTTTGGGTTGCACGTGACAGAAACTCAACTTGAACAAAGTTAAACAAAAGTAGAATGTGTTGACTCATGGAATTCTTTATGGGGCTGAAGACCCAAACTCTGGGTGGGAGAAGAATTCAGCCCGATGTCAGAAGCAAATTTTAAGTAAGGGGCTCAAAGAGTACCAAGGTGCCACCATGACTGTGCCCTCTCTCTGGCTCTCATATCTTCTTCTACGTGAAAGTGAGGGTCTGTTCTCAATCATGACAGATTTGTTTATTTGAAACGCTGGAAGCTCTCAAGCCGCTCATCTCACATATTCTTCTTTCAGAGAGAACTGACCCTCTCTCAAATCCAGTCTGTATATATATATATTCCAGACTTTTAGCAGTCCAACCTGCATCAGATATACCACTGGACCGAGCAATAGCAGGTACTGTGTGTGTGAAGAGGGGATAAACATGTGCCTGTGTGTGTGTCGATCGGAGGTGTTTGTGAAATATGTTGATTCTGGAGAATAAGCATTTGGAGTGGCTGGGGCATCAGTTTCTTAAAGCGCTAGGATGCTACCTCCCTCAGAATGGCAAGTGCAAAGGAATCGAACTAGATGAAAGGCACAGATTAAGCTGGAGGCAGCTGGGTCTAGTAGTGGCTTGAAATGAAAAACTAAGTGTCTGTGAAGATTCTTCTCGCCTGCCCCACTGCTTGAGAGAGAAGCTGAGTCTTTTATTAGACTCTCAAAAGAATTGCTCTATATGGAAGTTTAGGACTTGTGGCGTATGTGACAGGAGGCATTGTCTCTTTCTGTCCTTCATCTCCAGTATCTAGGACAGTGCCTGATGCTCCATCTGCTCATACATATTTTTATTGGCGTATCGTTGATTTACAGTGTTGTGTTAACTTTATGTGTATAGCAAAGTGATTCAGTTATACATATATTTTTCAGCTTATTTGTTATTATAGGTTATTATTAGATATTGACTATAGTTCCCTGTGCTGTACAGTAAGTCCTTGTTGTTTATGTTATATATGATACTGTATTGTTTTATATTACTTTATATAATATATATATAATTTATAATATTTAATATTATGTATATTTTTATATATGGTAGTGTATCTGTTAATCTCATGCTCCTAATTTACCCCCCTATTTCCCCTTTGGTAACATAGGCTTCTTTTCTATGTCTGTGAGTCTGTTCCTGTTTTGTATATGGATTCATTTGTATCACATTTTAGATTCCACATATAAGTGATGTCATATATTTGTCTTTCTCTGTCTAACTTACTTCACTTAATATGATGACCTCTAGGTCCACTCAGGGCTTCTCAGGTGGTTCAGTGGTAGAGAATCCACCTCCTAACACAGGAGACATAGGAGACCTGCGATCGATCATTGGGTTGGAAAGATCCCCTGGAGGAGGAAATGGCAACCCACTCCAGTATTCTTGCCTGGAGAACCCATGGACAGAGGAGCCTGGTGGGCTACAGTCCACAGGGTCACAAAGAGTCAGACACGATTGAAGCGACTTAACACTGAAATGACTTAACATTGAAGTGGCTTAGCACATATATAAGAATAAAGATATTCCACTTCCATAGTTCAGCACCCAC
>NW_011494716.1:2839378-2852103 GCF_000754665.1 Bison bison bison | reverse complement strand
TGGAAAAGACTCTGATGCTGGGAGGGATTGGGGGCAGGAGGAGAAGGGGACAACAGAGGATGAGATGGCTGGATGGCATCACCAACTCAATGGACATGAGTTTGCATGAACTCCGGGAGTTGGTGATGGACAGGAAGGCCTGGCGTGCTGCAATTCATGGGGTCGCAAAGAGTCAGACACAACTGAGCAACTGGACTGAACTGATATATATATTTGCTCATACAATTTTTAAAGGAATTAAGTTATAATGAATATATTGATACAAATGAAATCAGATGAGTGAATGAAATCAGGCAAATTCAAGTTCAGGAGGAAATGCATGTCTCTCTTCATATACCCAGGTCCAATCTGACTAATTTAGGTTTTTAGGAAAGAAAAGATTCCAGAAGGAACCCAGAGAACAGGAAGCATAAGGATTGGTGAGCCTGGACAGCAAACTCCTTTATCCATCCCCACTTTCAACAACGACACAAAAAACAATAATAATTTTCCATGTGGCACTTTGGTTACACTGATGAATTTACTTAATAATCCTTAAAAACTCCTCTGAGGTGTCTATCAGTGCCCCCACCTACAGACTGTAAAATTAATGCTTAGAAAAAGCATTCCCAAGGTCACAGATGGTATTAAGTAATAGGCCTGGAATTTGATCCCAGGTCCACGTGGTTCCACTGGGTTTTGTTTTATTTTGTTTTTAACCCGGAAGATCTGCTTTCAGACACTGTTACAGACTCTGGTTTGGCCTTTTGTTCATGGAACACATTCTTTGAAACATAATTTTGAACTATAATTATAAATGCTCCTTCCTATACTTCCTTTCTAAGAAACACTTGTTGAGTGTCTTCTTATTACCAAGTATTGTGTCGTGTCCTTTACATGGGTCTTCTCAATCCTCGCAGGATCCCAATAAATTACCCATGTCTCTCCTGAGCAAGTGAAGAGGCTATTGATGTTCATAGAAGGTACAGTTTCTACCCAAGGATACAATGCTAGTGAACCAGAGAGCTGTGCTGAATGCCAGCTGTATCTTCCCTGGGGTGCTTAACAACTGTGCTTTTAAACACTGCATTTGTAGCCAGTGTGTTGGGGGAAGGCATAATATTAGGCCTTCTCAGCTACTCCCCAGGAGCCTTGCACATGGCAAGCAGAGGTGTTAGCCATCCAGAAAGGACCCCACACTTGCTATAGTCACTAAAGCACATGCAGGTTCAACTGCGTCTAGGAGGAGGGCACTGCCATTCACCATTGGAGGCGTGAGGTGCCCCAGCGTGGTGAGAAAGCACCCGCATGTCAAGGCCCTTACAAAACAACTGACTTGGAAAGTCAAACGCTGCTGAAGCAGCAATTACAGAAGCTCATCTCCTGAAACAGCTGCAGCGTAAGTTCCACGCGTGCACAGCAGAGCGGCCTGGTCCCCGCATACCCCTCTCAGCTTAAACAGGGCTTGCTTGGTTCTGAGATGCTTCCAGGTGTGGGTGCCACTGTTGGGGAAGGAAAGTACCCCACGATGGGGTTCATGTTGCCTGGGAAGTGAAAGGTCTTAGAAAATCCAAAGCTTGATTCAGTGTGCTGGGTGTTACTCACATTTCACATGCCTGGACATCCCCCTTGTGGGCAGGCTGGTGGAGAGGGCAGAGAGAGGCTGCCTCATGTGTTCAGACAAATAATTGATTTTGCACACAGTGCTCGGTCTCTGCTCCCTGCTGAAAAGGGCCTGTGAACTGGGATGAGGGGAAGGAAAGATGCCAGCAACTTACAGGGTGGGGTTGGGGGAAGGAGGACCACACTCGAAATCCCACATCCTCCTAAACCAAGAATTTCCACACCCGCGTGCCCCTGTTCCAACGATTCCTCCCCACTCTCATGGAACATTAAGCCCTTCCTGCAAATTCAAAAGGGATCCCTCTGGAGACAAATCAACCACTGAGGGAAAAAAAAAATAGCAAAACTCATTTCGTTTGGCAACCAATGCTTTAGGAAAGACATAAATATTGGATTTGCAACTTTATTTTCCTCCGGAGAGACACTCTGGAGAAAATTAAAACAATGCAAGATTTAATTATTAAAAGCCAAACATTCCTGTACATATTTTCTGGCCCAAAGTTTTAAAAACAAATTCCCAGAGAAAATACATTTTTAATGACCAACTCCCTCCTACTCAGGCTTTGTTTTCAATCATCTCTCCATCATGACTCACCGGGAGAGCACCAGGGAAATCAGAGGTCAGGCTTTCTGTTAAGGGAGAACCAGGATGGTGCTCGAAGGCTGGGGGCAACAGGCACCACGGTCTGGGCTGTAGTTCACCCCCATCTTCTCAGACAAACTATGTGTTTAAACTGACTGCATCTCTCACCTGTATATGTTTTATGCTTTTGTGTAAATTTCCAAGGAAGATATGAACATAAAGGGAAAAGGCAAGATGGTTTGTTATGCATTCAACAAACATTTTCTGGCTACCTACTGCGTTCCCACTCAACAGTTCTAAGCTCTTTGGAATTGTTGGTAAGTAAAACAAGGGTTCTCATTCCTTGCATTCCAGGGGAGTGATAAAGTGATTCTGTCCACCCCCCAAACCCCCACGTGCTTCAGCTCTTCCATTCCTTTGTTGGGATGGCCAGAGACCATAAAGTTAAGCCTCCTCTCCTGCTTGCCTCATTGCTTCATGACCTCACAATGACTGCCTTCTCTCCATTGTCTTTGAATGTTTTAACTTTGCTGCTAGTCAAAAAAGATGCATGTACTAATGTCAAACGTTTGCTCGTCACAGAGGTACCCAAGAGCTGAGATAACAAGGAAAACGTGAATTTACTGTTTCTGGTGATTCCACAAAGGATACAAGGCAGTAAGGGAGACGCCCTTCTAGGACACAGGTCAGTGGCTACAGGAGCGGAGAGATGTATCCTTACTCCACTGAAGAACTGTGACCTACTTCTCAGTGGTGGTTATACATTTGGGGTGCAAAGTGGACAAAAGTGGGCAAAAATAATGGGCTGAGAGAAGAGGGTCCTGGGGGGAAGAGGTGGTCCATGTATTGATACATCCTCTTGGAGAAGGAGCAGGTCCCACTGACTAATTCCTGTGACTTTTTTGGTTAAAGGACAACATTATCCCTAAGGAGTAGGAACTGAAATACGTCTTAGTCCTGATTCAAACTACTCCAGGATGTTCCCTGGTGGCTCAGTCTGTAAAGAATCAGCCTGAGATGCAAAAGGCCATCTGCCAGTGAAGGAGACCCAGGTTTGATCCCTGGGTTGGGAAGATTACTGGAAAAGGACATGGCAGCCTGCTCTAGTATGCTTGCCTGGGAAATCCCATGGACAGAGGAGCCTGGCAGACTATAGTCCAATGGGTTTCAAAGAGTTGGACACAACTTAGTGACTAAGCCACCATCACACAGGATGTCAAAAGTTCCCAACAACCAGTTGCTCAGGAGATCCTGGCACTGACCCAGCTTACCCTGTTACACTTGCTTCCACAGGCATTGCATGGCAATCGGGTGAAGGTGAGGAACCAGGGTCGGGTGCTGGTGCTGGCAGAGCCCCTCACAAAGGCAGAGAGGGCCAGAGGAAGACTCGCCACCTAGGGATGTCTGAAAAGCTACCATCATTGGTACTTCCACTCAACTTGAGATGTGGTGCATTAAAGGCAACTTAAAATAACTTGAAGGGAGAAGGGTAAATAAACCAGGGATGATTTATCTCAGAGGAATAACGGTGTGACTGCTGAATAATTACATGCACCAATCTTTATTAGCATGCAAAGTAGCTGGGCCTGGTTGGCTCCCAGCACTGCTCAACGGACAAAAAGGCGAGAGAGCTGGGCACATGCTAATAAATCACACCCCACCCTCCCCGTGTGGCACGGAGACCCCCAGACCCCAGGGGCGTCTCTGAGTGTGATTCTTCTCTGGGAGATAAGCAGTGGGGGTTTCATTTCCACCTCCCAGTGATGGATTAGCCTCCAGAGTTCCTCTAGACAAGCATGGAGATGGTTTGAGCTTCTCTTTGCACAAGTTTGATCCAAATTCTTCCTGTCTCATCCAGCAGCTTCTGAAGCTGTCATGCATACCCAGTGATGGCTGGAGAACTAAACATATGGCGCCTCTGCTCACTTCACATCATATCAGATGATCTTGGGAGATGGTCCTGGCTTGTCTCTACTGGCCCAGAAAGTGGCTTAAGGAGAAGGGACCTGCAAGGCTGGTTTCCTCTCTCCTGAAAAGTCTGTCCTAGCAAACTCAAGGGCACAAGTTGGCCCCTTTTACTCTCTGAAGACAGAACAGATTTGTGCTTCTGTGTAAGGATTTGAGAGGGTTTAACCTAGATAATAACTACTCATTGGAAGGACTGATGCTGAAGCCAAAGCCCCAGTACTTCGGTCATCTGATGCAAAGAGCCAGCTCACTGGAAAAGACCTTGATGCTGGAAAAGATTAAGGGCAAAAGGATAAGAGAGTGGCAGAAGATGAGATGGTCGGGTAGCATCACTGACTCAATGGACATGAACTTGGGCAAACTCCAGGAGATAGTGAGGGAAAGGGAGGCCTGGAATGCTGCAGTCCAGGGGGTCGCAAAGTGTCAGACATGACTTGGCGACTGAACAACAACAAGCCAGACAGAATAATATTTCAAATCATGACAATTTAAATTTCTATATAATTTCAAGTTTCCCAGGCATCTTTCTAAGCTACATACACACACATTCCTGCATATATTCTATATACATACACACTTATTTGATACAACAACCCAATAAGGATTTGTACTATCCCCTTTCTTTGGATGAGAAGGCTGAGATTCAAAAGCTAAATAACTTCTTCCAGAGCTAAGCTGGAGTCCAAGTCCCAACATCCTGACTCCAGAGTCTATGTTCTTAACAACTTCACCAAATTGTCCACGTTCTTACTTCATTTAAAATCTTAAAATAACTCTTTTTTAACTTTTTATTTTATATTGGGGGTGTATATATATATGTGTGTGTATATATATATGGTATAGCCAATTAATAATGCTGTGATAGTTTCAGGTAGATAGCAAAGCAACTCAGCCATACATATACATGTATCCATTCTCCCCCAAACTCCCTCCCATCCTGGCTGCCACCTAACACTGAGCAGAGTTCCCTGTGCTACACAGTAGGTCCTTGTTGGTTATCCACTTTAAATGCAGCAGTGTGTATATGTCAGTCCCAAATTCCCTACCTTCCCCCCATTCTTCCCCCGGCAACCGTAAGTTCTTTAAGTCTGTGAGCCTGTTTCTGTTCAAATAGCTCTTCATGACTAGTATAACAATGAACCGCTAACAAAGAGTACATGAAGGTGGCCTGAGACAGTTGACCCCTGGCTTCATTCCTGCCACTTTCCTCCTTGCTCTCTGGGCTCCCCATCCTGTCCTCCTGCTGACCCTTTAATGAAAGAAACTCCATCCTGGTCAGAAGCTGTGACCTTCTCCCTGGGCAGCCCTTCCCTGCCCTGTCTGCTTGGCCAACTCTTAAACACATTCTTCAAAAAGACTTGGTTTAAATGTCACCTCTTCCAGAAAGCCTTTCCCAAGGTCCCTCTGTCCCACACGTAGCTAGGTTATGTCTTATAGTATCCTATATTAGTATCCTATATATAGTATCCTATATAGTATCCTATATCCTATATAGTATCCTATATTCTGCTTTGATGACATGCAGAACCACTGCAAGGAAATAATCATAAGTCTGATTATTTTTTCCCCTGTCCCTCTCACACCCTGGACTGTAAATGCCATGAGTGCTGGTATGTCTTTCATCATTGTTGCCCTGGTACCTACACTGGCTCTGGCACAAAGAAAACACAATATAACTATTTACTGAATGTCCTAATAGAGGAACAACTTCAAGATACATCATGGCATACTGAAGCGCTCTGGAGTTTGTCAAACTGTAACAGACACAGTAAAACGGAAGTATCTTCCCTCTCCCCATATTCACAACCACCGGAACCAAAGATTTGGGCACCAGGAGTGTTATTTTAAAATGAGAGCAATTACTAAGTTCGGTCCCATAACACCAGCTCACTGCATGCCAGCCCCCTGAGTCATGTTCATGCATCAGCTCATTCTACCCCTCCAAAGTCCTATGAGGTCAATACCGTGTTACCCCCATTTCAGAGACGGGTTGACTAACACCCACAGTCTCACCCATCGCGTCATGGTTAACATACTATGGTCATAGAAGCTGGTTGTTAAAATAGATCTCAACCCTTGACAAAAGCAAGCAAGGAAACTCAGAACCCTCTCCAACCCCTGTTACCCTCCCGAGACGTTCAGGCACAATGGTTTGAACGCTCAGACATCTGCACAGCAATTAGTCTTTTGTTTCCTCACTAGTCAAGTAAGTGATGAGGACTTTCTACCGATTCTCCACATCCATCACAACCAATAACTATTCATGACCTTGATGGCAACCTAGATTTCTAGTCACTCAGTCAACACGTATCTATTAAGCTACTGCTCTTTGCCAAGCATTGTTCTAGACACTGAAAGAACAGCATCAGACAAAACAGGGGTCTCCTATAGCTTATGTTGTTTGAAAGGATTTATAGATTTCTCTGTCCATAAAAATTAGGAAGTTAAGGCTATTCAAAATTGGCATTCAAACCTAAGCTCCAGGAAGTCAGAAGTCACCTGGAAATCCTCCAGACAACCTATCTTTTGGTCATGCCACAGATAATATGTGCCTCTGGATGGATGGCCATCAGAGGATTCTCCACCTACTTGTACATTTAGGATGCTGGATGTCTGTAATCTCTACAATTCTGGCTACAGAGTGGTCTTTTGAAGCAAACTTAAGCATCACGATGTTTTCTCCAGTGAAGCCTCTCAACTTTACAAACACAATAAACTTTCACATGATTTCCTTTTGCAATTTTTTTATTACTTTTGGAAGCCAAGTTCTTCCCACATCCTATTTCAGCTCTAAGTGTGGAGAAGACACAGTGTCTGATGCTGACAGTACATGGTCTGGCAGGGCAGACAGACAATTAGCCAATAATGCAGTGCAAGAGACAGATCACATGAAGCCAAGATTGACTCGTTAGGATCTTCAACAATAAATAGAGTTTTCTGAGCCCTTTAGGGCAAGGAGGAAGGGAGATGAGAGGCAGTGAAAAGAAGAAAAGTCCAGATCAAGGGGACAGCATATTTGCAGCGAACAACTTGTTTCCGCCCGCCCGGTGTCATTCTCCGTTTGGGAGTTAGCAGCATTCTTTTACTTTTCCTTCCCTTGCCTACTCTCAGGCTCTGTGTGTTGGACCAAGCCCACCCTCAGCTCCTAGAGCAGGCATGCAGCCTATGACTAGCCACTGAACGTCTGGCTCACACGTGAGCATGGGGAACAAATGGGACCACAAGCAGGGTAAGTCTGAAGAATTCATCCAGAGTGCACTAAAGTCAAAGAGACAAAGACGAGGGTGGGCAAGAGATAAGGATGACTGACTGAAAAGTTCCACATGCATCTAATGGGAGTCCCAGAAATGAATAAGGGCAGTAATAAAGAACAAGTGACAAGAAATCATTGTGGAGAATCTCCCAAAATTGAAGTAACCTGGGTCCTCTGAAAGTTGTAGTCACGATAAATAAAATGCACATCTAGATGCCTCATACCGACATTGCATAAAACACAAAAAATAAAGAAAAATCTTAAAAGCTGACATAGGGAAAAGATTACTACCTACAAAGAAGTGACACTTAGAGTTGCAAAAATAAAATAAAATAAAATAAAGCCATCCATAAGGAACACAAGTCAACAATATGCCAGGAGAAACTACTGAGAATCAGATCCATCTCACCATGATTTGGCGGTGAAGGCAACACAATTATGTTTTCAGGGACAGCAAGGCTGAGAGGGTTTATATCCACTAACCCTTGTTCTACAGAACTGTCAAAGGCGGACTTCAGAAAAAAGATAACAAATACAGAAGGACAGAAGAAACAAAGCTGAACCCAGAAATTGATAAAATATATCGGCAATCTGTTTTAAGTGTTAACTACCAACAACTATTTTGAGAAAGATTAAGCTAAAATTTTTAATTAATAAAAACAGAATGGGGAATTCCCTGGTGGTCCAGTGGCTAGGGCTCTGAGTTTTCACTGCTGGGGCCCAGGTTCAGTCCCCAGTTGGGGAGCTAAGATCCTACAAGCAGCACGGCTCAACCAAGAACAGAACAAAAGAATGGAAAGATAATGCTTGGTAACATCCATGCGATGGAACCACTACGGGCTTCTCAGCCTCGACATTGCTGATATTTGGGTTGGATAATGCTGGTGGTGGAAGGCTGCTTTGTGCACTGGAGTACAACTGGCAGAACCCCTGGGCTCTACCCACTAGAGGCCAGTGGAACACTGCAGTGCCTAACTGACCAACTAAAACATCTCCAGACAGTGACAAGTGTTTTCCAGAGGGAAAAACTGTCCTCTGCTTGAGAACCACTACACTAACAAATCTGCCTGAAATATAGGAGACCCGGGTTTGACCCCTGGGTTGGGAAGACACTCTAGAGAAGGGAATGGCAACCCACTCCGGTATTCTTGCCTGGAGAATTCCATGGACAGAGAAGCCTGGTGGGCTACAGTCCACAGGGTTGCAGAGTCGGACATGGTTAAAGGGACTTAGCAGGCACGCGCGCACACGGTTCCATCCCTGGTCCAGGAAGGTCCCACATGCCACGGGGCAACTAACCCCTATGCCACAACTACTGAGGCTGTGTTCTGGATCATGCAAGACACAGCTACTGAAGCCCATGCACCCAGAGCCCATGCTCCACAAGAGAAGACATCACAGTGAGAAGCCTGAGCACTACAACTTAGAGTAGCCCCCGCACTTCACAACTAGAGAAAGCCTGTGTGCAGCACCAAAGACCAGTGCAATGAAAAATCAATCAATCAATTAATTTTTTAAAAAAAAGACAGTACTGTGTTCATGGTTTGGAAGATTTAATGTTATTAAAATGACTATTTCATCCAAAGTGATCTACAGACTCAGTGCAATACCTATCAAAATCCTAATAAGATTTTTTGCTTTCTGTCTCTATGGATTTGTCTAATTTGGACATTTCATATAAATGGAATCACACACTGTGTGACCTTTTGTGTCTGGCTTCTTTCACTTAGATGTATTCCTTCCATGGAGAAATAATTTCCTATTGTATGGATGTATCATATTTTGTCTACCCATCCATCAATTGATGGATATTTGGGTTGTTTCTACCTTTTAGCTATGGTGAAGAGAGCTTATTTAAATATTTATGTATGTTTTTAAAGTCCATTTTCAGATATTTGGGTTATATGCCCAAGAGTGGTATTTCTGGGTTGTAGGATATTTCTGTTAGATATATTTTTAAAATAAAATGTAAACTATAAGCACGTACACGCTAAAAACCAAAAATATGTACACTGAATGTCTAATTTTTTCAGTTCAGTTCACTTCAGTTGCTCAGTTGTGTCCGACTCTTTGCATCCCCATGGACTACAGTACGCCAGGCTTCCCTGTCCATCACTAATGCCCGGAGTTTACTCAGACTCACGTCCATTGAGTCAGTGAGGCCATCCAACCATCATGTCACCCAACCATCTCATGCCCTGTTGTCCTCTTCTCCTCCTGCCTTCAATCTTTCCCAGCATCAGGGTTTTTCCAGTGAGTCAGCTCTTCGCATCAGGTGGCCAAAGTACTGGAGTTTCAGCTTCAACATCAGTCCTTTCAATGAATATTCAGAACTGATTTCCTTTAGGATGGTCTGGTCGGATCTCCTTGTTGTCCAAGGGACTCTCAAAAGTCTTCTCCAACCCCACAGTTCAAAAGCATCAATTCTTTGGCACTCAGCTTTCTTTATAGTCCAACTCTCACATCCATATATGACTACTGGAAAAACCAAAGCTTTGATTACTTGTACCTTTGTTGGCAAAGTAATGTCTCTGCTTTTTAATATGCTGTCTAGGTTGGTTATAACTTTTCTTCCAAGGAGCAAGCATCTTTTAATTTCATGGCTGCAGTCACCATCTGCAGTGATTGAGGAAATCCTAAATTACTAAAATTGACAAGAGAAAATAGAAGAACCACAATGAGCCAGTAACTAAAAAAAAAAAAAAACAGAATTGGTGACCAAAGTTGCTTTTCCTCTCCAAAATACTCACTCTAAAGGCAAAAAAGAAAAATACTAGAAAAATTTTATCAAATTTTCAAGTAACATATAATCTTTTGCCTTATATAATTTTTCCAGAAAATATAAAAAGAAAAGTAACAAAATCAAACCAGGACAGTATAAGAAGAGAAAATTATAAGCTTTCTCACTTATTAGTGAAGATGTAAAAATCTCAAACACTATAAAGCTGGATCCATCAGGATCTAAAAATAATAGTACATCATAATCCAATAGGTTTATCCCTGAAATCCAATAATGGTTGAGAACCAGAATTCCTATTAAGGTAATGTACTACATTAAAAAATTAAGAAGACAGCATATAATAATAGATGCTGAACAAGTATTTTATCAAATTTAATACTCATTCATTATAAAAACTTAGCAAACTAAGTATAGTAGAGAATTTTTGTAGCCCAATAAGGTTACTTATCAAAACCCCCTGCAACAATCATGCCTCAAGGTAAAATTATAGATGGATTCTTACTACTGTCAGAAACAAGAAAAGAATCATCACTTTTATTCATCACTGTTCTCTTGATCTTCTAGCTAACAGAACAACAATACATGTGGCATCAATAAAGATAATAATAATATAATGCAGTAATTTGATAAATATTTAATATATTACGTTATGCACAACATCTATAGATTGGCAAAGCAGAGCCAAAACAGTCTTCACAAATGATACAGATAACACAAACAGAATATCCAAGACCTAGAATATCTACAACCAAGATATTAGCATTATAAATAATTTAGCAATATTTCTGGATAAAGATCAATATACAAAAAGCAATAGTATTGTTATATCCAGAACTGTGGTGCTGGCGAAGACATTGAGATCCCTTTGGACTGCAAGGAGATCAAACCAGTCAGTCCTAAAGGAAATCAACTCTGACTATTCTTTGGAAGGAATGATATTGAAGCTGAAGCTCCAATACTTTGGGCACCTGATTCAGTTCAGTTCAGTCACTCAGTCATGTCTGACTCTTTGCGACCCCATCAATCGCAGCACACCAGGCCTCCCTGTCCATCACCAACTCCCAGAGTTTACTCAAACTCATGTCCATTGAGTCAGTGATGCCATCCAGCCATCTCATCCTCTGTCATCCCCTTCTCCTCCTGCTCCCCCTCCCAATCCCTCCCAGCATCAGAGTTTTTTCCAATGAGTCCACTCTTCGCATGAGGTGGCCAAAGTATTGGAGTTTCAGCTTTAGCATCATTCCTTCCAATGAACACCCAGGATGGATCTCCTTTAGAATAGACTGGTTGGATCTCCTTGCAGTCCAAGGGACTCTCAAGAGTCTTCTCCAACACCACAGTTCAAAAGCATCAATTCTTTGGCATTGAGCTTTCTTCACAGTCCAACTCTCACTTTCATATACACCCGATATGAAGAGCTAATTCATTGGAAAAGACCCTGATGCTGGGAAAGATTGAGGGCAGAAGATGGGGGCGACAGAAGATAAGATGGTTGGATGACATCATCAACTCAATGGACATGAGTTTGAGCAAATTCTGGGAGGTAGTGAAGGACAGGGAAGCCTGGCATGCTGCATTTCATGGGGTCACAAGAAGTCAGACACAACTTAGTGACTGAGTAACAACAGCAAATATCTGGAATAAAATAAACAGTTCAAACTTACATAATAAAAAATATTCCATTCACATGACATAAAAAAACCTCTAAGATACCAAGAAATAAATGTTCATATTATTTAAATTAAATATAAATATATGTTATATATACATATATAGAGAGAATTGATACATACATAATTTAAATATATAAACAACTTTGTGTGTGTGTGTGTGTGTGTATGTGTGTGCATGGGCCACATTGCTTCAGTCATGTCTGACTCTTTGTGACCCCATGGACTGTAGCCCCTCAGGCTCCTCTGTACCATGGCCTTCTCCAGGCAAGAATACTGGAGTGGGTTGCTATGCCCTCCTCCAGGGATATATATATATGCATATATATACATACATATAATTTACAGACATGAAGGAAGGCCTCAAAAATAGTGAGGCATATACAATATTCATATATAAGAAAATAATATCATAAAGATGTAAACTCTTCTCAGATAAATCTGTAAAATCAATGTCAGATCAGATCAGTGGCTCAGTCGTGTCCGACTCTTTGCAACCCCATGAATCGCAGCACGCCAGGCCTCCCTGTCCATCACCAACTCCCGGAGTTCACTCAGACTCACGTCCATCAAGTCAGTGATGCCATCCAGCCATCTCATCCTCTGTCGTCCCCTTCTCCTCCTGCCCCCAATCCCTCCCAGCATCAGAGTCTTTTCCAATGAGTCAACTCTTCACATGAGGTGGCCAAAGTACTGGAGTTTCAGCTTCAGCATCATTCCTTCCAAAGAAATCCCAGGGCTGATCTCCTTCAGAATGGACTGGTTGGATCTCCTTGCAGTCCAAGGGACTCTCAAGAGTCTTCTCCAACACCACAGTTCAAAAGCATCAATTCTTCAGCACTCAGCTTTCTTCACAGTCCAACTCTCACATCCATACATGACCACTGGAAAAACCATAGCCTTGACTAG
>NW_011494716.1:2838265-2839278 GCF_000754665.1 Bison bison bison | reverse complement strand
TTCCCCATCTATTTCCCATGAAGTGGTGGGACCGGATGCCATGATCTTCGTTTTCTGAATGTTGAGCTTTAAGCCAACTTTTTCACTCTCCATTTTCATCAAGAGGCTTTATAAAAACTATAATAACTTTTCATCAAAATTTAACACACTGTTCTTTAAATTCAAATAGAGGTGCAAGAGACTAAAAATAGGGAAGACTTAGTTTTATTTATTTATTTTTTAAATTTTATTTTATTTTTAAACTTTACAATATTGTATTAGTTTTGCCAAATATCGAAATGAATCCGCCACAGGTATATATGTGTTCCCCATCCTGAACCCTCCTCCCTCCTCCCTCCCCATACCATCCCTCTGGGTCGTCCCAGTGCACCAGCCCCAAGCATCCAGTATCGTGCATCAAACCTGGACTGGCAACTCATTTCATACATGATATTATACATGTTTCAATGCCATTCTCCCAAATCTTCCCACCCTCTCCCTCTCCAACAGTGTCCATAAGACTGTTCTATACATTAGTGTCTCTTTTGCTGTCTCGTACACAGGGTTATTGTTACCATATTTCTAAATTCCATATATATGTGTTAGTATACTGTATTGGTGTTTTTCTTTCTGGCTTACCTCACTCTGTATAATAGGCTCCAGTTTCATCCACCTCATTAGAACTGGTTCAAATGTATTCTTTTTAATGGCTGAGTAATACTCCATTGTGTATATGTACCACAGCTTTCTTATCCATTCATCTGCTGATGGACATCTAGGTTGCTTCCATGTCCTGGCTATTATAAACAGTGCTGCGATGAACATTGGGGTACACATGTCTCTTTCCCTTCTGGTTTCCTTAGTGTGTATGCTAAGCAGTGGGATTGCTGGATCATAAGGCAGTTCTATTTCCAGTTTTTTAAGGAATCTCCACACTGTTCTCCATAATGGCTACTAGTTTGCATTCCCACCAACAGTGTAAGAGGGTTCCCTTTTCTCCACACCCTCTCCAGCATTTCTTGCTTGTAGACTTT
>NW_011494716.1:2807825-2838088 GCF_000754665.1 Bison bison bison | reverse complement strand
ATTTTGGGTAGGTGGGTCATAGAGGATCCTGCTGTGATCTATATTAGAGAGTGTTTTGCCTATGTTCTCCTCTAGGAGTTTTATAGTTTCTGGTCTTACGTTTAGATCTTTAATCCATTTTGAGTTTATTTTTGTGTATGGTGTTAGAAAGTGTTCTAGTTTCATTCTTTTACAAGTGGTTGACAAGACTTAGTTTTAGAAACATCTGGTAAACCTAGGGATGCACTTACCCTCTGACTGTGCAGTCTCACTTCTGCACATTTAATGTCAACACCAGGATGTGCATTGACAAGTCTTAGTTGGAGCCTTGTTTGAAAGTGTTCAAAATAATCTGGATGTCCATCAATATGAGAAAGGATAACTAATCATGATATAGTCGTGCAGGGAAATATTACAGAGAAAATAAATGGAATAGACTAGTGTTGCCTGTGAAAGTGTAGATTTAAAAAAATGTTGAGTAAAGATGCATGAGATATATTTTTTCAGTGGATTCATAATTTAGACAATATATATGAGAATAATAATTAAGGCATCAAAGGAAGACAATGGGAAGGGGAACAGCAATGGCAGGGACAATCAGTTTTATTTTAAAATCTCTACAAATTCTGCAGCAAATATAGGATGATGAGATATAAAATAGAGATGTACTGAAGCCAGAAGGTAGGTACAGGAAGTTCATTATATTGTTCTCTAATCTTTAAAAGAAAAGATGGTGATCAACCTTTTAAGAATAAGCAAATGAGTTTACATACGTATTTTCAAAGATTCAATTTATGTGTGTATTCTCTAATTTTCTGCTAGGATTTCCTACTTTCTAGATTTCTCTGTGGAGAAGGAAATGGCAACCCACTCCAGTGTTCTTGCCTGGAGAATCCCAGGGATGGGGGAGCCTGGCGGGCTGCCGTCTATGGAGTCACACAGAAACGGACACGACTGATGTGACTTAGCAGCAGCAGATTTCTCTGACTTTATCCAAACTTAAAATCATGTTTAACATTTCCCTCTAACCTCATATTTCCTACAACTGTCAATTAGGTTTAAAAGCTTCATTAGATTTACATGCAATTTATTTTCTTTTTAATGTTAGCACATCATGGGTGGGACTGGGTATTATATATTGCATAGATATGTCTAATTTCCCCACTTTTAGTGATTCTAAGACTGAGCAGTGGGTTCAGGTGGTATCATTTGGATCCATCCATCATCAAATTCCCCATAATCCTGTTACTTCGTGGTTTCAGCAGTTATTGATCATTATTGACAAACTCTTATTTCATTAGGAGCTGCAAAACAGTGACTTTCTAATGATTTTTAGGGATTGCTGGGGGGTTTATCATCCTGCTTGCTCTTATATCTGTGGCTTTTCTATAAAGAAGCTTTCCTTCATAACTATTTGCCTCATGGGTAATGAGGCAATACATGGGTAATGATTGTTGGAGTTGGGTGGTAAGTACATAGGAACTTGTTATACTTTCTACTTTTCAGTGTGTTTGAAATTTTCTGTAATACAATTAAAAACCAAGGAAAAAATTAAATGCATAGGAAAAAACTGAAAGGAAATACCCCAAACATATTATCATCATCAATGAGAAAATGGCAGGATTATTTAGGATGACTTTTAAACACTACTGTATTTCCAGATTTATTAAGAAAATATATAGTATTACATTTAGAATTAGAAATCAAACAGAATACTACAGAAATATAGTAATAATGATGGGAGCAGTGAGTGATCTAATTTAAATCGGGGTTCAGAGCCCACGTCTCTAAGAGGCATCATTTGAAGAAACTGGTTTGACAAAACCCTTGGGAACGAGTGCAGCAGGCAAAGAAACCCGGATCCCAGAGCAGGGATGACCCTAGAGTGTTTGTGGGAAAGGGAACACCACAGAGTACCATGAGTATCAGTCAGCTCTCAGGAAGAACAGAGACCAGCCGATCCTCCAAACCACCCCCCAGACTCCTGCTGATTTCACTCAGGAGCCTGTGTGCCTGAAGTTACAGAACCCAAATTGCACAGGAAATCTCAACTTCTGCCCCCACTGGGTAGGTAGAAGGCAGAAAACCCGAAAACCCTAAATAATGGATCGCAGCAGCTCTGTAATGACAAGGCAAAATAGTGATAATTAAATGATTCTAATAGTGTGTCAAGATGAAGGATAACAGTCTTGGAAAATGAGGTTGGTAAATCATTACCCCTTAGGCTCACATGCACACCCCAGTTAGGGCGTGAAAAATGCAGAATGCAAAATCCCTGGCTGCCCATCTTGGTTTTGCACAATGTTGGCTCCCACCCTATTAGGGTTACTTCTGAGCCAAGCACAGTTGGGCTCCATTTTCAACTCTGAGGGAAAATGAGAGCTAAGCTCAAATTTATCTCACTTACGGAGCACTTTACTCTGTGCCCCCAAGCTCTACGACAGACACTGGCAATGGATACAAAAGACATCTACTCACACTGGGGAAAACAGGCACTGCTGGGGCCTTTACAACCTGTGATGGGTGGTGGGGCTGAGGCAGCACAGAGCAGGGTCCCCTAATGAAGCCCCAGCCTCCTCTAAGTGAGGGGAGCATCCACAAAGAGCCAACACTTGAGCTGGGTTTAAGGAGCAGGAAGTTACTGTTTATAAGGAGGGAAAAAGGAGCATTCCAGGCAAAGGGAATCAAAACATCTAATGACCTTGGTCCAGTGGTTAAGAATCCACTTTGCAGTGAACTGGACTCGAGTTCGACTTCTGGTTGGGGAACTAAGATCCCACACGCCGCAGGGCAACTACACCCGTGTGCCGTCACTGGAGAAGCCGGCGCACTGCAATGAAGAGCCTGTGCGCTGCAACAAAGACCCAGCCCAGCCAAAACACAAAATAAAACCGCAGGCTTCAGCTTGGACAGAGCAGGGAAGAGGGAGTCTCTGAAGGTGACATTTAAGATTATTTAATTTCACTGGCACCAAAAGTTCTGAAACCAGAATGCTCGCTGCATCCTTGGCAAATGCCCACACTCAAATCCATCACCTCCCACTGTCCATGGAGCATGATTGAAAGAAGGGCCTGACCTCTAAGAAAGAATTTTCTTTTCCCCCCAATACATAATGAGTTTTTTAACCTTTTGTTATTCCACAAGTACTGTGTATAGCACAAAAAGGAAAAAGCTAAAGAGACAAAAGTAAATAAAATTCATCCCCATATCTTCCACACAGGCACAACCCCTGTAATGTTTCGATGCAGTTTCAGATTTTTTTGTTTGTTTCTGTGTATGTATGTGCATATTTATGCATGTTTTTTAAGTAAATTAGAAATGCACTAATTGTAAACTGAAAGTCATTTTCTCTTAATGCAAAAGTTTGGATGGTTTCCAAGTCTCATTACCCACAGCTGTCATCTCCTACTTATGAAATTAGTGTCAGGAAAGAGTTAAAGTGCCCATTGGCAGGAGGGAGGAGATTTATCATCTAAGGGGACTGCTGGCAACAGAAAAGGTTGATGTGCTTAACAACTCACACCAGGATGCAATACACCCACGTCTGTCCACTAAGCTGTCTTCCATGGCAACCAGAATAGTGCCTTCACAGAGATCTGAAAACTTCCTGACACTTAAAGCACCCTAACATGACATCCCAGGGTTGGGGCGACTGGGAAACAGTGAATTATGGAGTGAGTCTAGACATTTGCAAAGCTGCATAATTGCTTTCATCTCAGAACCTACCTACCTTATCCTTTCAGCTGATTGACTGCTTGTACCATAGCTTTAACCTTGGCGTCTCCATTGTTACCTGGTCTCCCAGGTGTGCCTCATGTCTTTATTTCTCAGCTGCCCAGTGACTACATCCCTCTGGCCTGGCCTCAGGACTCTCTTACATTCTGTGGGCCATGTCCTAATGACCCCACCACACCTGTTGCTTGGGTTCCCAACAACCGGGTATCACACCAACATCCCTGGAAGAAGATAAGCTTCTTCACTAGAGATTCAGGTCCTCATGTTAAGAAGCCATGAGCATTCACTTCCTGCATGGCTTTCTACTGCTGCATACCAAGCCATCGCAAACTCAGAATCTTGAAGTTTATTATTAAATAATATTTAATTATCGAATTGTATCTCTGGATCAGGAGTCCAGGCAAAGGTTAGTGGGGTCCTGCACGCAGCATCTTCACCAAGGGGAAATCCAGCAGCCGCTGGTTGAGGCTGGGTCTCATCAGAGGCTCAGCTGAGGAAAAGTCCACTCCGGGCTCCCTCAGGTCATTAGTAGAATTCATCTCGTTAAAGCTGTAGGACTAAGGTCCTTTTTCTTGCTGGCTGCTGGTCGGAGCTGCTCCCAACTCCTAGAAGCTGCCTGGCAGTTTCTTGCCATGGCCCTTTCCAAAGGCCTCTCTCACAATATGCTATGCTAAGTCATGTCAGTCGTGTCCGACTCTGTGCAACCCCACAGACGGCAGCCCACCAGGCTCCCCCATCCCTGGGATTTTCCAGGCAAGAACACTAGAGTGGGTTGCCATTTCCTTCTCCAATGCATGAAAATGAAAAGTGAAAGTGAAGTCGCTCAGTCGTGTCTGACTCTTAGTGACCCCATGGACTGCAGCCTACCAGGCTCCTCTGTCCATGGGATTTTCCCGGCAAGCTCTCACAATATAGCAGCTTCCTTCTTCAAAACCAGCAAGGGGAGTTTTCTCTGTGCATCCTCTA
This sequence comes from Bison bison bison, assembly GCF_000754665.1. Lineage (NCBI taxonomy): Eukaryota > Metazoa > Chordata > Mammalia > Artiodactyla > Bovidae > Bison > Bison bison. The sequence goes on along the minus strand of NW_011494716.1, from coordinate 2,833,408 downwards.
ACATTAACACACACAGAGAGTCAATCCTCACTACTTGTGGGTATTTGTGAATTAGCTTACTTGCTAAAATTTCTTTGTAACTTCAAAATCAATACATGAAGCGCTTTGGGTGATGTTTGTGCAAGACTGCACATAGCAAGAAAAATCTGAGTTGCCTGACACATTCCCAGCTGAGGTACAACAAGGCAATGCTCTGACATCTTATCTCAGCAATCCGATAGATATGCTGACTGGAGGATGGAGATGGGAGAGGGCAGGTGAGAGCAGGGCAAAGGGACTTCCCTGGTGGTCCAGTGGTTCAGAATCTGCTTTGCAATGCAGGGGACATAGGTTTGATTTCTGGTCAGGGAACTAAGACCCCACATGCCTCAGAGTAACTAAGCCTGTGTGCCGTAACTACTAAGCCCCTGAGCCACAACTAGAATGTCTGTGTGCCACAGTGGAAGATCCTGCATGCCACATTTAAGATTTTGTATAGCCAATAAATAAATAAATATTTTTAAAAAAAAAAAAAAAAAAGAGCAGTGCAAAAAAGCTCCAGCGGCAAAGAGTAGGACATGACCAAGTGACTAATCACAGCACAACACAACACAGATGGGATTTAACCCAATTGGCACCTGGTATATGGTGGCCTAAGACAAGTCACTTACCACTTCTGAACCCCATTCTCTCTTTGGCAAAATAAAGAAAACAGAATCTACCAAGATAAGCTGTTTTCAGAGCTTAAGATTATAATCTATGTAAGACAAATGTATAATACACAAATATTCACTGGGAATACTGAAGTAGTGAATACTGAACCACAGTTCCTTTGGTCCTAGGGGAGATGTGTACATATATGCATTTATGTGCATATACGCCCATATTTACATTACCTTTAAATTATAACACCTTTATAGAGTGTAACTATTTTATAAATAATGACAATCAAATGCATATATACATATATCTGTATATATGCACATGTATATTATTGCTTGTTATACATATTTATAATATACAAATATTATATAATTATAGTATTGTGAGTATATATACTTATAAATATGTATGTATATACTGCTACTGCTAAGTCACTTCAGTCGTGTCCGACTCTGTGTGACCCCATAGACGGCAGTCCCCCAGGCTCCCCCGTCCCTGGGATTCTCCAGGCAAGAACACTGGAGTGGGTTGCCATTTCCTTCTCCAATGCATGAAAATGAAAAGTGAAAGTGAAGTAGCTCAGTCGTGTCCGACTCTCAGTGACCCCATGGACTGCAGCCTACCAGGCTCCTCTGTCCATGAGATTTTCCAGGCAAGAGTACTGGAGTGAGGTGCCATTGCCTTCTACATATATTATAGTAGTATAAGTAGTATATATAATATATACTTATAATATCTACATATATAAGAATAAGTATTATATATGCATGTATGTATATATATATATAAATATATAATATCTTACAGAAAAACCCAAATGAACATTTTGGCCAACTCAGTATATAGTGTGCATTTACATAAATTTAATCAAGGGAGTGACATTTCATTGCATTACCTTTGTTTTAATTTATCAGTTGGAATTAACTCACAGGTCCTACCCAAACACAAGGGAAAGGATTGTACAGAGGCATGAAATGTCTACGTTACATTCGAGTCTCCATCACACCACCTATGCACCCAAAGTCTACACCTGTGCGGTACATTGCCTGAGGGCCCACCATAAATGATGGTTGAATTGATAGAAAATTCTATCTAATACCAGTGTATCCCATGAGGAACACCCCAATTCCAGCCTGGAAACTTCAGTCCCAGGGGACCCAAGCAGGCCAGAGCACCTATCGTAAGTGCCTTGTTGAGTAAACCCAACCACATGTGGGACTGGGAGCCCTTTGCATTTTGACATACAAATATATAGCAGTCTTGTTGAAAAAATTTTCTGATGATTCGATCAGTTTCATTTCACCAGCTACAAAGAACTAAAACTCAATCTAACACAGCCATTGGAGAGCATTACATAACATTCTGCCATCTACTGTTTACCTTTCAAATTTGCTAAAGCGTGTTTTCTTCTTTATAGAGACAAATTAATGTTCCTATGAGCACAGTCTGCTCGGCTGGCCTCAGACTTCAGCAGAACCGTTCCAATTGTGCATGTCCTTTAGGAGAGAACTGGTCTGCCAACTGCCCAGACCAGCCCGGCACCCCTGCTGCATCTCCTACCAACTCAGATCATGAAGGGACCACCTTCCCAGAGCCTATGTGCTACAGGCAGGGCTTCTGCTTCATCACCTATATCCCAATCTTCTTTTATCACTCAGGGTTCTTTGGTTGTGGGCAACAGAAACTATGGAGGTCATGCCAAACAGATAATTTGTTTAGAGGGATATTGGGAAGTTCAGAGAAATGAAGGAAAAGCTTAAAAGCCAGCTCTGGGAATCCAGGCAGTGGCTGCCTCTGAAAGTTACAGTCAGGGTGAGTAAGTCTCTATTTTCCATCTCTGTGTCACCCCACTCAAGATTTGATTCTGGGACAAAGAGTAAGACTGATATGTGTCAGGCCCTTGCCTCTCTTCTTTAGAAGAATGGGGCTACTTGACAGTCTCCTATAAAACTGCCACCTACTGGGAACATCTTACAAAACATCTTCCGTAACATCTTATGAAAAACCCCAATGAACTTTTTGGCCAACCCAGTAGTTTCCCAAAGCAAAATCCAGGTGCCACTGCAATAAGGGCAGATGAATACAAGGCACGCAGAATCAGAAGTGCACATTGTCAGGGTCTGCGGTCAGTTCCAGAGAACATGACTTCTCAGAGAAAGAGGTCCCTCATAAAAGAATCAGTCTTCTCTATCCATTCATTCAAAATACATTTATTTAATGTTAATTGTGTACTAGGCTTTCTGCTAAGTTTCTAAGATACAGAGGAAAGTAAAATCAAGAAATACCCTCAAGTTCATCAAAGTCTAATGGGAGAAAAAAAAAAAGGCAAATTAAGGACTTCCCTGGTGGTCCAGTGCCTCAGACTTGGCACTCCAAATGCAGGGGGCCTGGGCTCGATCCCTGGTCAGGGAACTAGACCCCATATGCTGCAGCTAAGAGTTCACAAGCCACAACCAAAGATCCTGCATGCTACAACTAAGACCTGGCACAGCCAAATAAATAAATATTTTTTTTTTTAGTTCTACTGCTATAAATGACATATTTATTTTTTAAATATAAATTTATTTATTTTAATTGGAGGCTAATTACTTTACAATATTGTATTGGTTTTGCCATACATAAACACAAATCCACTATGGAGAACAGTGTGGAGATTCCTTAAAAAACTGGAAATAGAACTGCCTTATGACCCAGCAATCCCACTGCTGGACATACACACCGAGGAAAGAAGAATAAATATTTTTTAAAAAAAGAATGATTCCCTTTTTAAAAAAGCAAATTAATAGTGATCATGAAGATGTTTGTGTTTACTAAGTGTCTTCTTCATGTGTCAAGGAAGTTACATTTATTATATTATCCATTATGTTATCCAGTTCTCACAACATTTTGTGGTAGGTACTGACCTACGGATGACAGTGTTTGTAGAGCTGTACGCTGATTCGTCTGAGTCCTGAGAGATGGGCGTTTTGTAGCCCAACATGTCTCACTGGGTGGGTAATGACTTTCTCTCTAGTATAACCCACGGAGACCAGTTCAAGCCACTCACCACCTAGTTCATGGTTGGACCGGTCCAATCCCACCATCTAAGAGCTAAAGAGGAAAAAGCTATCCTCGGGCATCTTGGACACGCAGGAATCACCTCTATGCTCACAAACAGGGAATACATGTTCTAAGAGGCCAAAATGTATTCCAGACTTCCACCTGGCCAAGCAAGGGCAGCAGGCTTGCCCCAAACATAAATTATCCCTTGCTATGGAAAATGAGTAGCCTTTAAAACAAAATGGCCCTCGTTGATACAAAATTCCTGTTGCAATTCAAAAAGCTCTTTTTTACCCCCTTAAGTATTCATTTCTGACAAACAAAATAAATTGTCATGCCAGACACATATAAAGATTGCAGAGATGCACCTCTATTAAATTCTACTTAGCCCAGAGCAACTCAGGTGTTATCTAAATTTAGCCTTCTAAGTTCCATTTCTTTCATACCTAAACACCATTTCTTGCAGGTTTTGCTTAGACTTATAAGAGTTTAATAAATAGAAATACTTTCACAGTGCATTAAGATCAGGTCAGCTGGAGAGCTTGACCTGGTTGGATCGAATCTTGTATTGATTTCTCAAAGTATATATATGTATTTTTTTTTCCACTAAAACTTGAACTCTTGCAAAGAAATAGAAGAAATGCTTCAACTATGAGTTTAGGTAAAAGCAAAACAAAACCATTACACACTCTGTCCATTCCCTTAACTGTACAGAGTAGAGAGAGCTTTCTCTCTGAAGCCAGTGGGTAGAGATGACAACCATAATCCGATTTAATTCTCTAAAATATAAAATGTGCACTCATTATTGAGACGATAGGTACCACATGTTTGGATTCTGACAGCAGAGCCAGGAGTGAAGATCAGGGTAACCATCTGTCCCAACTTGCCTGGGACTAGGGGAGGTGGGGGTGGTGAGAGTAGGTCCACAGATTTGGAATTCTCTGTGCTAAAACTGAGGCAGAACCAGGCAAACTTGGATAGCCAGTCATCCTAGGGAAGGTGCAATAAGTTTCTCTAACATGTCTTTCAGGGAAGTCAGTGCTCTAGACATAAACTGTAGGATAACTTTTATGTTAGTTCCATTTACCTACTCTGTATAATGGTACCACAGCATCTGAACATAGCTTTCAAAATGACTATCTTTGCTGCCTCATTTGATACTCATTCTAGCCTTAAGAGGTTATTACCCCACTTACAGATGAGAGAGCTAAGTTAAATGATTGGCCCAAGGTCATACAGCCAGTAATTGGTGAGAAGGGAGTTGTAGGCAGTTTATTCTACATTCTCTCCTTCCCAGTCCACACCCCATGACACTGAAGCGCCTTAAGTTTCATGAAGGCACCACAGTCTACAGTCTGGGACTGTTGCACATGCTCAATGCTTATTAAACATGTGTTACACTCAACCTTGGGCTTCCCTAGTACACTCAACCTTAATTGTTTCTCGGTCATACTATATTGGGAGTATCTTGAGGATACAAGTCTTTCTTTGAACCATTTTTTCCTAAGTAATAAGCTCAAGGTCTACCAAGTGGTTAGTAATCAATACATATCAGCTGAATTAATACATTATGAACATCTAACTTCAAAGTTAGATGACAGCCAAGAAAATAACTTCAGAACACTGCTCCAAGTGTCAGATAAGGAGATCACACCAATCAATCCTAAAAGAAATCAACTCTGAATATTCATTGAAAGGACTGATGCAGAAGCTGAAGCTCTAATACTTTGGCCACTTGATGCAAAGAGCTGACTCACTGGAAAGGACCTTGATGCTGGGAAAGATTGAAGGCAAAAGGAGAAGGGAGTAGCAAAGGATGAGATGGTTGGATGGCATCACCAACTCAATGGACATGAATTTGAGCAAACTCTGGGAGATAGCGGAGGACAGAGGAGCCTGGTGTGCTGCAGTCCATGGGGTCGCAGAGAGTCGGAAACGACTGAGCGACTGAACAACAACACTGGTTCCAAGGCAAAGAGAAAACAAGAGCACTGGGAGGTTGGATTGTTCCCTTAGAAGCCTCATGCATCTCAGTCAATCGACCTCCCTGGTTCCCATCCCACTCACGACATCAGTGGAAACTGCAAAGGTGGCCGCAGCAGCCCCACCTTGTCCTGCAGTTGAAGTCCAATACTGGCTTCACTGCCCCTTGTTTTCATGCTTGTGACTGAAGATACGACCATGACTTGAGTAAATGCTGAGTGAGTGTGCAGGTACCAAAAACAGTACTGATTGGAACTTCTGATACGACCATGACTTGAGTAAATGCTGAGTGAGTGTCCAGGTACCAAAACCAATACTGGTTGGAACTTCTGATACGACCATGACTTGAGTAAATGCTGAGTGAGTGTCCAGGTACCAAAAACAGTACTGGTTGGAACTTCTGACACCGGGGACGGAAATCTTTATGTCAGCTCATCAGAAGAAACAAGCCTCTTCTTTCCCTTTCTTGGCCAAATATTGGGAATCAGACGTCTGTCCCAGGATGACTGTGAGCCACTGGTGGTAGAAGAAGCAGGCGGAGAAGTCCCAGAAGCTTAATGAACAGGGACTGGGGTGCTACCTTCAACTGACATGTAATTTTCCCCCTATTGTCACAGATATCATTTTCATCAAAAGCAATGAGTCTTCTCATGTAGCAACGTAAGTGCCAAGTAGTTGGAACGGGGTGTTTTGGCAAATCCAAACACAGAGAAAAGTTGACTTCTATGGCCCCTAGGGCAAAGAGTAAGTCAAATAAAAAGACCAAATTCCTTAGTGAATAATCAGAAGTGAAGAAAGGAGACCCAACTGTTGAACAGAAATTCCTCAATAGCCTCTTGCAGAGTCAAAGCTAGACTTCTTCCTTGGGGGTGCAGAAGACAATCCTTCATGGCAGACCCCAGGTTTGCCTCTCACTGAACTTCCCCATTCTTCCTCTCAACCTCCTTTAAGAGCTTTAAAAAATAATAAGAGGGACCAGAAAGAGAGAGAGAGAGAGAAAACACTCATATTCCTACTGGCTTAAAATAGACATATATTTATTTTGCCATACTTATTTCCATTCTTTAAAACAAACTAAACGCTACAGGTAATGCTGACACCATGGTGCCAGGTCCATTCCCCTCACCCAGAGTCCCCTCCCAGATAGCCACTGACAAAACTCAGTGTTTGTCTCCCAGCTGCTGTGCTTTCCTACCCACAACACTGCTCTGCATGTTGTGTCCGAGCCTGTTTGTATTGATGCAAGGAATCAAGGTGCAGCATCACATTAAAAGAAGAACCACATGTATTCCTAACTGATGCAAATAGTTTATCATGTAAAAACACACATTTCCCTTATCCCTGCCTCCACTGGTGGGCATCTGTGTTATTCAAAAATGTCTGCCATTGCAAACATGGCTGCAGTGAACACGTTTGTACACATGCCTTTGCATACATGTAAAAGTTTGTCCAAGGCACATGATTAAAAGTGGCCTTTCTATGTCCTAGGAAGACTCATTTTCCAACTTGTAGATTCTGTCAATTTGTTCCTCAGAAGCCATGCCAATATACAGTCTCATCAGCCCCTGAGGAAGACAACTCCCCACAACCCTCAACAGGCGTACCTTCAGATTTAAGCTGAGATGGCCTCAGTTTGGTCCAAGAGGTTGACCTTTCACAAAAGCAAATAGATTAACTTATATAGAAAAAAGAAAACCCTGAAGTTCAATTTAATTCTCTTTAATCACCAGTCACATCACTTAAAAAGCTAATAATGTATCTGCATTCTCCCACCTTGTGATAATGTAATGAATTAGCCACTTGCCCATCAGAAAACAACCCCTTGGGATAATACGTCAAAATCGAGTAAGGCAATGAAGCCTGTATTGAGTTGATGGATTTAAGGCAAGACTTCAGGCAATAATAATGTTGTTTAGAAGATGAATCTACTCATAAGAGCCCCTCCATGACAAATGACTTACTCGGAGGCTAACTATTTATGAGGTCCAGGTGGGAGAGGTATAAACTTAATTAAAGTTTGAAAGCATAATAGAACCAAAGGCAGTGCATCAATTTCTGGATGTCCAATCAAAACGCCAATGACGTCCTTAATAGGTTGGCAATACCTGCCTCTTGGCACTGCAGAGTATAGTTATCCAACTTACGTGGTTCCAATTGCTGCTGATCTTGCTGAAGGCACACCATCCCCCACACATACATCTCTCCTCCTGTCTCCACGTCTGCTTATGAGACCCATTCATCTCGACTGGGAGGAGAATCACTCCTGCCTCTATCACACACACTTTACACTGGATCCTAATGAAACCAAGCACAGGCTGGCTGCCCACCCCCATTCCTTAATGCCTTGGTCTATCTGTATCTGGGAAACCACATAAATCACCGCTACCCTGTGCTTTGGAGCTCCCTGATGCCTAGAACTCAAACTCAGCAGCATCACATAAAAATATTTAAAGACTCATTTGAATTGCAACCCAGGGAACCAAATACTCCTGAGCAAGCTGAAAATGTAAATAAATATAAACAACCCAGGACAGGACCCAGGTATGCCAGCCAAGACTTCATTCTGATACACTTCATTATAGGTGTGAAGTGATGTTTCTGAAGGATAATTGGATGGCTTCAATGGCTCCCTGCTGAGGAAGAAGCTGGTTGAAAAGGCTGAATCACACCCAACTTTGCATCCCATTTAAAACACACCCAGGAGTCACTAAGTAGTGGGGTCATTTTTATAAACAGGTTTACTTCCTTGGAAGGCTTTGAGAGAACCTAGAGAAATCTATGTTTGCATGAGGCCAGTCCTGAAAGACAGGCAGACAGACAGGCACAGGCACACACGCAAGCACGCACGCACACACACACACACACACACAGAGTTAGTGGCTGTAAAAGAGAGAAGAACTGTTGCCACGAGAGAGATATAACATTACTGTGGTGTCACTCATCTGTCCCAACTAAGCCAAGTCTTGTGAAGCAGAGGGAAGGCACCCCATGACCTCTAAACTCTACAGCCAATAGAAAACAGTGGTTCTCAACTTCTCAACCCGGGATGCTAAGATATCAACATTCAGTCTCCACCCCAGAGCAACCAAGTCAGGACATCTCAAGAGGGACTCCTAGTATTTATCAAAATCTCCCCAAGTGATTCAGTTTTGCATCCAAGGGTGAGAAACTCACGTTCAAAGAATCTGACACTTCAGGAATTTTTTCCAGGCTTCAGCAAAATCAAAACAATCATTGCCTTATCTGTTCTTCCAACAACATGGTGGCTGTTAATATGGCAGTGGCAATGATAAATTTTACTTTCTCTATTATATTGTTCAAATCTCTATGGGAAGGGAAAAATAATAGGTAGCTTTTAGTAACAGCTTATTATACACCAGGCATGGTGCTAAGCAATTTCCATGCTTTATCTCAGTAAATCCTTACAACATCCCTAAGAGGCAGGTGCTCTTATTATTCCCATTTTATAATGAATGAGCAGAGTCCCAAAGAGGTTAAATAATTTGTCCACATACTTCAAGCAAGAAGCAGAGCCAGGACTCATACCCACCTCCATGAGTTACAAGGCTCTGTGTTTCACCTGATGTTTTATTGCAGCCAGTCTTTGAAATGTGGAGTTCTCACTTTTAAAGAAAGAGCAGTAATATAGTTCACATATCTGGTTGTCAGTTCTGGTGAGGAAAATTCAAGGACCTCTCAAACTCTTCCATCAACTCAGTGTGTGGCTGCCGAGGATTTAGATACCTCTCTTTCAGTGCAGTGTTATTAGAGTCAGACAATCTTGGATAAAAACTTGAGCTCTTCCTGTTTCTAGCTGTGAGATTCTGGGCCAATTATTTCTCTATTATGAAACTCAGTTGCATGATCTGTAAAATGGGGATAATACCTACCTCCAAGGGTTATCAGGATGAGAAGTAATTACATTTAAGAAAGCTCCTGGCATGAGTCAAGGATTAACACATGGTAATCTCTTCCACTGCAAGTATGTGTCAGAAGTACCTAGACTGTGAATGTCATGCTTATCTTGAGTACCGCCTCATAATTACAGAGTTTCTCTTTTCAAAGTGCTTTCCCATCGATGATCTCATTTTAACCAGTTTTTATCGAATACTACTTGTGACAGCAGCATGGTGTCCCTTTTTATTCTTAGACCCCCCCAAAGGGGATCAGTGGTGCCCCCATGATGGTAAGGTTTTTAATGGATGCAAATTTTCAAGGCATGACACATTTATTAATCCTTCATTGGAGTAAACTGTAACAAAGCCAGCAGGAGCAATCATTAATTTACATTAATAGCTTTCAGTGTTGCATACCCCAGTGCCTGACATGAAACAGTAATCTGAAATCAAACTATGGTTGTGCCCTACATGAGTTCATGTATCACAGCCCTTTAGACCCAGTGCTCATGCATTTCAACAAGGGTAAGATGCATGAGTGCTACACAATGCACACAGGAAAATATTCACCTCCTTACTATGGCCTTTAAAGTTCTACCTCCTCCAGACTCATCTCAGAGCACTCAACTCTTCTTCAGCTAGATGAATCTTTCTATATATTCTGCATACACTTTAGGCTTATTTCCACCTCAGGGCCTTTGCACATGCCATAGCACTGCCCGAGACATTGCCCCCTCCCCACTGCTCTTTGCATGACTGGATCTTTTAATCCTACAAGTCTCGGAAAAAAAAAAAATCTTTTTTTTTTTTTTTCCCCAGAAAGGTCTCTCTTTCCTGACCACGTTATCTAAGAGGTCCTCCCTAGAAACATTGCTTTACCCTATTTCTTTGCCTCGGAGCCCTTTGTTGTTCTTATTGCTGTTCAGTCACTCAGTCATGTCTGACTCTTTGCAACCCCATGGATTGCAGCACACCAGGTTTCCCTTCCGTCCACTATCTTCTAGAGTTCACTCAAGGTCATGTCCATTGAGTCACTGATACTATCCAACCATCTCATCCTCTGTCATCCCCTTCTCCTCCTGCCTTCAATCTTCCCCAGCATTGGGGTCTTTTTCAATGAATCAGCTCTTCACATCAGGTGGCCAAAGTATCGGAGCTCCACCTTCAGCTTCAGTCCTTCCAATGAATATTCAGGGTTGATTTTCTTTTGGATTGACTGATTTGATCTCTTTGCTGTCCAAGGGACTCTCAAGAGTCTTCTCCAGCACCACAGGTCAGTGCCATTATGACATTTCAAGTTTATCTTGCTTATGGTTGCTAATTGTATAGTCTAATTACCCTTACAAATGCAAGCCCTAGAGGGAGGGACCTTGTCTAGTCGTCATATCAAGCATGTAGAACTATGACTGGAACATAGCAGGTTCTCAACAAACACTTGGTGAATGTGGGAATGAATGGTGAGCCATCTTCATATCAGCATCTTCCAAGTCCAAAAATGTTTTCACAAGAGTCTAATGCTTCTGATCGCTCCTCGAGGTTGTGACCTCAGATATTTCCTTCCTTCTCAACACCTTCTCCCTCATTCCCCCTGCTGTGACTCCTACCACCTACACTTTTGGTTGTCAACTGCATGCCTCCAGCAGACCTGCCTGCTGGGATGTAATAGAAATGCATTTACAAGACAATCAACAACCTATAGCCTGACTCAATGTGAAAGCTTTAGTCATTAAAGGCAATTCTAAGTATATAGTTGAGTCCTTCACTTATATCTGTGTCTAACTTAGCCCCCATGGTTTCAAGTCTACATTCTAGGAGACAGAGAGAGAGAGAGAGGGAGAGAGTCCTGAAATTAAATAGGAAGAGAAAGTTCACTAGGATATTGGGGTATAACAGTCTTGGTATCAAAATGAAGATTTTTTTTTTCAAATGGGGCCTCTTTATTCCTCCATCAAACAAAATGAGCAGATCTTCAGGAGACTAAGGCCTTGTTTTCAGTAAGACTGCCCCCCAGAATAACAAAAGGTTTATTGATGATGTCCTGTATCCATACCTCCAAGCCAAGCGTCATGCCCTTACACTTGACTTTGTTCCTAGTCAGTCCCTTAAAAGTCCCATCCTTTTTGTTGAAGTCCCTGTTGATAAACTCTTGCTAAACCAATCAGCTATTTACTCTAATTCCCCCTTCAGTTTCTGTCTTTGATTCAATACATATATTATTTTCTGACTCCTCCTTTTCTTAAAACAAATAAAGAAGCAAAAAAGGATTTCTAGGTGATAGATAACAGTGATAGCTAGCACTGACTGAACACATACACGTTATACCAGGCGCCATCATAGACACGTTGCTCTCATTATGAAAAGTACCCCATGGAGTCCTCACCACAGCATGCCTGAGGTAGGTGCAACCGAAACAGAGGTTCAGAGGGGAGATTGGCTTGTCCAGTGTTACACAGGAAATCTATATAGAGTCTTATCTCTAATTTGGAATGCTCTGCTGCCAAAAGCCATTACCTTCATCCCCATACTAAAAAGTTTATTACCAGGGATTAATTGGCTAAAAGGACTTCAGAAAACAGAATTGATGATCAGCAGTTCTGTTTGGGATGTACGAGCATGACTTCCCTACCGTGTGCTATTCACTATTAGTGCCTACCTGAACCCAGGCTGACGGGCAATTCCTGGCTGGACGGAATGAAGATATGCACTCACAGAAAATACCATGGTATCTTTGATGGCCTTGCCCTTTCCGGGCTCCACTGCTTAGCTGCTGTTTACCAATTAGCTGAACAGCTCTGTATTGCAACAAGGCATAAATGGAGTAATGAATTGAGATGCAGGTTTCATAAAAGTGATTAACTGCTAAATTCCAGTTCAGCTAACAGTTCAATTATCCCATTTTGCATCTCAGCCTTCCATCCAATTCTGCATTCACACAGCCCCAACCACTGAGGCACCTACATCCTTTGCATTACCATTAATTAAGCCATCGCTCTTTCCCAGGAATCTGTCCACCCTTACTCGTGAGCTGGGTTTGCAAATAAGGATGGGAAGAGAGAGAGTTTTGAGAAGCGGATTTTAATTGTCCTGGAACAGGGGACTGACTCAAAGTAGATATTAATGACCACCACCCTGCACATTTTGTCACCACCTTCCTCTGAGAACACAAATGTAGATAAACTCCATGCTGTATATGTCCAAACAAAATAAGTAGTAGGAAGTGCGGAGGAAGAGAAGACACATCGGCTGAGGTTTTCACCCGTCTTTGGTGGTTAACAGGTTCCTGGGGAAGGGATTCAAATGCGTAGAAGAAAGTACTGATTAACCAGGTCACCATTCTGGACCATGGACAGGACCCTCTCTTTATGCTTGTTTGACTTCAAGTGTCAAAAAATCATGACTCCCTCATCCTCATCCCTCCACCCACCCCTGGCACACACAGACCTCTTCACTTCCTATATTGATTAGGGTTATTGGTTATAAGTGATAGAAACTGGCAGGGATATGTTTGATCAGGAAAGGAGTTCTAGGGAAGGATACTGGATTGCTAACCAACTTGCCACAGAGACTGGAGAATAAAACCAGCCACCACAACCAGAACGACCACAGAAGAGACCAGTTTGCACCACACTGCCCTCTTCAGAGGGTGCTGACTGGCTGGTGCTGCCACAAGAACAGGCTCTGAGCTCTCCCTCCAGAGCCAAGAGGAAGCACTGGATTGGCCCACGCTCACAGTCCCACACCAAGAAGGAAGGAAATGGCAACCCACTCCAGTATTCTTTCCTGGAGAATCCATGGACAGAGGAGACTGGTAGGCTACAGTCCATGGTGTCAAAAGAGTCAGACACGACTTAGCAATTAAATCACTACCACCTGGAGGAGGGCATGATGACTCACTCCAGTATCCTTGCCTGGAGAATCTCATGGACAGAGGAGCCTGGTGGGCTACAATCCATGGGGTCACAAAGAGTCAGACATGACTGAAGCAACTTAGCATGCATGCACAGTCCCACATCAAGCTGCCAGGGAGGGGAAGAGTGAGTATCTGGACACTTTATACTTATCGTGGTGATCATTTTGCAATACATACAAATATCGAATCATGCTGTACACCTGAAATTAAAGTAAGGCTATATGTCAATTAGGGGTGTGTGCTCAGTTGTTTGGTCATGTGTGACTCTTTGTGATTTCCAAGCACTGTAGCCCACCAGGCTCCTCTGTCCATGGGATTTCCCAGGCAAGAACACTGGAGTGGGTTGCCATTTCCTTCTCCAGGGGATCTTCCCAACCCGGGGATCGAGCCCAGGTCTCCTACATTGCAGGTGGATTCTTTACCATCTGAGTTAGGGAAGCCCCTTAACTTTTAACACCTCCCTAAATTATATGTGTAATATATATAATATATGGTGCATGCTCAGTCACTTCAGTTATGTCCAACTCTTTGCAACCCTATGGACTGTAGCCTGCCAGCCTCCTCTGTCCATGGGATTCCCCAGGCAAGAATACTTGAGTGGGTTGCCATGCCCTCCTCCTGGGGATCTTCTCAGCCCAGGGATCAAACCACGGATCATCTCCTGCATTGCAGGCAGATTCTTTACTGCTGAGCCAACAGGGAAACCTGATGTATGGTGACAGGTACACAATAATTGTTTAATAAATGCAATTTTAATAAATAACAGGTAGATGGACAGATAGATGAACAGATGGATGGGTGGGCAGAAAGGTGTGACCTCTTTATCCTTGAAACGATCCCCATCACAGCCTGCTTTGTAGGCAAGGACTAGCTCATGGAGCCTTCATGCTCAGATGATGATGTTCCCAGAAACAGGGGTTAGTCTCCTGAAACTGCAGCCAACAGGAGCTCTATACGCATGTCTTTACTCCCAAGGAATGTCTGTAATTTCCAGGAGCCACTAGAGGAAATGTGGCCAAGGGGCAGGCAGAGCGATTCCACATACACCATCCCCAGGGAGAGAGGACGTGAGAGCAGATGCCACTAATCACCCTGCTCTCCCTGACAGATGGGCCACGTCACAGCCTTAGAATCCACCATCAGCTCCCAGCAGCCACAGGGGCTGTGAGATGACACCCGGGTGCCTTCCAAGGAGGCATCAGTGTTGAGGTTCAATTGCCATGTTTAAACATAAACAGCTCACTCTTCCCGTGCCTTGTTTTCTATGTTTCCATTATCTGACAGAGTTGGGTCCAACTGAGAAGGAGGCAGCTGTGTTTGGGAAGCCATTGTCTTTTTTCCCATTGGGCACGTGAGCTGAGTTCTCTATTGTCCACATCTGTGGCTGCCTGGCTGAAAACCCAAAGAGATCCTTGTCTCTTTTCCAACACAAACATGTTCAGTCCAAAGCCCAGAAATGATTCTGTAGTAAAAAACCTCTAACAAACTTGGAGAAACTCATGGGCTGTTCATCCTTCTCTTCTTTCCTTAGGATCCAAAGACGTGCTGTTTTCAAATATCTACCATGAGCCGCAGCCCGGCCCATATGTCGCTGAATCTGTATAACCAGTTTCAGGGTTTCCCAGGTGGTGCTAATGGTAAAGAATCCACCTGCCCATGCAGGAGACGCAGGAGATGCAGGTTCGACCTCTGGGTCAGGAGTAGGAAATGGCAACCCACTCCAGTATTCTTATCTGAAAAACTCCATGGGCAGAGAAGCCTGGTGGGCTACACAGTCCATGGGGTTGCAAAGAGTCAAACACAACTGAGCAACTGAGGCAGGACAGCAAGTTTCCACTGTGCAGATGGAGATGTGGCTGGCCCAAAATCAGATTTACACAAGTCTCCAACCAGGAGCTGTAGGCAAACATTTCTCAGAGATGATGTTTTGCCACTGAATTAGGTTCCATGCATACCATGAGGTGCTTCTAGTTTTAAGCAGAACAGGACCTGAGCACTGCCAGAAAGCCCCCTCTACCTCCGCTTTATCTCCTTGTCAAGGCTTTTTCCACACATGATGGGAAAGCTCCAGGAAGAAGAATCTGGCAGAAGAGAGGTGGGCTGCAGAGTCGAACAAGGCTGGGTCCATCTTAGTCAACTTGGACCTGGCTGTGGGACCACATCACTAAACCTGCCCCCCACACAAGTGCACAACTCCTCTAATACTCATATACTTATTATAATACTCATAATAGACATGATTATCATATCCATTTTAGAGGAAAGTAGAAATTACATGAGAGAAAAACTCATACTCATCCCCCGAGTCTTAGCGTTAAGTATCAGGTTCTCAGAAGCTGCTTCTCTGGCCCCTAAATCAAGTGAAATCCAGTTGCTTATACAGATGTTCACAATGCCCTGTGCATCTATTCATTTTAACACTTGATGTGCTCATGATTCCTTCTTAACTACATGCCCCCCATCCTAGACTTGATAATGGGGTATAAAGCTGCTTTGTCTCCCTCTGCTTAACCACCTCCCGGAACAGCACTACACACGGAAAGAATACACAAAGAATAAATATGATACGGCAATGGATAACATTTGCAAAGCAACCAGCACAGTCCCTGGCACACAGTAGGTCTTCCAAAAGCATGAGTTCTTTGCCCTCTTCTTCTGGATGTACTGAGGCCTCCTGGGTTTCCTCACTCCCCTTCTGTACAAGATAGAAGAGTAGGTGAGAAACAGCAAGTGCTGGAGAGGGTGTGGCGAAAAGGGAACCCTCTTGCACCGCTGGTGGGCATGTAAATTGATACAGCCACTATGGAAGACAGTACGGAGATTCCTTTAAAAAAAACTAGGAATAAGACCACCAGATGACCCAGCAATACTGCTTCTAGGCATACACCATGAGGAAACCAAAACTGCAAAAGATGTGTACTCCAATGTTCATTGCAGCACTATTTACAATAGCTAGGAGAAGGCAATGGCACCCCACTCCAGTACTCTTGCCTGGAAAATCCCATGGACAGAGGAGTCTGGTGGGCTGCAGTCCATGGGGTCGCAAAGAGTCGGACACGACTGAGCAACTTCACTTTCACTTTTCACTTTCATGCATTGGAAAAGGAAATGGCAACCCACTCCAGTGTTCTTGCCTGGAGAATCCTGGGGAAGGGGGAGCCTGATGGGCTGCCGTCTATGGGGTCGCAGAGTCGGACACGACTCAAGTGACTTAGCAGCAGGAGGACATGGAAGCCAGGGTTCGAGATGAATGGAGAGAGTAGCATGGAAGCATATTCACGACCATATGTAACACAGATAGCCAGTGGAAATCTGCTGTGTGACTCAGGGAACTCAAACTGGGGCTCTATAGTGACCTGGGAGAGGGCGGTGGGAAAGGGTGGGAGACGGGAGGGAGGTTCACGAGGGAGGGGACATATGCACACCTATGGCTGATCCATGTTGATGTATGGCAGAAATCAAACCAATATTGTAAAGCAATTATCCTCCAATTAAAAATAAATTAAAAATTTTAAAAATGAGTGGGTGGAGAGGGTAGTTGGCAGGTGGACACAGCAGGTAGCTGGGGCAGGGGAGTGAAGAAATGCAAGTCATAGGTCGGGGGGTGCATACATGGGGGGAGAGTGCCTTCTACCCGAAGGCAGACATGACTTCACTGAGTCAGAACTGCTGCATCACAGACCCCTTAGGTTTGATGGGACAACCAGTTCCAGTCTTGATAACGGTGATACCAATATCTGGAGACCAAGCAGAGGCCTCGTTGGGGCTGGAACGTGGAAATTCACAGTGAAACTGACCTTTTCTGGGAGCCAGGGAGGGGAGGGGACATGCAAGGGATTAGTTCCGTCTTCAGGACAGTTTTACTTAGGGAGACAGCAACCTTCTGCACCTTCCCTTAGTGACTGTTGACCTTGAGCGAGACCCTGTCACCCTTGCCACCTGTCTTCTGAGTACCAGGCTCCCGCTTCCTTGTGACCCTGTAATATGAGCTGTTTCTCGTTGACTGGCTCCGTCCTTGCCCCTTTTCTGCAACTCCTACTTGAATAATGAGCTCTAAATATATTTTTCTTGTTCTAAACCATTTTTCTTTTCTAATGCTAAATTATAAGGCTTGTGTGTGTCAGCAGGAAAACATGCCCTGCTTTTCCAAGGGATGCAGAGATACTGTTCGATGTTCTTCCAAACTGCTGTGAGAGGGTGGGGGTGGGGGTTGGGTGTTCTGCCCACTGAAGCACCAGCCCTGGAGTGGAGGCTTGTCTACGGCCAGCACATCGCCTCTGTAATTACTGGTCCAACCCCAAGTTCCCCAATTATTTCTGAAAAAGTTCAGGATAAAGAAGGACCTTCTATTAATTATTAAAAACAAAAACCCAGAGATACACACATATAGCAGAAGACTTCTCATCATGCCTCCTTTATTCTAAACATCTGGCCAAAACCATCAGATACCACCGAATTTAGCCAGGCTTCCTGTAAGTCACACAAATTACTGGCAACTCAAAACAGCCAGAGTTTTCCCCTCTTGATAGCATTATCTCCAGCTAATGGAGGCAGTGATTATGAAAAAAAAAAAAAATTCAGAGATGGATGTTTCTGGCTCTTTCACGGCTGTGCTCTTTCCTGGAACAATATGACTTACTATTAGTACCCTGTTTGACTTAAAAAAATAATAATCAGGTGAAGTAGCAGTCAAGTGAAGATTCTGGAGAGTCCCTTGGACTGCAAGGAGATCAAACCTGTCAATCCTAAAGGAAATCAACCTTGAACATTCATTGGAAGCACTGATGCTGAAGCTGAAGCTCCAACACTTTGGCCATCTGATACAAAGAGTTGACTCATTGGAAAATACCCTGATACTGGGAAAGATTGAGGGCAGGAGGAGAAGAGGGCAACAGACGATGAGATGGTTGGATGGCATCACAGACTCAATGGACATGAGTTTGAGCAAACTCCAGGAGATATGAAGGACAGGGGAGCCTGGCGTGCTGCAGTCCATGGAGTCACAGGGTTGGACATGACTTAGCAACTGAACAATAACAACACTCAGTCTTGTAGGTAATATACCACACTTACCCTTTCCTATAAGTTGGGTCCTTTCTAGGGTCTAGAGAGGAATGTATGTCCTTTAAGAAAGAAATACGCCCAAACCCAGACCCAAGAAGTTCAGCATAACAGATATAGCTTACAGTATGTGCCAAGGCCCTGTGGCATGTCCAGAACAGTCAGGAAGCAGTAGAGTGAGGTGCAAACAAAGACAGGCAGGAAGTCAGGAGTCCTCCAGACACTTGCATCTGAATCACCCTTGGGCAAGTTTCATGACCCCTGAAACTGAGTTTCTGCATCCGAAACTGGGCTGGATCTGCCCAGATAGCCTCAAAGGGCCATTCTAAGGCTCATACAAGGCGATACAGGGAATTATGGTACTGACAATGGAAACTTTACATCCCTAAGGTTCTATCTGGTCCATTTCCAGCCTCTAGATTGATGCAAATATCCCCAAACAAATAAAAAGCCCATAAACTTTTAACTAGAAATCTGAGAAAATTCAGAGAAGTAGCACCTCTTTTATTTCAGTTCTCAAACATGCAAATCTCTCTACCCATTTAACTGGGTTATCCAAAGAACACAGCATGGGCTTTTATTATTCATTGCTTTGAGAGAAAACTGATTATATATATGACTTTTACCTGGGAAAAGGCAATGGCTGTGATTTAAATTTGAATATTCTGCCAGGCTGGTGGGTGGCATCATTTACCACCCCACACCACCCACCCCCACCAAACACACACACTCCATCTTACATGAATATAGTGGGGAAAATTGAGTAGTAATTTTAAATTATAAAAAGACAAGGAGTCTTATATTGACTGGATGGTCTCCTCTCTCTGGGCAGCTCTGAATTAGCAAAAGCTTTGAGTCCTAAAAATAACAGGGTGAAAGAGGCACCGCTATCACAAAGGTTTGCATTAGCACTTTGATCACTTGCCCATCAAACTGTGCATTTCTGTATAGGAAATGGAGAACAGCTTGTCTCCACAGTCTATTATAATTACCATTAAATACTCCAGAAACTTGGCAGTTTTGAATTTCATAACACCCATGACTGACATTCCTAATTAATACTATTGTTTTTCTCCTCTGGCTGAATTTCCTGAATGCCAACATGCATCGCATACACTAAAAACAGACATTAAAGAAAATAACATCAGTGTTAATCTCCAGCACAAATATATCAAATGCCTCAGTGAAGTGTATAGAAAAGAGCTGGATTCCTATAAATAATGGAGCTCCCCTGCCTGATCATCTTTATCCTCCTACGCTAATAAGATGGTAATCTTTCTCCTCCTGTGTCCTTGCTCTGAGATTTCAGGACAGCTTTTGGTGAAGTGCACTCCCAGCTCTTTTCTTCTCTTGCTTTGCTTTTAAGTTGCGGATTGAAACTTTCAAAGAAAACCTTCTAGCTTAAGTTAGAAATAGCATCCACTGGGCACTCTATAAATAGGGGATCTGCAGAAGAGAGCAAGATGGTCTAATTTGTGCTTTCTAATGGATGTTTTTCTGGTTTGCGTGGGGCTGAGAGCACCCAGCATTTGCTGACGCTTCTCGTTTACTATGTGGGATGGTTCAGAGCTGGGACTTCGGCGTTTGGAGGCTTCGTGTTTTGAATCCTGCCTCTGCCATCCAGAAGCTGGGCCATTTTCTTAAGTTCTCTGAGCCTCAATTTTCTCATCTGTAAAATGCAAATTACCAACAGTACCTATTTCAGAGAGCTGTTCTGAGAATCCAATGAGAAGGTAAATAATGACTTTGGCAGAGGCTCTGACACATAGGACTACTTAAACTTAGTTATTAGATTTACCATTCAGTTCAGTTCAGTCACTCAGTCGTGTCTGACTCTTTGGGACCCCATGAATTGCAGCACACCAGGCCTCCCTGTCCATCACCAACTCCCAGAGTTCGCTCAGACTCACGTCCATCGAGTCAGTGATGCCATCCAGCCATCTCATCCTCTGTCGTCCCCTTCTCCTCCTGCCCCCAGTCCCTCCCAGCATCAGAGTCTTTTCCAATGAGTCAACTCTTCGCATGAGATGGCCAAAGTACTGGAGTTTCAGCTTCAGCATCAGTCCTTCCAAAGAAATCCATTGCTGATCTCCTTCAGAACATACACTTAAGTGTGGAAAATAAGTCTCAGAAAAGCGGTGGTGTTAGTCACTCAGTTGTGTCTGACTCTATGACCCCATGGACTGTATTATATGGCCAGCTCCTCTGTCCATGGAATTCTCCAGGCAAGAATACTGGAGTGGGTAGCCATTCCCTTCTCCAAGGGATCTTCCCAATCCAGGGATTGAACTCAGCTCCGCTAGATTGGCAGGTGGATTCTTCACCACCTAAGCCACCAGGGAAGCCCATCTAAGAAAAGTACCAGGCACCTAATAAGAACTCAATAAACTCATATGGCTGAACCGACAAGAAAGACATTTCTATGAGGTGTCCAGGACGTTAAATTGCATTTAAATTAAAAAGAAGGGAACATACATGAGTCTATGACTCACGTTGTAAAGAGTGACAGCTGCCTCTTCTCAGATGGCCAGGACCTTGGACAGTATCAAAGAGCAGAAACTTGCAAGTGAAAATTAGACCTCGCAGCTTCAGAAGTGAATACACAGTTGTCTCCATACCTTTCATATCTCACTCCATGATCACAGTTTTATTGGTGTTGGTTTTGCTCTTGATGATTTCCCTGTGGATATAGGCGATAGCAGGATTTCACTCACTCTGCATTTCTGTCTTGCTTCCTCTACTTTTTCTAATTCAAGATGGATTAATAGTTATTTTCTTATTGTGGCAAAATTAAAAAAAAAACAAACTTACCATTAGCAACATTTAGTACATTCACAATGGTGTGCAGCCATCACCCCTATCTAGTTCCAGAACATTTTAACACGCCAAAATGAAACCCCACACCCATTAAGTCCAACCCAGCCTCCCCTCCTCAGCCTCTAGCAATCATAAATCTGCTTTGTGTCTCTGTGAACTTTATTCTATTTAACAGATGCAGACACATACGATATTGGACCTTTTGTCTGGCTTCTCTCATTCAAGTAGAATGCTTTCAAGGTTCATCTACCTTGCAGCATGTATCAGTACTTCATTTCTTTATACGGCTAAATAATATTCCATTGTATGGATAATACCAAATTTATTCCTCCATTCATCCATTGATAGACATTATTATTTCCGCCTTTTGGCTATTGTGAATAGTGTCACTATGGACATTTGTGTACAAGTCTTTGTGTGGGTCTATGAACTAGGAATGGAAACAGTGTCAGACTTTATTTTTTTGGGCTCCAAAATCACTGCAGATGGTGACTGCAGCCATGAAATTAAAAGATGCTTACTCCTTGGAAGGAAAGTTATGACCAACCTAGACAGCATATTAAAAAGCAGAGACATTACTTTGTCAACAAAGGTCCATCTAGTCAAGGCTATGGTTTGTCCAGTGGTCATGTATGGATGTGAGAGTTGGACTACAAAGAAAGCTGAACACAGAAGAATTGTTGCTTTTGAACTGTGGTGTTGGAGAAGACTCTTGAGAGTCCCTTGGACTTCAAGGAGATCCAACCACTCCATCCTAAAGGAAATCAGTCCTGGGTGTTCATTGGAAGGACTGATGTTGAAGCTGAAACTCCAATATTTTGGCCACCTGATGCGAAGAGCTGACTTATTTGAAAAGACCCTGATGTTGGGAAAGATTGAAGGCAGGAGGAGAAGGGGATGACAGAGGATGAGATGGTTAGATGGCATCACAGACTCAATGGACATGAGTTTGGGTAAACTCCAGGAGTTGGTGATGGACAGGGAGGCCTGGCATGCTGTGGTTCATGGGGTCACAAAGAGTTGGACACAACTGAGCGACTGAACTGAATTGAACTGATGAACTAGGAATGGAATTTCTGGGTCATATGGTAATTCTATGTTTAACTTCTAGTGTTGATACCCTACATTTCTACTCAAGAATCACCCTTTCCTCACGATCCTTGACCTCAGGCAGTCAGTTTATATGATCCTGTGGCTTGACCTCAGGCAGTCAGCTTACTCTTACTCTGACAGGACTGGTTTAGGGATGGGTATCTGACTTGGGATAACCCAAGGAACAAAAACCCTGGGGCTTTTGCAGGAACTTAGCTCCCACATGGAGGTGGGTGGGCAAAGGTAGAAAAACTCAAATCTGGAGCTGCTGGTGCCCATTATCCCACTGAGAGGAGAAAGCCTGTCTGAGAAGGCAAAACAAAGGAAAGGAGTGGGATGAGACAGGTTCCTCAAGGCATCATTAGAGGACCCAGATTCCATCAGGGTAACAGGAAAACCCCACCCTCTAGAGTGTTCAGGTTTGTATGGTAACATTTCATTTTGTAGCACTTAGTTTTAAGTTGAGACTTCCTTGTTGCCTTGTCCAGCTGTTTACATGGGTGCTCAGATTGAGTGGGCAAGGGTCATTTGAACTTAAATTTTGTAATGTAGCCTGAATACTACATACACAGCTGTGATGGTTATTTTATGCATCAACATGACCAGGCAAGAGAGTGCCCTGCATGCTAAGTTGCTTTAGTTGTGTCTGACTCTTTGTGACTCCATGGACTGTAGCCCGCCAGGCTCCTCTGTCCATGAGATTCTCCAGGCAAGTATACTAGAGTGGGTTGTCATGCCCTCCTCCAGGGGATCTTCCTGACCCTGGGACAGAACCGGCCTCTCACGTCTCCTGCATTGGCAGGTGGGTTCTTTATTGGGAAGCCTGTGTGATGGTTAATTTTATGCATCAACATGACCTGGCAAGAGAGTGTCCTGATATCAGATTAAATACTATTCTGGGTGTGTCTATGGAAGAGCTTCTGGATGAGATTAATATCTGAATCAGTGGACTGAGTAAAGCAGGCTTCTCTCCCCTATAGCCCCACCCAAGTCCTTGAAGACCTAATAGAACAAAAAGGCTGAGTGAGAGAGAATTTCTAGTCTCTCTGCCTCAAAGTCTTCCAGCAGGGACACTGGTCTTCTTCTGTCTTTGGACATAGACTCAGCCTGCACTTAAACCATCCATTGTCCTGGTTCTCAAGCATGTAGCCTTGGATTAGAACTCTACCTCATTGACCTTCCTGGGCCTCCAGCTTGTCAAGTGCAGTTCTTGGGACTTGTGAGTCTCCATCACTGTATAAGCCAACTCTTTGTAATAAATGAATGTGTGTGTGTGTGTGTGTGTGTATCTACACACCTATATAACCTATTCTTTTGGTTCTGTTTCTCTGAAGAATACTAACAACAGTATCTAATTATGGTAATGATTTCTCTACTCAAAACATGGGACAACCAGCTCCAGAGCAACTGAATGAGACTTGAAAAAAAAAAACAAACCAGAGGGAATATAACATATCAGGGGAGTCAAAAGTGTGCTCCACCTTCTACCAGTCCAGTGACTTCAGACCAGGTAGACGCATTTCCAAGGTAACAGTGCATGACCTCACCGTGTTAAGAGGCATATGAAACAGAAGCGCTTGGGAGAACAGGGTGGAGCCTGCTGTCAAAAGCTTTCTCACACACAAAGGAAAAACTGACATCTTTAGGACAGTGGGAAGGGGGAGAGAGAGGCTGCAGGTTGGGTTAAGTGAAGAGTTATGCACACCCACCTCCCTGTCACTTCCCCCAAAGCATTCAGAGGCTACAGTTTAATCTGAAGAGGAAAGAAAGGATCCAGCCTATTTATGCTTCCCAGCAAGATAAGGGGTTGCAGAGATGCCTGGGAGTGTAGGACTGTATCAAGGATCCCTCCAGAAGTACTTCCCAGCAGCCCCTGCAGTTCTTAGAACCACCTCTAGTGTTTCAGGCTACCAATCAAGCCTTCTGTTCAAAGTACTGTTCTTTCTCACAGACCTCTAAAGCTCTGCGATAAGCTTCTGAGAAAGATACGATTTTTGCTTCAAGGTTTATTCAGCTCAACCAAAGACCTCAGAGATGACCTTAATTTTATATATATATTTTTCCCCAGTCCTTTTCAAAAGTCCTTTTCTAAAAGTGTGCTGGTTGATGATGTGGTTGCTAGAATGTTTTTCCCCTCCCAGAGGACAAAGTGCAGCATTTCTAGAAATGCTTCATTAAGAAGCCAACCCACGCAACCACCGCCACCAGTAATCCAGTAGTAGTAATAGTAATAGTAATAGTAATAGTAATCCAGAGGCAGACCCTCTGCCTTTGCAGAAACATCCCCGCCATGGGCAGTTTCACTGCATCGACCAGTTCATTATAAAGTCTCACTGTCAGACCCATTCCCTCGACTAATCCAGAGAGGTGATGAAAGGGTTCTTTCTTTTTATTCTTGTTACTTTGGAATTTCTGCCTTGGTGGTAGAGATAAGCAAGAAGAAAAACTAATCCTAAAAGAGCATCCTCATAGAAACACCAACCAAAAAGGATAAATTAAAAGATGAAGCAGGAAACTAATCTAGAATATCTGATCAACCTAAATAATACAGACAGGCTACATATGATCTTTAAGTAGATATTTTTATTATTGACTACATTGTTGTTGTTGTTTTTGTTGAGTCGCTAAGTTGTGTACGGCTCTTTGAGACCCCCATGGACTGCAGTACATCAAGCTTTCCTATCCTTCACTATCTCCCAGAGTTTGCTCAAATTCACGTCCCTTGAGTTGGTGATACCACCCAACCATCTCATCCTCTCCCACCGTCTTCTGATTTACTATATACCAGACTGCTCAAGGCTATGGTTTTTCCTGTGGTCATGTATGGATGTGAGAGTTGGACTGTGAAGAAAGCTGAGTGCCGAAGAATTGATGCTTTTGAACTGTGGTGTTGGAGAAGACTTTTGAGAATCCCTTGGACTGCAAGGAGGTCCAACCAGTCCATCCTAAAGGAGATCAGCCCTGGGATTTCTTTGGAAGGACTGATGCTAAAGCTGAAACTCCAGTACTTTGGCCACCTCATGCGAAGAGTTGACTCATTGGAAAAGACTCTGATGCTGAGAGGGATTGGGGGCAGGAGGAGAAGGGGACAACAGGGGATGAGATGGCTGGATGGCATTACTGACTCGATGGATGTGAGTCTG
>NW_011494716.1:2807294-2807725 GCF_000754665.1 Bison bison bison | reverse complement strand
GGTGATGGACAGGGAGGCCTGGTGTGCTGCAATTCATGGGGTCGCAAAGAGTCGGACACGACTGAGCTGCTGAACTGAACTGAACTGAGACTGCAAAAAAAGATGTCTCAAGATTTTAAGTTGATAGTTAATGAAGCACCTTTAACTCCATAAATCCTATGAAATTAGAAATAAATAACCCCAAATTGGCCCCCAGACTACCTATCTGTGTGTGTGTGTGTGTGTGTATGCACACTTGGTAATTTAAAATCATACTTTTAAAGAGAAAATCAAAATGGAAATTGCAAACTATGTAGAACTGAGTGGTAAGGTTTTTGCAGAGCAAAAGTGATGTTCCCAGAGGAAAATGTATAACCTTAAATGGATCTGTTAGACAACAAGAGAGTAGTTAACTAAACCGGGCTTTCAACTCAAAAAAAAAAAAAAAAAAA
>NW_011494716.1:2800597-2807194 GCF_000754665.1 Bison bison bison | reverse complement strand
GTAACCAGAAAACAAAACAAGCAACGATCACCATGAAAACAGTGGGATATACCAATAGTCAAATGCTTTTACTTTGTAAGTATCAGTAGAATAGGTAATGATTTTTCCTAAAAGTAGGTGGAGGCACCTTTAATGACCTCAGCTTAATTCTGGGGTGGACCCTGAACAGCCTTGCAAAGAAAAAGCCAGACACACAGAGCCGCACATCTGTAAGCTTTTCACCACTTTGTCCATATATTTGATTGGGAGATGGAATGAAACACTCAGAGCCACAAGCTGAAAGGTATTTAACGCATACAAAATGAGCTGTGGTGAAATGAGCTCAGTGAAAAATCCTGGCATAGCTCACAAACATCACATCTCTGCCTTTCAGCCCGACATTTTCGAATCATGATTTCTCTTTGATTCTTTAAACAGAAGTAGAGATCTCTTCTCTATTCAGAAAAAAAGTACAAGGGAGAGGGAAAATATGGGTCATAACTCATCCTTCAGGTTTCCAGCTTCATCCATCTAAAGTGGACAACCCCACCCCACCCCTAGGCCACTTCTTGTCACATCACCTGCTTCCTTCTTTTGTGAAATTTGTCAGTCTATAAGTGCCTTATTTCCTCGTGTCTGTCCCTCCTGGAATTCAGGTTTCAAGAAATGGATCTGCTCTGTCTTACTTACTCTTCTCTCTCCCATACTCTCCATAATACCTGAGACATCCATGGAATATTAATTAAATGGAGTCATGTACCTTGTCACGGGAATAATATGCAATATTATTGAAGACTCGCCTTAAAAGACGTTTGCTCCTTGGAAGAAAACCTATGACAAAGCTAGACAGCATATTCCAAGGCAGAGACATCACTTTGCTGACAAAGTTCCATATAGTCAAAGCTATGGTTTTTCTAGTAGTCATGTACGGATATGAGAGTTGGACCATAAAGAAGGCTGAGAACCAAAGAATTGATGCTTTTGAATTGTGGTTTTGGAGAAGATCCTTGAGAGTTCTTTGGACTGCAAGGAGATGAAACCAGTCAATCATAAAGGAAATTAACCCTGAATATTCACTGGAAGGACTGATGCTGAAGATCCAATACTATGGCCACCTAATTCGAAGAGCAGACTTATTGGAAAAGACCCTGACTGAGAAAGATTGAGGGTAACAGGAGAAGGGGCAATGGAGGATGAGATGGTTGGATGGCATCACTGACTCAACGGACATGAATTTGAGCAAACTCCCAGAGATAGTGATAGAGAAGCCTGGCGTGCTGCATTCCATGGGGCTGCAAAGAGTCAGACACGACTGAGCGACTGAAGAACAACTGAAGTCTCCCCTTAGCTCTGTTTGTTGTGCCAAGGGACTGCAGGGCCTTTGCTTTGTTTTGCAGGCACCCACATGGAAGAAATGAGAGAAGCAGAAATGGGATAACGAGTCTCATTCAGGCATCTGTTTCACAGGTTGAGAACTTCATCTGACTCCGCACTGATGGAACCCCCTCCCCTTCCTCCCCAGCTGCCACCCCCTCTGCACCGCCTTCATAACCCACATTGGATTTGCCCGGCTGGGACTTGAGAAGGCCCCGGTCGATCAGCAACAGCCTCGTGAGTTGCGCTTGGGTGCACACTTTTCTCAGTCATTAGACACGTGAAGAAGCTGACACGTCTGGAGGATTTCTCCTGTGGAGTCTGGCAGGCTTGAGTAGGTGGCAGTTTTGACGGCCGGGGCCTGATTATCCCATTCACCCTATGACATTTCCTCAGCTCTGCTTCTTTCCCAACACTCATGCCAACAACTGCTTTCAGCGGACGCCTCCAAGAAGTGGGGCCTGCTGGCACCTGCCCCCACTTCTGTGGGCTCTGAGGGCATGGCATGGCCCTGTCTGGCCTCTACAGGCATGTGGACAGGAGGCCTGGGAGGCCTTGGAACACAGGCCCAGGGCCCCGTGAGAAGGCTCGAGGTGGGTGCAGCGGAACCTCTCCTTCTACCTAGCCTGAATTTTCTGGGATCTTCTCTAAGATTAGTGGTGCCAGGAAACAAACACAGGAAAACAGCTAGAGAAACACTAGCCACTCACCCACTCCCTCATTCATTCATTCATGCACTAAGTGCTGAATGAGTGCCAACTATATGCTAAACACTGAACCTAGTGCTGGGCTCACGGTGTGGTCCCAAAGCTCCCTCCCGCTGCAGCACTTGCTGGTTGGGGACACAGCAGAAACACACAGTCCCATATATTATGTCACTGTGACTGCTGCTAGAAATAGAAGGAAGAAGATGGTATATAAGGTAACAAAGTATGGTTTGTTTTTTTTTTTAGCAGTGAAGAGCTCAGAAACAACCTGTCTGATGGGATGGCCTTAAAGTTGAGACTAAAGCAGAATCAGCCGGCTGCCTGGAAAGCAAGAGGAACCACTCACAGGTGCACAGATTCTCAGACAGAAAACAGCTTGTCCGGGGGAACTGGAAGAAGACCACTGCAGATGGTGCAGCGTGAACAAGGAGAGAGCCGCCGGGGGTGATGAGAGGGGTGGACAAGGAGCAGAGTGCACAGGGCTTGTATATCAGAAAAGGCCCGGGGTTATTTCACGCTGAAGACAGTGAGACACCAGAGGAGGATTTTCACCTGAAAGCAGCATTATCCTTCTATATCCACCCAGTCCCTTCAGTTGTGCCTGACTGTGTGGCCCTATGGACCCTAGCCCGCCAGGCTCCTCTGTCCATGGAGTTCTCCAGGCAAGAATACTGGAGTGGGTTGTCATGTCCTTCTCCAGGGGGTCTTCCTGACCCAGGGATCGAACCTGCGTCTCTTATGTCTCCTGACTTCTCAGGCGGGCTCTTTGCCACTAGCACCGCTTGTGAAGCTATTATCCTTCTATGGGTCCCAGGAATTAGGAAAAAAAAAAGGAAAAGGAACTTGGACCCCAAGCACCCAAGAGCAGCATTTCCCAAGGGCAGAATTCTCATTTTCTGACATGAAATGCACATTTTCTGGGACAAAGTCATGTATTCTAGACCTCAACTACAGGAATCCTTAGAGGAGTTTGTTAACATTAAGAGTACAGAGTCCTATTGCAGAATGTCTAGGAGGAAGCACCATACTCTGTGTTCTTTAACTAGGTCGTGACTGATTCTGGTGGACAGCTTGGCTTGAGAACCCCTGAGCCAAGACATGCAGTCTCTCTCAAGTGTTACAATTGACAAGTCAGCCAGTAAATAAACCAAGCACAAAGCAGGCAAACAGCCAGGGTGAGAAGGTGAACACAAGAAGGGCAGGATCCGTGGGAGAAGACAGGGTGCCATAAACACCTGTCTCCTCAGTGAAAGGAGCACCAGGGAACCTTTCTGATGCCCACATGCCAAGGAATTCCACAGCCTCTGGGACATCTTGAGCACTGGCTGGTCCCTAAAGAGAAGGCTGCCACCCCGTTGATAAACACCTGCTTCACTGGGAACGAAACAGTAGAAGAATCCAAGGCAGGCTCCCTGATAAATTTCAACTACTGACTTGAAGACTGCTAAGACCCACAGGTGCCTCTTAATCATCTATGATATGGAAAGCACGAATGTTAGGGTAAGTGCAGACCCAAGTGGTGACCCAGAGTGTGACCTGGTGCCTCCAGCTTTCCAACCACGTTCACGCTGGCTGGCCACAGAGCGTTCTACCCGCAGCTGCATCCTCCACAGCACTGGGCACAGTGCCTCGCACTACATAGGGGCTTTGTCATTGCTGACTACAATCAGTACATAACTAGTTTTGGAGGAGGCTAACATCAAAACTCAGATTGCATCTCCCAAGCTCTCAACTGATGATCGACTTGACTATGCCCATTATAGCTGGCTATAGAGAGCAATTTCTCAGCTTCTGCATTACTAGCATTTGCGTGCTAAGTCTTTTCAGTTGTCTGATTCTTTGTGACCCCATGGACTGTTGCCTGCCAGGCTCCTCTGTCCATGGGATTCTCCAGGCAAGAATGCTGGAGTGGGTTGCCATGCCCTCCTTCAAGTGATCTGGGATCAAACCCACATCTCTTATGTCTCCTGCGTTGGCAGGCAGATTCTCTACCACTAGTGCCACCTGGGAAGCCCTGGTGGCTCAGACGGTGAAGAATGTGCCTGCAATGCAGAAGACCTGGGTTCAATCCCTGGGCTGGAAAGATTCCCCAGAGAATGGAATGGCTACTAGCATTTGGGGCTGCATAGCATAACTGTCCTGTGTATTATCGGATGTTTAACAATATCCCTGATGTTATGGAATGCTTGCATCCCCCACCAAAATACACAAGATGAAAGCAAACCCCCAGTGTGATAGTATCAGGAAGTGGGACTGAGAGATCAGATTAAGTCATAAAGGTGGAGCCCGCGTGAATGAGATGAGTGTCCTTATAAAAGAGACCCCAAAGAGCTCCCTCAGCCCTTCCACCATGTGAGCACACAGCGGGAACATGGTCATCTATGAACCAGGAAGCAGGCCCTCGCTAGACACCGAATCTGTCAGGACCTTGGTCTTGGACTTGCGGCCTCCAGAACTATGTATGATGTCCTGGCACAGCAGCCTGAACAGACTAGGACATCTGGCCTCTACTCACTTTATCCCAATAGTACATCCCCTCCCTCCACTTACAACTAACAAAAGTATCTCCAGACATTGCTCAATATATTCCCGGGGTGGGGGAGGGGTACAAACCACTCCCCACTGAAAGCCACTGCTATGGATAAGTAACATTTATCCAGCATTTATTCTATGTCAGGCACTGCCTTTGCCATGTGACACACACTTTTTATTTAATCCTTGCAACACAGTGGGTGAGAAAGGCGCAACTATGCTCATTTTACAGATGAGAAAACTGAGGCTCAGAGGTGGTGGAGCCGGATGTTGAACTTAACTGTCCAGCTCCAATAAGCTACCACTCCACCCACCACTTCCTGTGTCACTAGGGACTCGTGTATCACAAAGAGGCAAAAGAATCCCATGCAATTTTCTACTTTTTGTGTGTTTAAACTTCCTTAACAAATTTTTACAGAAAGAACAAAACTATCAGAATATAGAAGCTGTAGGGGATGACTTCAGGGCATTGGTTCTCAAAGGGTGCTCAGGCCCCCAAGTCTCCCACTGGGGATCTTCCAGGTCAAAACCCTTTCTCAGGAAGACTGTGATGTTACCTGTCTGACTCACTGTCCTCGCTCATGAGTGCACAGTGGAGTTTCCAAGAGATCACAGAGCATGTGATGATACCACTGCTGTAACAGATAATGGAATCTGTGGTCACATATTCCGGCATTTTAACAGTCCTCAGTTTTGAATTCTAACATGGTAAGTATCAACAGACAGCACTCACCTAAACAAAAAGCTCTTCAATATATTTAAGAGTGTAAAGGGATCTTGAAACCAAAAAGATAGGGAATCTTTGCTCTAGATTTAAAGAAACTCAAAGTATACTGTAATGGTGTTTTTCTTTCCGGCTTACTTCACTCTGTATAGTAGGCTCCAGTTTCATCCACCTCATTAGAACTGATTCAAATGTATTCTTTTTAATGGCTGAGTAATACTCCATTGTGTATATGTACCACAGCTTTCTTATCCATTCATCTGCTGATGGACATCTAGGTTGCTTCCATGTCCTGGCTATTATAAACAGTGCTGTGCTGAACATTGGGGTACACGTGTCTCTTTCCCTTCTGGTTTCCTTGGTGTGTATGCCCAGCAGTGGGATTGCTGGATTGTATGGCAGTTCTATTTCCAGTTTTTTAAGGAATCTCCACACTGATCTCCATAGTGACTGTACTAGTTTGCATTCCCACCAACAGTGTAAGAGGGTTCCCTTTTCTCCACACACTCTCCAGCATTTATTGCTTGTAGACTTTTGGATCGCAGCCATTCTGACTGGTGTGAAATGGTACCTCATTGTGGTTTTGATTTGCATTTCTCTGATAATGAGTGATATTGAGCATCTTTTCATGTGTTTGTTAGCCATCTGTATGTCTTTTTTGGAGAACTGTCTGTTTAGTTCTTTGCCCCATTTTTTGATTGGGTCATTTATTTTTCTGGAATTGAGCTGCAGGAGTTGCTTGTATATTTTTGAGATTAATCCTTTGTCAGTTGCTTCATTTGCTATTATTTTCTCCCATTCTGAAGGCTGTCTTTTCACCTTGCTTATAGTTTCCTTTGTTGTGCAGAAGCTTTTAATTTTAATTAGGTCCCATTTGTTTATTTTTGCTTTTATTTCCAGTATTCTGAGAGTTGGGTCATAGAGGATCTGGCTGTGATTTATGTCAGAGAGTGTTTTGCCTGTGTTCTCCTCTAGGAGTTTTATAGCTTCTGGTCTTACGTTTAGATCTTTAATCCATTTTGAGTTTATTTTTGTGTATGGTGTTAGAAAGTGTTCTAGTTTCATTCTTTTACAAGTGGTTGACCAGTTTTCCCAACACCAATACAGTATACTAACACATATATATGGAATTTAGAAAGATGGTAACGTTAACCCTATATGCGAGACACCAAAAGAGACACAGATGTATGAAAAGTCTTTTGGACTCTGTGAGAGGGTGAGGGTGGGATGATTTGGGAGAATGGCATTGAAACATGTATAATATCATATGTGAAATGAATC
>NW_011494716.1:2797085-2800497 GCF_000754665.1 Bison bison bison | reverse complement strand
GCTGGGTCATCCCAGTGGGTGCACTGGGATGACCCAGAGGGATGGGATGGGGAGGGAGGTGGGAGGGGGTTCAGGATGGGGAACATGTGTACACCCGTGGCAGATTCATGTTGATGTATGGCAAAACCAATACAATATTGTAAAGTAATTAGCCTCCAATTAAATAAACTTATATTAAAAAAAAAAAAAACAGAAAAAAAAGAAAGAAACTCAAAGATACAATGGTCACAATGGAATATGTGAACCTTGATGGGATCCTGGCTTTTAAAGGAGGATTTATGTGAATATTTAGGGGAGCAACTGGGAAAATCTGAATATTTATTGTTTTTTAGATATCATGAGGGAATCTTCATTAACTTTTTCTTGAGTGTATGAAAATCCTTGTTATGAAGAATGTTTTTTATTCTCAGGAGGCACAGGCTGAAGACTTTAGGGTTGATAACCTGAAGCTTACAGCAGTGTGCGTACACACATACACACATGAACATGCCCACAAATAAAAACACACACATGCACACACATACCAATACACGTATATGTTTAGACAAAGCAAAAGTGGCAAAATGTTCATTGGGCTTTGGTAGCGGGCTTCCCCAGTGGCTCATTGGTAAAGGATCTGCCTACAATGCAGGAGATGCGGGTTTAATCCCTGGGTTGGGAAGATCCCCTGGAAGAGGAAATGACAATCTACTCCAGTATTCTTGCCTGGAGAATCCCACGGACAGAGGAACCCAGTGGGCTGCAGTCCATGGGGTCAAAAAGAGTCGGACGTGACCAAGCACACTGACCAGGGCCTGACCGGTGGATCTGAGCCTACACTGCATGCCTCGTGTATTATATTATTCTCTTAAATGCTGTGCATGTTTAATAATAAATAAGTTGGAAAAATAGACTCAACTTCGAGTCATGAAACAATATGGGGAGGGAAGACAGGAGGCTTTTCTGTTTCCCAAAATGAAATCTCACAGGAAAAGTGGCAGCGGTGAAGTGGGCAGGTGACTGACTATATATGCCCCCATCATTGAATCAGAGCCACTGGCCAGGCCAAGGCACCACTTAAGGCTAATCCAACATGGCGCGCACCTCCTCAACCCTGTTTCAAGCCATTCCTGGAGGGACAGGACTCCCTCCTAGATGCAGACAATCCGCACACACAGATTCAGTTTCAATCTGCACACACAGCAGCTGCGGCAGCAACCGAAGCCAGTTCCTTACTTCTCTGTGTTGGGACCCTCATCCCCATATACTGCTCTGTCCCTTCGGGACCATCTCTCAGGCACAGCAGGCATCTCGAAGGATCGTTCATGGCCCCATTTATGGATCTGTTAGCTTTATCAGTTTAGCTCTAAACTAGTTACTTTAAGCATTTTACTTCTATGGCAACTACCAAAAAAATAATGAACCGTGCAGAAGGAAAAAAAAATGTCAAAACTATCTAAACAGAGAAAACTGCTACCGTAAATTGCGTCTCTCTCCAAGAAATGATGAAAACACCCAAACAGAATGGCACCCAGGTGGTTTAATAAACCACACACACCATAAACACACTGCACAACACGCGGCAGTCATCACTCATGTTGAAACGGTAACAAATTTGAAAGTCTGGTACAAGCATCTGGTGGGTAGCACCTGCCTCTGGGTTCGAGGTGTGACGTGACGGGCTGAGATGTCCTTTCTAATCAATGGGCTTTGCCAGGGAGGCCCACTAGAGGACAGTGAAGGAAGCTCGGGAAGCTTTTTCTGGTTCTAAGGAAATCTGGTTATAAAAACTTAACAGGAAATCAAGAGATTGCATGAAATTACCTTCTCTCAAGGCGGCACTTGGGAATACCATTTAATACCAATCAATCAGTTGAGTGAAGGAGCAGGTAGGTGAAGAGAAGATTTTGGCCCATGTGGTGGCCTCTCTCTAGCTCAGATCCGTACTCCATCAGTTACTAATGTGGGCAGGTGATGGGATTTCCTAAGCAAGAATACTGGAGTGGGTAGCCATTCCCTTGTCTAGGGGATCTTCCTGACCCAGGGATCGAACCTGGGTCTCCTCCACTACAGATGGATTTCTGACCATCTGAGCCACCAGGTACCCTCCCTATGCCCTTACCAGGCCTCAGCATTTGTTATTTTCTTCTTGGTACATCTCTGTATATTCTAAATTGTCTAAAATAAACATGCTATCCTACAATTAAAAAAAAAAAAATCCCAGCCAGTCAACCAAAACACCTTAGCTGTAAACATTGTCTCCCTGACCTCCTTCCTCCTGCAGTCCCAATAAACCTGAGTCTTATGCTCTCCAAATGCAGAAAAAGGGGTTTGTATCCTAAACCATATGTTCTTCACTTTGTGTTTATGCCTTGAACCCTTCTGGCCTAATGAAGACCATGAATCTCTTCTCAGGATGTTTATAAGTTCATAAAGATAGAATACAAAGGACTACAAAGGGTATCAATACTATTGCAATTGAGTTATCAAAATATTTTAAAAATAAATTCATAATTTG
This sequence comes from Bison bison bison, assembly GCF_000754665.1. Classification (NCBI taxonomy): domain Eukaryota; kingdom Metazoa; phylum Chordata; class Mammalia; order Artiodactyla; family Bovidae; genus Bison; species Bison bison. The sequence continues at coordinate 2,798,000 of NW_011494716.1, read as the reverse complement.
GCAAGAGATCATTTTCTTTATTAATGCATCAAATAATAAGATCCAGAAGCAGACCTAATAACTACCATAATTTCCAAGCAGTGAGTGATGGGCATAAATAATATTTGGGGATAACGGAAACAACTGTAATGTGATATGAAAAGATCCATGATTCGATTGATGACAGTCACAGATTCTGCTTAAAAAAACCACTGTAGTTTGCTGAATATGTTCATAATTAAAGGAAATGCTAGCTTGCAGTTAGAGTGAATGTAAACGAAGATGTCATTTTTTTTTTTTTTTTTTACATCGAAGTTAACAGACTCCTTGAATCCTATTTTCAGATCCCAGGTTTACAATGTCTGGTCCAGAACCTTCAGGAATCTAGGCAGTGGTTACTGAAAATCACAACCACTTGGAAGAAGATATTTCTGGCTCACCCTCTGAATTCTTCTCTGCCTTCCTAGCTCTACCAGCTAGGAAGCTCTAAAATGGTGTCCTAACCTCATGCCCTGTCTCCCTAACTGGGCTGAGCTTCCTCTTCTCCTGACCTTGCATTCTTTTAACACTGTCTATGCGGTTTCTTCATTCATCCATCCATCATACATTTCTTGTGTGCTTATTACATAACAAGGAGGGTGTCAAGCCTAAAACAAAGATAAAAGACACAGTTCAGTTCAGCTGCTTAGTTGTGTCTGACTCTTTGCGACCCCATGGACTGCAGCACACCAGGCTTCCCTGTCCATCACTAACTCCTTGAGCTTACTCAAACTCTTGTCCATTGAGTCAGTGATGCTATCCAACCATCTCATCCTCTGTTGGCCCCTTCTCCTCCTGCCTTCAATCTTTCCCAGCATCAGGGTCTTTTCAGATGAGTCAGTTCTTCACATCAGGTAGCCAAAGTATTGGAGTTTCAGCTTCAACATCAGTCCTTCC
>NW_011494716.1:2796093-2796658 GCF_000754665.1 Bison bison bison | reverse complement strand
GTGTCCTGCATATCTGAAGTTATTGATGTTTCTCCCAGCTATCTTGATTCCATCTTGTGCTTCTTCCAGTCCAGTGTTTCTCATGATGTACTCTGTATATAAGTTAAATAAGCAGGGTGACAATATACAGCCTGACGTACTCCTTTCCCTGTTTGGAACCAGTCTATTGTTCCATGTCCAGTTCTAACTGTTGCTTCTTGACCTTCATACAGATTTCTCAAGAGGCAGATCAGGTGGTCTGGTATTCCCATCTGTTTAAGAATTTTCCAGAGTTTGTTGTGGTCCACACAGTCAAAGGCTTTGGCATAGTCAATAAAGAAGACACAGTTCCCAACCACAGTTCCCAACCACCTTAATCCTAAGACCATAAACTTTCTGCAGTCAGAGAACCATGTCTTTGATGCTTACTTCATACCCGCAGTGCTCAGTATACAGAAACACTCAATAAATATTTGTTGGATTGATGGATATTGCCAATATCTGCTGGATCATGGAAAAAGCAAGAGAGTTCCAGAAAAACATCTATTTCTGCTTTATTGACTACGCCAAAGCCTTTGACTGTGTG
>NW_011494716.1:2762109-2795993 GCF_000754665.1 Bison bison bison | reverse complement strand
AGTTAGAACTGGACATGGAACAACAGACTGGTTCCAAATAGGAAAAGGAGTACGTCGGGGCTGTATATTGTCACCCTGCTTATTTAACTTATATGCAGCATACATCATGAGAAACGCTGGACTGGAAGAAACACAAGCTGGAATCAAGATTGCCGGGAGAAATATCAATAACCTCAGATATGCAGATGACACCACCCTTATGGCAGAAAGTGAAGAGGAACTCAAAAGCCTCTTGGTGAAAGTGAAAGTGGAGAGTGAAAAAGTTGGCTTAAAGCTCAACATTCAGAAAATAAAGATCATGGCATCCGGTCCCATCACTTCATGGGAAATAGATGGGGAAACAGTGGAAACAGTGTCAGACTTTATGTTTCTGGGCTCCAAAATCACTGCAGATGGTGACTGCAGCCATGAAATTAAAAGATGCTTACTCCTTGGAAGGAAAGTTATGACCAACCTAGATAGCATGTTGAAAAGCAGAGACATTACTTTGCCAACAAAGGTCCATCTAGTCAAGGCTATGGTTTTTCCTGTGGTCATGTATGGATGTGAGAGCTGGACTGTGAAGAAGGCTGAGCACCGAAGAATTGATGCTTTTGAACTGTGGTATTGGAGAAGACTCTTGAGAGTCCCTTGGACTGCAAGGAGGTCCAACCAGTCCATTTTGAAGGAGATCAGCCCTGGGATTTCTTTGGAAGGAATGATGCTAAAGCTGAAACTCCAGTACTTTGGCCACCTCATGCGAAGAGTTGACTCATTGGAAAAGACTTTGATGCTGGGAGGGATTGGGGGCAGGAGGAGAAGGGGACACATAGGATGAGATGGCTGGATGGCATCACCGACTCGATGGACGTGAGTCTGAGTGAACTCCGGGAGTTGGTGATGGACAGGGAGGCCTGGTGTGCTGCGATTCATGGGGTCACAAAGAGTCAGACACAACTGAGTGACTGAACTGAACTGAACTGAAGTACGTGGAAGGTTGGATGGAGGAATAGGTGGATGGATGAATGGATGGGTGGATGGATGGGCATACTACTGTTTTTGTTTTTGATATTCACATTGCAGGTGTACCACCACACCTCAACTAAAATGTCCAGTTAGCTTTCCCAGTATGATACTGAGGCCCAGAATTGCTCTCTGTGTAATACCCATAGTCAAGCTCTGTCCTAGTGGAGGAATAGCAGAGATGGATGACCCCTCAACAGACTGATTGAGGTGGAAACTCACAGCATATTGTCCTTAATCAACAAGCCCCAATCCAAGTTTTATCAAGTAAATCAAGTGTACCAATGTGATGATCAAAAGTTCATGGTGACCCTAGATGTTATCTATTCGTGATTCACATTCAGAAGTACAGCCTGCATCCTGCTGGCTTGCTTCAGCCCCAGACTTGAATCACAGTGAGAATTTTGCCCTGCTTCTACCGGGCTACATTTCCAACCCTCACTGGCATCTTGGTCTTGGGGTCTAAATTTCCTAGCAGATCGTTTGCCTAAGTTCTCAAACAGCTGAAGAGACTAAAACACCCCGGGTCTGCTGGCATGTCTTCATCCCCTCTCTCCACCTCACTTGCTCTGTTAATCTTGGCGTTGCTTGCATGCATAAGACTTGGAACCCACAGCAGGAATCCTCTCCAGCCCTGCCTAACAGACTAGATTATGAAATATGATCAAGAATCTGCAAGTCAGGCTTCCCTAGTTGCTCAGTGGTAAAGAATCTGCCTTCCAATGCAGGAGACATGGGTTCAATGACCAGTCCAGGAAGATCCCACATGCTGCGGAGCAACAAAGTCCATGTGCCACAACTACTGAGCCCATGCTCCAGAGCCCGGGAGTCTCAACTACTGAGCCTGTGCTCCAGAGCCCGGGAGTCTCAACTACTGAGGCTGCGTGCTGCAGCCATCAAAGCCTGAGTGCCTGAGAGCCTGTGCTCTAGAGCCCGGGAGTCACAACTACTGAGCCTGTGCTCCAGAGCCCGGGAGTCACAACTACTGAGCCCGTGCTCTAGAGCCCAGGAGTCTCAACTACTGAGCCCACGTGCTGCAGCCATCAAAGCCTGAGCGCCCTAGAGCCTGTGCTCTGCAACAAGAAAAGTCACTGCAATGAGAAGCCCATGCCCTGCAACTAGAGAGAAGCTCCCACTCTCTGCAACTAGAGAAAGCCCACCAAGCAACGAAGGCCCAGCACAGCCAAAAATAAATAATAAACTAAATATATAAAATTATTGAAAACCAAAAGAATCTGCAAGTCTCCCAATCTATCTCCTCCTTTACTCCACAGCTGAACGCTAAGAGTATCTCTGTGTGAAAGATAAACTGGAGTGCATAGGTCAATATTCCAGACTCTGGAGTCAGACTGTCTGGGTTCACATTTTTATCCCACTGCCTCCGACTGGCGCTGAGATTGTGGGATTTTTCACTCCAGCTTCAGTTCCCTCCTCCATAAAATGGAGATAGAAAGGATGCACCACACTGTCTTGTTAATGGATTAAGTGTGAGAAAGACCACAAAGCATTTGTCACACACTAAGTGTTCATGTGTTAGCTGTTATATTAGTGTTGTTAGAAAATTATGGTTCTTAAGATCATTAGAGCTTGCTCTTAAGTTGGTGAAACCACATGGTTACAACTCTGAAAGGCCATTTCCAAAGAAAAATTAGTAAATAGGTCCTCAATTAGCAACATAAACAATACATACCGGGTGTTGAGTGTAGGAGATATAGACCTTATGGTAAGTGTTCTTAGCATCATCATCATCACTAATATGAGCACAGGGGGAAACTTCTGGAGGTAATGGATAGATTTTTAGTATAGACTGCTGTGATGGTTTCAAGGGTATGTATTTATCCCCAAACTCATCAAGTTATACACATTTAATATGTATAGTATTTTGTATGTCAAGCATACCTCAATAAAGTGGTTTTAAAAATAATAATGCAACCTTCTCCCAACCAGCATTTTTAAATGAATGTGATAGAGTTACAAGATACACTAATGGTGAAATTTTATTAACAACAAATAGCAATTTTAAACTGTACGCTAGCCACTCTGCCAAGTGCTTGAGATGCATTATTTCTTTCAGCTTTCACAACAACCCTTTAAGGCAGGTGTTGCTGTTCACAATTTCTAAAATAAGATGCTCAAGACTTCAGAGTTAAAATGATTTGCCTGAGCACACCCACTTCACAAGCAGTAAAGCAAAGATTTGAACCCAGTTTTTCCTGAGTCCCAAGTCATTCATGTTATTAATATTTTTGCTATTATTGATAATAACTGATATTATTATTCATTACTATAGAATGGTGATTCCCAGTTAGTCACTCAACAAGCACACCTACCCCAAGCTGGACACTGAAAACTGCTGATGGAATGAATAGTGATGGACAAGACAGACAGCATGGACACTGTCCCTCCCCTCTCCTGGAGCTCAAAGTCTAGAGATACTGGACTATAGCAATATTCAGTCAATAATCACATGTCCTCTTAAAAATAATTTTCAGTGTAAAAAGTAGTTTCAAGGAGAAATCAAAACAATATAAGGGCTTCCATGACACCTCCTGCTAATTTATACAGCTGGGGAGCTAAGGCTTAGGTGTATTCTCAAGTTCCTAGAAGCTGCTGAATCCCACTCCCCATCCCTACCCTCCTCAAGGGTTGTGCTCTTGAGATGTGGAAAAAGTGAAAAAAAAAAAAAAAAAGCACACTTGTTTCATTCGCCTGAAAAGCTTAAACAAGGACAGACGAGACACTTTGCCATGCAGAAGACAAGTGTGACAGCTCCTCACCCAATTATTCTCTCTGTAGCTGTAGCAGGACTCGCCTCAGAAAATTCTGGGAAGGAATACAAAGCACTATTCATCACTGAACCTGGCCCCACCCCATCTTCAGTTTCTTTGCAGCCAGCTGTTGCTACAGATGTCACTTCCTGCCAGATGTGTTCATAAAAAGCCTCAATCAACCTCCAGTCCCAACGAGCGGTAGAACGCTTGCAACTTTCGAGGTCTTTCTGCACTCGGGAAGCAAGACTCTTGACCAGTTTTTCCACACCAGTCTAGCTCCAAGAAATCAGTAAGAATTGTCATGAAGTCTGTGCTGAAAAGACCCATGGGACCCGTTTGTCTGTCAATAGTCCATGAGCCCACTCTTTCATCACAAACGCTAGTTTTCATAATTATAGAAGCTACGTCATTCTAGGAAATGCAAATCTCCTATTATTCACAATTTCTTTTCTGATTCTGAGGGTGGAAAATTAAAGGAATGAATTTCTCCTCACTTTATCAAGTGCTGGGAAAACCCCAAACTTCAAGTGAACTCAATCCCTGTTATCTGAGGAACATTAAAATGGTTAATACCCTCCACACAACTCAGTGGTAAAGAATCTGTATGCAGTGCAGGAGACCCAGGTTCGATCCCTGGGTTGGGAAGATCCCCTGGAGGAAAGAAATGGCAACTCACTCAAGTTTTCCTGCCTGGAAAATCCCATGGACAGAGGAGCCTGGTGGGCTACAGTCTATAGCTTTGCAAAGAGTTGGACACAACTGAGCAACTGAGCACATGTACAAAATGGTTAATGAGATACATGGCTTTATATTCTGATCCAGCTATTATATAGTCTGGTGTAACTCACACAAACTCTTGACTCACCAGCTTTTTCACCCATTAAGTAGAAATCATCACACTACCTATTTCACTGAGATGCCAGGAGGATGGAATGAAATAATACACGAAAATGGTCACTACTTCTGGCACCCAGAAAGTATTTCATTTATATCTTTCCCCCATGCCCCCTCCAAACATAAAATATCAGTTAATAGAAGAGTCTCCTGTTGAAGATATCACTTCTAACTCCAACATACAGCATGAAATGACTTAGGGAGAGAGACCAAATTTATTCTGGGTTTTCAGGGCAGAACTAGGATCATTCATCATTCATCCATTCATTTGCTCAACAAATATTTGCTGAGCACCTAATATGAGCCAGGCCCTGTGTCTGGTGCTGGAGGAACAGTGGAGAGGAAGACAGACATGATGTGACCTATTGTGGAGCTCAGATTTTGGGAAGAAATGGATGCAGTCACAAGAGACCCCAGAAATGCATTGTGTGGGTAACATTCCTAACAATTAAAGCTGAGAAAGGAGTGAAATAAAGTAAGTTTGGAATACATGGGTTATTGCCTATAGCTCAAACAGTAAAGAATCTGCCTGCAATGCAGGAAACCAAGGTTCAATCCCTGGGTCAGGAAGATCCTCTGGAGAAGGGAATGGCAATCCACTCTAGGATTCTTGACTGGAGGATCCCATAGACAGAGGAGCCTGGCAGGGTTACAGTTGCAAAAAGCCAGACATGACTGAGCAACTAACACATGTTCACTGGGGCTCTTTGGACATTGTAGTGGACACTCTGCATGAGGCTGAGGGTTGAAATTCTAAAACTGCTTCCAGCCTGGCAGTCCTTTGAGAACCAAGAGCCCAGAGTTCATTGCCTGGAGTTCATTTAAATTCTCTGCCCTTCTTATCCACACACCAGTGTTTATTAACCTACTTTAATGCCTAGCACGTGGCAGCAATTAAATACATATTCAATCTATCATACCTAGTTCCATCGATTTAATATCCATTTCACACATTATTTACCATATTGCTGTTTCTTTTAAAGCTATCACATATTTTCTTCCTTTCTCAAGAACAGACATTTTAAAAATATTGCTAGATTACAAGAAAAGGCACAAGAACTATGGACAGTCAGTCAATGCATTGATAATTACCCAGGTTGCGACTTTTAGATACAACTGTACGACCTTGGAAAAGTAACTTAAATTCTGGGAGATTCAACTTTCCCACCTGGACAATGGATAAAGTTAAATACTTTCTTGAACATTTAATATTGTCGGGATAATTAAATAAAGCAACAGAGTATTCAAATGCTCAGGTTTCTGCCTGGCATGTGCTTCTCCCCAATACCAGATACAGCAGAAAGTCATCTGAACTGGACAAGAACCTATAGGTCCCAATTGCTGGTTAACCAGACTGTCTGTGGTTGATTAATAACATCGTCTAGATGTCGGGGGAAAAAAATGAAAAGGCAAGTTAGTGTAATAGTTAAACAGCTGGACTGTCATGTAAGACTAAGTGTGCCCAGAAATGCTGCTAAGTCGCATGCTAAGTCAGTCGTGTCCGACTCTGTGCGACCCCATAGATGGCAGCCCACCAGGCTCCCCCGTCCCTGGGATTCTCCAGGCAAGAACACTGGAGTGGGTTGCCATTTCCTTCTCCAATGCATGAAAGTGAAAAGTGAAAGTGAAGTCACTCAGTCCTGTCCGACTCTTCTCGACCCCATGGACTGCAGCCTACCAGGCTTCTCCATCCATGGGATTTTCCAGGCAAGAGTATTGGAGTGGGGTGCCATTGCCTTCTCCGGTGCCCAGACATAGGCATCTTCTTAACTGAATGACCGTGACTAGTGCACTTCTCTGGACCTCACCATCCCCTTGTGTAAAGAGGTAATGAGCATTTTAACTATGGAGTGATGTAAAAATTGTTCACAAAGAACAGTGAGCCTGGCACAGAATATTCACTCAATGAAAAAGTAGCCCTATTAGCCATGAACTTGGGCAAACTCCAGGAGATACTGACCGACAGGGAGGCCTGGTGGGTTGCAGTCCATAGGGCTGCAAAGAGTTGGACACAACTGAGCAACTGAACAACAACAAAGCTATATATTAGTTATCAGGATTCTTCCAAAATGAATACAGTCTGGTAGTAAATGACTTAAACCAACTGGGACCTGATTGTTTTCCTCCTGTCTTTTTAGCCTGAAGTTGGGAATAGAGTAGAGACTACCATCAAGGGTGGCGGCAGGAAGATCTATGAGCTCCTGAGAAAAGAATTACTGGGATCTTTTCATTTTTTTTTTTTTTTCTGAAAACTTCAAGCAAAGTCTTGCGCTCTTCGTGGAAGAGCATGATGCTGACATAATTGAAAGGAAAATGCTATAATCTACTGAAGATTCCAGCCATAGACGGCACTTCTCCATTCTAGCAAAATCAAATCAAGAGATACTAATCTGATTCTTGCTTATTTCTAAAGGTTCATTAAAAGAAGACAAAGGAATTGCAGATGGTTGATTCATTGATTCAAATATTTATGAGAACGAACCACTGTTGTAGCCATTTAGGTTCTGTGCTGGATCTGGCATCATGGTAAGGCCCTGTGAGTGCACCCTCACTTGGATCTGTAAAGGTTGGTTTGGGGTAGGAGGTACAGGCTGGACACAGAGTTCAGTGAAATACAGTGCCAAATACAACCCACAGCAAGAGAGCCGCAACTGACTGGGGAGCTGTCCTAGGTGCTGAACAGGTGCCATGATGCAGAAGAGGCTCTAGGTCTAGGAGTTTGTAAACAAAGGCAGGACATAGGAGAAGCCAGAAGAGCTGGGGGAGGGGAAGGAAGGGAAGGAGAACTACCTGAGCTGCACGAGGCAGGGGAACATTCCAGCCAGTAGGAGCCTTGCGGGCAGGGTGGTCTCGATTGTATCAGCCCCAGGATGCCATGCCAAGCTGTGAAGGAAATGTGAGCAAACCTGAGGCTTTGACAGACTCACAGGGGCTGGGCAGGAAAGGAACAGTGTGCTTTCATGTCCAGTGCAGGCCAGGCCGACACAGAAATGTCTGCACTTTGAGTCTTGGGGGATAGTTCTGATCAGAAAAGAGAACATAGCTGGAAGGGAAAAAGTGAAGGAACAAACAATGCTTCAGCAACCTCCACACACAATCCTGTGGGTTCCAGGGAGGGCAGGGGAGGCCTGATCGGTAGTGTTTGCTGATTCCCACAGTGTAAATACTCCCACTATGGCATGACAAGTTTCAACCTATAGTGGTTCAACCACTGACTTGCAAGATGCCTAAAAGTTTTACAATTAGTTCTTAGAAGCTCATGTGGGGTGGCTCACTAGTACATCACTAATTATGGGACAAAGAGTAGCTTGGAGCACTTTCCATGTATTACCTCAATGATCAGTCACAGTCCTACGAAGTTGTCACTGTGAATCCATTCTGCACATGAGAAGACTGAGGCTCAGAGAATAAACTGACTTGTCTCAAGTGACACAGCAAGAGAATCATAGAGCAAGGATTTGACCCAGACTTATCCCACTGCAGAGTGTATGCACTTTCCATGGCAGGCATCAACCTCTTAACATCAAATTCATCAACCAAAAGCTGGGCCCCGGCCAGCCCACCCTGCCGAGTGAGTGACAGACCAGAAGGGATCTCAGAACATCCACAGAGCGAGAAGCAAGATAGACGAGCAGACACCAGATTTACTCCCTCATCCTTCAGGAGCTGAGAGAAGTCCTCCTGCCTACCAGCTTTGGCTGAGCTCTACAGAGCCCCCTGAACTCAGCATCCTTTACGAGAGGGCACATATGGCCTGGACTCCATGGCTGCAGGTAAACCAGCTGGACCTGAGCCACCCCAGCCTTGGCTTGTGGAAATGAGCAATTCTAAGCACTTTTGGAAGATGAATAAACTCTCCCTTACCCTGCACCTGCCCCTGAAGTCAAGCATTCTAAAGAGAGAAGGGCAGCTCTTTTTAAGGCAGAAAAGGCTATTCTGTTAGAACAGGGATTCACAAAGGATGCAGGCAGGAGGCAGTCACCACAAGCCCAACTCAGGGCTCAGTACCCCAACTTCTCCACATAGGTGAGCTCATATGTACATATGCAGGATGGGGCAGAGAGGGGCCTGGGGGAGGGTCCCCATTCACCCCTGACTTGATGCCAACCACTTATGTACTGGGTACATTACAGACAGTAACCCCACCCACCCCTACAGTTAACCTGTGAGTTGGAAAGCTTCTACAGATGCAATGAGCCAAGAAGGAGATATCTGTAATCTATCCAAGGTCCTATAGCAAGCAAGTGGCAGGACAGGGAATTGGGTTTCAGCTGTCTTGTTCTAAATCATATCTTCTTGCCTCTATACCTCCACAAAAGGGACACAGTGCACCTTCTACCTAGCTGAGCTCCTGCACTCACTGGTCCTGGCCAAGCCTCTGAGTGCCAGGAGTCTGGAGCAGGATGTGCAAAGACTTGTGGAATGGAGGTCAGGCTTATAGGGTCTTGATGGTAGAGCACAAAGAGGCTACACAAATATGGTCTTGTCACCAATCCTGCTGAGGGAGGACTCTGCTAAAAAAAATAACTTATTCTTGGCCTCCTGTATCATGTGGCTCCTCCCCTTGTCCCTACCATGCTCATGATCATGAGCACAGGCTTCGGCATCAGACAACCCTGCACGAGAATAAGACGGCTGGATGGCATCACTGATTCAATGGACAAAAACTTGGGTGAACTCCGGGAGAAGGTGAGGGGCAGGGAGGCCCGGCATGCTGCAGTCCACGGGGTCACAAAAAATCAAACACGACTAAGCGACTGAACAGCAACAACCTGCATTCACCTCCTACACCTGGTCCTCTGTGTGAGTTAGTTACTCGCACTGAGCCTCAGCTTTCCCTTCTGAAAAATAAAGGTTGATGATAGCAGCCACCTTCTGAGGCTGTTGCAAAAACTAAATGAGATCAAATATACGAAGTGCTACATAGTGTCTGATGACTGGCAATCTCTCAGGCTATGTTATCTCTGTAAATATCATCATTATTAAAAATATTTTGCTATCATTATACGCTTTCACTGATATTCAAATGAAGGTAATGTTTGGGCAGGACTGATTAGAAGAAATTATGTAACAAGCACTCCCCACATATATGCAAACAGGAAAGCCTAAAAGATGGAGGAGGGGATGGCAGCCAGAGTGGACAGAAGCAGGATGAAACGGCTCACGGCAGGGACACTGGGAGCGTCGTGCTGGAGGTGGAAGACCAGGGCTGAGTGGGTGATAAACCAGGTCACACACAGAACAAAGGGTGTTCCTCCCCCCAAAAGAGTGCTGGCTCCTCTCAGCCCTGGGAGGGCAGAAGATGATACAGACCCGAAAGGGTCCTGCAGCTCTGGGAGTGGCCAGGGGCAGGATCCCATGTGTCTCTGCATGGGGTGGACTCAGAGGGGCTCCCTGTGTCCTCCAACCAACACCCTGCAGGTTGCTTTCGAGGTGGCTGTGAAGATGCTAGGACTCCGCCAGGGAAGAGAGGGAGAAAGGGAATGATGAGAACGGGAGAAAAAACTGACAGCAAAGGAGGAGGGCAATGGGGGGAAGGAAAGAGAGAGAAATGAACCAGAAGGAAAGGAAGGGGTAGAAGATAAGAAAGAAGGATGGTGAGGGGGTGCAGATGGCAGTTGGCACTGCCCTGAGGAGTTCTCGCTACATCCTGTGTTTGCTGGGTTTCTGTCTCCACTGCCTGCAGCCTCAGCCTCCATGACAGCAAAGACAGTTCCTATCTGCAGTCAAGGCACACAGTCAGCACTCGATAAATGTGAGAGGGAAGGAGGGAGGGACGGAGAGAGAAACAGAGGGAGGAAAGAAAGAGAGAGGCCGGTGCCTCTGGAACCCCTGTTATCTGGGGAGAATAGCCAAGCTGTCCCCTCCCCTCCAGTGTTTATCTAAGCAGCTGGCAGAACTAAGGCAGTTTTGCTTAAAAATCATTTCCCAGGGGATTAGCATCCCCTTTCACACTTAAAAGCCTTCCCCAAAGCCAAAGAATGAATTGATTTTCCTATAACTAATCACACTCCCGTTTAATAGCAGGAAGCCGCTGCTTTATTTTCCATCTCTGTCTCTAAAAATGCAGACTGGGCATTCACCTCGCCTCTCCTCCACCGAGTGCAGGACGCCAGGATGATGAAGATGGCCTCTCAGTGGGGTGGCCAGCCTCTCCCCTAAATCATTGCGGCCACAGCTGTCTCTGAAGAGCCTGTTGAGAGGGGCCAGAAAGCCCAGGAAGGGCACTTGACATTTCGTGACGCCGTCAAGACAACCTCTCGGGCCAAAGCGTGAGTCTGTTTGTACAGGTAAGACCACGAGTCTCGACTTAAAGTCATTTCACCAGGAGTACAGGGCTGGAGGCTGTGGAGTTCCTGCCCAAACCACAGGGGTTGCTGAGAGCAGAAGTTAAGTGGCAGCTCATTCACAAGGACCCCAACTTGTGCCTTCAAAGCCTGTGTTGACTTTCGCAGCCCGAGGGCCAACGGGGGATGCAGAGAGAGACAGGGGAAGTGCGTGGCCTCTACTCTCAGCTAATCTCAGGGACTCCCGCCCTCTGTGGGAGGTACCAGACCCGAGACGGTTCTCAGGAACATGAGTGCCACCTCACCCCAGTGAAGCAGTTAAAATTGCTCTACATTATCAAGGACTAACAAGCTCCACTCCAAGGCAATCAGCTAGACTGCAGGGACCCAGATCAAACCCAACCCACCTACATGTTGTCAACATGAGTCACTGCTGAATAAAAAGAGCAAGTTGCAGGTGATAGCTTTCCATCTGTGTTCACTGGGGAAAAATGTAAATGCACACAATGCTTTGTTCATGGTGACTGATGTATATAAAATACAAAAAAAAAATGGGTGGAAAAGATGAGGATGAATTCATGATAGAGGCTGTGTCTCTGGAGGAGGGAAGGGAAATGAGAAAGGGAGATGATGGGGTAGCTCATCTGTGATTTTTTTTTAATTTATTAAAAATATCTGAAGAGAAGTGTAACTGCCAATTTTGAGTGGTGAGAACATGATTGTTTATTTTCCAGTTTTTAACATTATCTGCACCTTTAAACTACATCTGATATTTTTAATATAAAAAAAAAAAAGAGCATGGAGAAAAGGAAAACCCTCTCTGCATCCTCAATGGTTTCCTGTCCGAATCTCCACGTGTTACCATCTTCCTTCTAGGTCAGTTCCTCGGCACTGCTGACATTTTGGGCAGGATCATTCTCCACTGTGACGGGCTGGAGAGGTGTCCCGTGCACTGCGAGGAGGTTAACAGCACTGTGCCCCTGCTAGACACCACCAGCAGATCCCCCCCAGCTGTGATGACCAAGGTGTCTGCAGACCTGGGCTAGGGTCCTCTTAGAGTGAAATCACTCTTAGATAAGAACCACGGGCTAAACGCAACCCTCTCTATGGCATCCCACTTCCTCTTCTGGTGCGGTGAGCCACACCCACATAGCACTTCAGCGTTTCCTGAGGACAGTTGCCTTCATTTTCTTATGCTGATTTTGAGGTGTACCCACCCGAGGAGGTGGGGTTATTATCCCATTGCCTAGATGTGGAAACTGAGGCTCAGAGAAGCCAGCCAGCTTGTGCCAGGCCCTGCAGCCGAGCCGAGGCAGGATGTGGCCTTGACCTGGACCTTCAGGTTCTTGATGCTAAGCTGTGTGTCATCGTTCCTACCTGGATAATCCGGAGAGTCAACTCTTACTAACTTTCGCCCTTCTTCCCCCCTCCCTCCAATACAGGAGAAGTGGGGATGGGGGAGGAGAGGTGTTTGGGGAAAAGGACTAACACTTCTGAGCACCTACTGTTTCCCCTGAGCTTTCAATAATCTATCTCTATTGACTATAATAATCTTGCAGAGTAGACAACAGTATTCATGTTCCACAGATGAAGAAACAACATAAAATCAAAGAATCATATTTAATTGTGGCAATCGCAGGCACACTGAAGAGTAAAAGGGGCCTTCTGGTATTTTGAAAATCCAATTTCCTCCAAGGCAGTTTAATATGATTAGATCCCAGCTGTGCTGCTTACAAGCTGCGTGACCCTGGGTGAATGACCCCACCTCCCTACGCCCCACTGTTTTTATCCAAAAACCCAGAGAGGATCATATTCAATAAAATGGTACGTGTGTAACCCGAAATATAACTGGGCTGCCTTGAGGTCCACTTCTGCCCACTGATGCACTAAACACCCACACCCGTATGCCGTGAGTGAAACGGCGTAGGATCCTATGGTTCTGTCCCTCCTTGTCCTCTGCCTGCCTTTTGTCAGTGGAAACACTTGACTAGAATAAATTGAATCAGAGAAGTGAGAAAAGGCATAAGCAAAGGAAAGCAAACAGGACAAACTAATAACAGTTTAGTCACTAAACAAAGTCAAGAACCTTTAGTTCCTTCTCAAGGGCTTATAGATAAATGTTCTGAGCCATGTCCTGTGAGCTGTTTTGTAGATACCGAAACCTCCACTAGGCAGAAGTTAACTACACAGTAACCAGACATGACATAAGCTGCCACAATTCTGAGAACCGGCCTTGAAGAAATGGGAACAAACTGACCCTGGAACTGAAGTCTAACTGTATTTCCAACCGTCAAGATGACACTGATCAGACCATGGCAGGACCGATTTCAGGATGACTGTCAGAGCTGACTGTGCTGTTTCTGCTTAGAGCCCCCTCCCCCTGCCCATACCCACCCTCCCGAGACTCTCCTTTAAAAGTAGGAATGACATTCATACTCCACCCTGTGTAAAATAGATACCTAGTGGGAAGCTGCTGTATAGCACAGGGAGCCCAGCCTGGCGCTCTGCAAAGACAGGAGGGTGGAATGGAGCGGGTGGGAGGGAGACTCAAGAGGGAGGATACATATATATATATATATTGCTCAGTCTTTTCAGTCATGTCTGATTCTTTACAACCCTACGGACTCCAGCCCGCCAGGCTCCTCTGTCCACAAGATTCTCCAGGCAAGAATACTGGAGTGGGTTGCCCTGCCCTCCTCCAGGGGATCTTCCCGACCCAGGGATCAAAGCTGTGTCTCTTGTGTCTCTCGCATTACAGGCAGGTTCTTTACCCACAAAGCCACTTGGGAAGCAGTTAAGAACAATGCAGCATCCCTGGAAGAGGAGCGCAGGTAAAGGCAGTGAGCCACCGCAGAGTAGCACCTGCATCTGCCTGCTCCCTCGCAGCCTCCGCGCAGCCCCAGCTGTCGCCCTCCCAGTCTCCAGGCTGGCCCTCCTGCCATCACCTGGGAGATCTGCCCGCCTCTGTCTGCCCAGCCCCTGGCACTCCCCTCCCACATGCCAGGCCACCTTCCAGCAAGGCAGATCTCCCTCCACACACTTCTCTCCTCCCGAATAACACCTCCAGAAACTGGGAAACAAACTCTTCATCTCCTCATTCTTACTGTTTTTTGTATTTGTTACTTACTTATGCTTGACTGCGCTGGGTCTTCGTTGCTGTGCATGGGCTTTCTCTAGTCGTGGTAAGTGGGGACGACTTTCTAGTTGTTGTGGTCCACGGGCTTCTCTTCGTGGTGGCGTCTCTTGATGCGGAGCACGGGCTCTAGGCACGCGGGCCTCGTACTTGTGGCCCACCAGCTTAGTTTGCTCTGCAGCCTGTGGCATCTTCCTGGACCAAGGATTGAACCTGTGTCCCCTGCATCAGCAGGAGGGCCTATTCTTGACCACTGGAACACCAGGGAAGTCCCTCTCCTCACTCTCAGGAAGGGCCTGGTCCAGTATCCAGCAGGTCACACGTTCTCAGTCAAAGTGGTTGGCTCTCACCGAGAGCCTACAAGTTGTCAAGCACTGCTGGAAACCAGGATTTCAAAATAAACAAATGTGGATTCTGTCCCAAGGAAGCTCAATACACGAACAGGCCAACTTATACAGCCTGTTCCAATACACATGGGTTTTTTAAAAAGAGAGAGAGAGAGAGAAACAAAAATCACATAACATAAAAATCTACCTACACATAAAATCAACCGTTTTAAAGTGAACAGTTCAGTGGCATTTAGTGTAGTCCGTTGTTACACAAGAATCACCTCTAATTCCAAAATATTCACGGTCCTGAAAAGAAGCCCCCATCCCACTCAGCCATCACTCTTCACTGCTCCAACCTCCCGGAGCCTGGAAACCACTAGTCTACTTCCTGTCTCTGTGGATTTGCCTGTTGTGGACACTTCATAGAAATGGACCCACAGAATGTGTTGTCTTTTGTGTCTGGGCTCTTTCACTGAGCATCACATGTCCAAGGTTCGTTCATGCTGTGACAGGTATCGGTACTTTATTCTTCCCAGGTATATATCCAAAACAATTGGAAACAGGGATTCGAACAAAAACTTGCACACAGATGTTCACGGCAGCATTATTCACAGTAGTCAAAAGGCAGAAACAACCCAAATGTCCATCAACTGATGAACGCATAATCAAAATGTGGCAAAAACAAACAATGGAATATTATCCAGCCATACATGGGGCTCTTCATGTACATGACTTCAGTGAATCATCAGAAAGAGGCTGAAGAATGCATCATGTTTTATTTCCCCAGTTTCTGGAGGAAAAGATAGACTATCGGCTCCATCTTCAGCCTCACGTCTCCTAGCCAAACCTGCTTCAAAGTCAGCTGTGTCCCTGAAAACATGGGTATTGCAGGCTGACCCCCTGGCTCGAATCCCTGGAGCATGCCCGCGCAGGTGGTTACAGAGTGTAAGGTGGAGCTCGCC
This sequence comes from Bison bison bison, assembly GCF_000754665.1. Classification (NCBI taxonomy): domain Eukaryota; kingdom Metazoa; phylum Chordata; class Mammalia; order Artiodactyla; family Bovidae; genus Bison; species Bison bison. The sequence goes on along the minus strand of NW_011494716.1, from coordinate 2,780,615 downwards.
TCCCCTCCATATAGTCCAGCCTCAGCCTGAATCTAACCCAAGAGCCATTGATGATGATGGGTGTGCTCTCTAGTGTCCAACTCTTTGTGACCCCATGGACTGTAGCCCGCCAGGCTCCTCTGTCCATGGGATTCTCCAGGCAAGAATACTGGAGTGGGTTTCCATGCCCTCCTCCAGGAGATCTTCCCAGCCCAGAGATCAAACCCATGTCTCTTGTGTCTCCTGCATTGGCAGGTGGATTCTTTACCACTAGCGCCATCCGGGAAGCCCCAAGAGCCTTTAATGTGACCTTACAAAATTCTCCCTCCTCCACCACCCCAAGGGTGTTCCCTCCCACACTGGCCAAAATCACACATTCACATTCAGGGTAACATTACTATGCCCTTGTCAAGGATCGCTGGCTTCTTATGAATCACAAATTCACTTTCCTGAACATAAATTGCATTCTCTTTCATATGTAGCTTTAACCTACTTAATTAGAGTCCTAATTTACTTTTTTTTAAGGGGGGGGAAACACACCTTAACCGTACCATGGGCTAAAATTATACCTTAGGAAGACGCGATTGTTTCCTGACCATGAACTTTTGCTTTTATGAATTGCTAATTTGGCTAATGGGCTCATTCTGCTCAGAAATTTGCATCATGAAAATTACTAGCTTCGAAGAGTCCTCTGTGTACGACGCAGTTTGCACGTTTTGTTGTAAAGGTCACATTTGACATCGTAAAACAGCGGGCCCTTTTGAAAAGGTACAAATGTAAGAATTTAAGTGGCCCCATTGGTATAATGTCATTGGGAAGGAGGGAGGAAAGATTTTTAAGTTAATTTTTATTCATGTTGTTTACGTAAATGCAGGCTGAGCTGGGTTCCACGTGAATCCCTTCTCATACCTGACACGTTATCAACTGAACTTGTGGTCTGGGGACATCAGTGACCAGAAAGGTCCTGCCACAAGCACCGGTGGCATGGGGGGGTCTCAAGTCAACAAAAGAATAAGTGATACAGAGGGCGCCATCGTCCTCATCTGAGTAGACCCAGGGTGTGGGCAACGCAGACATTGGACATCAAATCGTTATGTAAGTGCTGTCAGGGGGCCCTGTACTTAACACTATCTTGCTGGGATTCAGCTGTGTCTGACAGCGATGAGTCAAGAGATGTTCACCGCCCTGGTTGATGGTGGGGCAGGAGTACACTTCTGGATATCCTTGGGCTGCGCACGTGAAGTCAGATATACATAGCATCTCCATCCCTCGGGGCAGAGCAACCTTACCTGGGGCTTTTAGAAAGCCTTGCAGGGCTCAGGGGAGGAGGCAATGGAACCCGGTCCTCATGCACAGAAGCACTGAGAAGAAAGTGTTGTTGCAAGAGGCTCAGTCACCTTCCTGAGCGCTTGAGGAAAGGAGCAGAGGCCAACAGTGCCCCAGAAAAAAGGGTGGCCACGAAAGCACATACATTTTTATGAAGAGGCAGTCTTGCGTTAATGGAGGGGCACCCAGTTCATAGAACATTGATCCCATTTCTTCACTATCTTGATCTGGGAGTCATTTTGCCTTGATTTTATGTCTCCACTGGGCGTGGCAATCTCCCACAGGGTGGGGTATTGTTGCAAAGCCCTTTTCAGCAGTAACACAGAGCAGACACCTCCCCGTGTCACCTGACTTGTAGGAGAGGGGACAGATCACACGCTAATGTAAGGATGTAATCCTTTTGCTTCCTGCCAGGGCTTCAGGAAGTCCCTCCCAGAGGAGGCAGTGGGCGCCCTGCCTTGGGCATCAGGGGGTGGGTCAGGGGATGGCACTGAAGCAGGCATTTTGCTGGATGATGCGTGGGTTCCCAGGGAGGACAGGAACCCCACTCCTGGAGTCCCACGCATGCTGCCCTTGGGACTGGAAGCCCCGGGTGGAACTAGAAAGGAGGGCCACCTGGGTACACAGGCAGGGCCGAGTGAAATGGGCATGGAGCATGTGCTTTCGAATACACATCTCCCGGGGTCACAGGTGGCACCAAAGAGCACCCTCCCTGTGGTGCCTTCTCTTAACCAAGTCCTGGTAGAAAACGGGCTCACGAGAACAGCATCTGAGCAAACAGTCCTTTGTGACAAAGAGAAAGAAAGACCCCTTCCTCTCCCCGGAGCACGTGGGGCCTCCCTCCCCTCCTTCTGTAATTACCTCTAGTAAATTCCCCATTCATCTGCACAACGGTTTCTATTCAGGGAGGACTTGAGGCTGTGCTGTGGGGAGGCGGGGGGTGGCCAGGCACATTCAAACTCACACAATCTCCAATCACCGCACCTGATGGGATGAGCATTTGCTTATGTGAAATTTTCATTTCAATCCCAGCCTCAGATTGCACCATTTCACAGCCATGCTCCCCAAGCACTTACACACAGAAGGCTTTTCATTCTTCAAGTCCTGCACAAGTGTTACCTAATTAATGTTCAACAATGTTACCAAACCTCCCTCTTTTAAGATGTATCAACCTGGAAAGGTCTGGAATTAAGGATTTTGATCTCGAATGGATTGCTTTCATGTATTTCGGATAATTCACACAGCTGCTTAAAGACAGATATTCATCAACTATAAACAGCCTCAAGTTCGAGTAGCTACATAAATAAATCTTTTCCTTATCTCTCCCGGCAGCCTCCCTCTGCCTGCTTGGGCAGCAAAGGGATCAAAAATGCTCCCTCATGGACTCAGTCGATGAACACTTGGACTCTAAAGTGAAGGATGCTTCAGCCAAGCAGAATAAACTACCAGCCTGAGACTCTCCGGCAGCTTCCCTGAGTCCAGATCGCAGGCTCCAGCCTTGCTCCTCAAAGTGTGGTTGAGGCAGCATAACTGGGAGCTCACCTCAGACCTACTGGGCCAGAATCTGCATTTTAGCCAAATCCTCAGGTGACTCAAGATGCTCTGGTGTTAGAAGCCCTTGACGAACTGACCCCTGACCACCTCCAGGCATGGCACGGGTCCCCTCTCTCTATTTCACGGGCCTCCTTGTTCCTCAAACTCAGCACGCATGCCCAGTCTCAAGACACTTACCCTGGCTCTTCTCTCTGCCCAGGTTGATTCCTCAAGCCACACCTGCAAACACATCCAGGGGGTGCCCTTCACGTGGCCACGGACATAAATGGTACCACCCATGGCCCAATTGCTGTCTACCATATGAGCAGTGTCCCTGGAGCTGGGCGGCTCAGCTACCCTGTGCAAGGATCCGGGTCAGTTCTCACCCTTCGAGGAAGACTCCCTGCTCACCATTAGCTGAAGAAAACTTCTGCGACTCTGTCCACCGCACCCCACTTCATAGCACTCACCACTGCCTGACACACATCATACACCCGTTTCCTTATGTAGTTTACTGCCTGTCTTTCGGAGAAGGCAATGGCACCCCCACTCCAGTACTCTTGCCTGGCAAATCCCATGGATGGAGGAGCCTGGAATGTTGCAGTCCATGGGGTTGCTGAGGGTCGGACACGACTGAGCAACTTCACTTTCACTTTTCACTTTCATGCATTGGAGAAGGCAATGGCAACCCACTCCAGTGTTCTTGCCTGGAGAATCCCAGGGACAGAGGAGCCTGGTGGGCTGCCGTCTCTGGGGTTGCACAGAGTCAGACACAACTGAAGTGACTTAGCAGCAGCAGCTGCAGCAGCCTGTCTTTCTCTGGTAGGATTCATTCTCTGTGAAATCAAGGACTTTGTATTTGGCACCACACACATGCACAGACACACACACACACACACACACAGAACTTTCAGCACCTAGAACAGAGCCCTTTTCATAACTGGTACACAATGTGTGTGTGCATGTGTGAAGATGTATGTGTACACATGTATATGCACGTATAAGGTTAAGTATTCTCTCTCCCCTGGTTCACAATAACTTGGGACGGATGGAAATAGTGAACTTTCATGTAAAATAACCCCCTTCATTTCTGCAGATCTTTCAGAGAGTCACATGGTCTGGCTCAATGCCAAGGAAAGGGCGCCCACACCTGGGCAAGAGGCCACTTCTGTTCCTCAGCTGCTACAGAAGCCTCTCTATATTCTTCCAACGTCCCTCGGCTGTACATATAGCAAAGGTGACCCACATGACTCCAATCAAATGCAACTCCCAGCACCAAGGAAAGAAACAGTCAAGTGCCCGGTGAACACCACTGATGGGAAAGTAAGGCTCTGTGCAGGCAGGGACCAAAGAGATGCTTGGTTTGTCTGGTTAACACAACAGTTCTTATGTTAGCGGGAGAGAGCTCATGACCAAAGTCTGTGTGGCTTCAAAGGCACAAGTGAATGAATCCTCAATCATAACGAGAAGAACAAAGTGGTGCCGACCCAGGGCGCTGGACACTATGATTACTCTCTGTCGACACCCAGGTAAACACAATCATCTGGTTGCCGTCGTGTGTTGACCAAGCTCCTGCCTCAGGACACACAGCCTGATAGAACCTGTAAATAAGTGAAGCGGTTCAGATGAAGACGGCGTCATTAGAGTGATGATGAATGGACACTCCCCTGATGCTTGGGGCAACAGAGAGTGGTGGGGACTGTGGCAGAGGGGCCATGCTCTTGACCAGGGTCAAGGGGGCAGCTGCTGACCGGTTGACCAGCGTTGTTTTGGGGTTTGGACCCAATGTTACCAGATCCTCTTCAGACTTTATTTTAAACCTCCTTGTTTTGAAACACTGAGACATAGATCCAAACTTTTAACAACTCTGCAAGCAAATAAAGTACATCTGTGGGTGAGACATACTCATAGGTCATCCTCATGAGGATTTCCAGCCTTTATGTAGCTCTTCGTTAGTGCAATTGTGGGCACCTCCTATACACACATGCATGTGTGTGCACACACAATTCTAGAACATCTGTGATAGGAAGACAAGGAAAGGATCAAGCATGTAGTCAAAATCCATTCTGCCTCAGGATTACCTCAGTCTCTAGGCTAGAGGGGTGTAGGGGTCTCACCACTGGGAAAGGAGTACATCAAGGCTGTATACTGTCACCCTGCTTATTTGACTTATTTTACCCAAAGGACAGAATAGCCATGGACTTCCTATATCTTCAGAGAGGAAACATTGCATAAAACTGGATTCCTCAGCACTTTTTCAAAGAGGCTTGGTGCTCAGCCAAGGAAAAGGTGGCATTTCCCCCTGGGGTATGGCTGTTGTCTATAGCTGAGCAGGTGGGAGAGGTCCCTGGAACCGGAGTGGGATAAACCCTCCTTCCTCATCTTTCAACCAGGGACAGAAAGCTTTCAACATGGAACATGAGTTCTTTCTTATTACAGCCTGGGTGTAGGAATCTTTCTCCACCCTCAGAGGGCTCGTCCCCACCAGCTTCCTCAGTGAACTACTGAAATGACCGGAAGTGGAACTAGACAAGTGCCATCAGAGCCTCGTGCAGAGCAGGGTAGAAAGGGATCATTCCCTAAACAGTTCATAAGGGAACGAAAAATAATAAAAGCTGTATTTATGGAGCACACAAGGTGCTCAATACACCAGGTACATTACAGTAAATGTGTTACAGACATTCGCTCAGTAAGTCCACACGACTCTTATGAGTAGATATTATTTTATCATCTGAGGCTCAGAGACATTAAATTACATCCTAAGGGCCACCTGGAGGAAATAGCAGAGCAGAAACGAGACCCCTGGACACCGGGCTCAGGAGATCACCTCTCTAACGAGTGAGGTATGACTGAATACACTGCAGTCAGAGACGGGGATTCCAGGAAGCCAGCTACCCTCTCCCACCCTGGATGGTGACCCAGTGCTTAATTGTCAGAGGCAGTTTGAAAGCTTGCTTTAGGTTGATTTGCTTCTTTCTCAGCGGCGTGTCAGCTGCTGCCCGGCATGATAGCTTATTTAAAATATCGGGTAGAAATAAGATTCGCTGTGAAATTAGTTGTAGACAAGCTCAGAAACTGCTAATGATGCAGAGATAATAAGGGGATTTGCAGAAAACACTGATATTGCATTATGATTAGTGAGCGGAGCTTCACCCCTTGAAGCCTGCAGGCCCCAGCTCCCACAAGAAGAACAAATGCATATGCATTAGCGGCGCACGCTGGCAGACCCAGGCTCCTGGGGCCAGCAGGCTCAGGCCTCCCGGTCAGGGGCTCAGAGCTCAGCTCTGATTTGCAAAGATGATTAATTTGTGGGTTTTGAGAATGAGAAATGTTTACTTCCCAGGTCTGAGAGAAACCAAAGGCCAGTCCTAAATCAAACTCCAATTTGAAAATGAGAACAAGCCACAGCAGTTCCGGAAGGAGGCCTCGCCGGTCCTGCCTGGTCCGCTGCCCAGGGCGCCTCAGGCAGCTCTCCCGGGGTTTGATCTCAAGTCTACCAAGAACTTCAATAGGTCCGTAAGCCTGCACAGCTGCCTGCAGCCCATTGGCACCAGAGAGGTGAGGCCAGCTGGGAAATCACGGGCATCTCGCACCGTTGTTGTTCAGGCGCTCAGTCGTGTCTGACTCTTTGCGGTCCCGTAGACTACAGCACACCAGGCACCAGGCTTCCCCGTCCTTCACTATCTCCCAGAGTTTACTCAAACTCATGCCAAACTCAATGAGCTGGTGATGCCATCCAACCATCTTATCCTTTGCCACCCCCTTCTCCTCATGCCCTCAACCTTTCCCAGAATCAGGGTCTTTTCCAGTGAGTCAGTACTTCACATCAGGTGGCCAAAGTATTGGAGATTCAGCTTCAGTATCAGTCCTTCCAATGAATATGCAGGGTTGATTTCCTTTAGGACTGACTGGACTGATCTCCTTGCAGTCCAAGGGACTCTTAAGAGTCTTCTCCAGCACCACAGTTTGTTCTTTGGTGCTCAACCTTCTTTATGGTAAAACTCTGACATCCATACATGACTATTGGAAAAACCATATTGCCATACCAGTTAGTAACGAATGGTTTCCCTGACCTTGTGACATGGCCTGGCCTCATCCTCCCACCCTCTCTAAGACCCAGCAACTGAAGGGCTAGTGTTTGGGACCGTGAAGGTCTTCAAATTCAATTCCAACACTTTGGCCCAAGTCCATTTGGATATGTTGGTGTCCACACCTAATTGGTTGTTAACTTCTTTTTTCTTTCTTTCTTTTCTTGGCTGCACTGTCTTTTGAGGTGGCACAAGGCTTCTCGTTGTGGAGCACGGGCTCCAGAACACACGGGCTCAACACAGCTAAGCCCATGCAGGGTGGGCTTAGCTGCCCCACAGCACGCAGGATCTTAGCTCCCGGACCAGGGATTGAACCCACGTCCCCTGCATTAGAAGGTGGGTTCTTAACCACTGGACTGCTGAGGAAGTCCCTGTTAAATATTTTTAATATCACCCCTGCCTCCAGACCCAGCCCCAGACATGTCTGGTAGAACTGTATCCTTCACATGAAATAGGCTACATGCTAGAAATCAGATAAAATCCTCAAGAAAAACCTATTAGTCCAAATCAACAGGATCTCAGTCCTGTTCTGGCTGAGCCTGTCCCTCAGTATTTACAGATGCACCCAGGATGGCAGTCTGTGCACCCAGGGTGTGTAATTTGGCCAAGTTACAGCCTCTGCACTTTTGGCAGAGAAGGGGGAAAATGCAAATTGCATGCATGTCAATGACTAAGTCACCTGCATAATGAAATGCCAGAAAGTTTGAGGCTAAAACACTTATTTACATGAAAAACAAATCTGTATGGAATACGTATTTCTCTCCTTCACATCTCAACACATTTGTCACTCAAAGCCAGAAGGCTCTACTTGACAAAGTCCCTCAAGTCCCTGGCCCCATTTTCATTCTCTTTAGCCTTCAGCTTACCTCCTTGAGGGATGGAGGCCACCAGGTGTTCAAAACAGACGCCGCTGCTTTGCTGCCTAGGGAACCACATGCTGAGAGAGGGCTGGGCTGAGACGATGCAAATTCCCACTATGCCAAAACTATTTGTATGATCCTTGTACAGAATGTAAATTATTTATTCAATTTATGCAGCGAGGTTGATACAGCTGAATGGCTTGGGACTCTGTCAGATGGCTGACCACCAATACCATCAGTCCTTTTCTTTTAAATGTGATGAAACTGTGCACCAAAGTCAAAAGTGAAATATTAAAGAAAGATAGGGAGGGAGTGTGGTTCCATGATGGACGGATGGTACCCAGTGATGGGAGGGTTTGGCATATTTTTCCTCCATTCTTCCTCTCCCAGCAACAGACTCTGGGACTTCCAGATCACACAGGTGATCATGTGACCCTCCCTGAACAATCATGGCAACTCCTTCTACTGGACACAGTGACTGGGGAATGGGTGGATGCAGCATCCAAGGACAGCCCATCGGAACCTGTCATGGGAGTGATATGTAAATGCTCTGAGTAGAAGATTCTCTTTCCTCTGGTGTTGATAAACACGAAGTTATAAAGCCAAGGAGCTGTGGATGCATCCTCTGCCATCTATGCCATCTGCAAGAGTCTGTCTGCAGAATGAAGCCAATCAGAAATGAGCAGACATGAGAGACAGATGTAAAGAGCATGGTGGCCCTGACTCCTGGGTCTCCACCCCAAGCCCCTGTGCCCTACAATTCCTCCTTAACTGTTCAAATGACCCAGGATCCTTCCCACCTATGTAAGCCAATAAATTTCCCTTGGCTTAAACACTTTGAAATTGTGTCTGTCACTGAAAACATCCTGGCTTGCACCCAATCACAAAAAGGATGGCTATGTATCTTCCACACTTAGGTGTTTGATAATGAATATTTAGCATTTTGTGCAAGTTCTCTGATTTTGTTTTTCCCCCTTTGCAATTTAGAATGATTAATTAGTTTAAATCTAGTAAGTATCCAATTAAAGCTAAATAGTCTCTATTTTTGTCTCAATTGTACTTGAGGTCCCTGCTTTTGATCACTCATATGGGCATTTTAATTTGCCTGTTTTCCACTCTTTGTAAAATATTAAGGGTGAAAGCGGAAGGAAACAGTCAAACAAAGGCAGCAACACTGCATTAGGGACAAAACTGCAGACCTTCCCAAAGCCGAACCAGTAGCTCGCAGGCAACACCAGCGTGCCGTAATCCAAAACGTCAATTTGTTAACAGATAAAGAGTGAGGGTCAGCTGAAAGCTGGACTTCAGAAATTGCGCAAGACCACATCACTTATCACTTAGGTTCAAACCCATAGGTGGCCGTGGAGGGATGTGTTTAGTCACATCAGTCCGACTCTGTGAGACACTATGGACCGCAGCCCTCCAGGCTCCTCTGTCCATGGGATTCTCCAGGCAAGAATACTGGAGTGGGTTGCCTTTCCCTTCTCGAGGAGATCTTCCTGACCCAGGGATCGAACCCAGGTCTCTTGTATCTCCTGCATTGGCAGGCGGATTCTTTACCACTAGCGCCATCTGGGAAGCTCCAGTGGAGGGAATACCCAACATTATATTCATGGTGAGTTTGCCAATGGTAAGGAACTGGCTGTGAAATGTGCATCTATCCATGCTTTGGGTTGAGAAAAGCAGCCATAAGTGAGTGGTTTCCCAGCCCTGCATAGTTACTTAATGTCTACAGCTTCAATTTTCTCACCAGTTAAAGAAGGATGTAACAGTGCCTACCTCACAGGGGTGAAGAGTGGGCTAAGTCAAGACCGTTTCTGCACAGCGTTGGCCATACAGCAAGCACTCACTAAAGCATGGACACAGGCCTCACTGTAGCTACCCCTGCCACTGCCCCCACCCCAGAGGCTCTCAAAACAGAAGACAAAATAAACCCAGGCAGGGTTAGGAGGCCTGTAGGCAGAGACTGGAGATGATTGTCATTTCTGGATGAATCGCCACTGATACATGAAATGTTGAAATTCAAATATTCCTAAAAGATACCAAAGCCCTTGCCTCTCTGAGCAATAAAAAACAACAACAAATAACAAAAACGATGGCTCTCACTCACTAAGTCATTCCTATGTTAGGCACTTTCCATCTACTTACTTTGAACCTCACCACAAAGTACAGGCTAGGTATAGTTGTCTCCAGGGCTTCCCTGGTGGCTCAGGCGGTAAAGAATCCACCTACAAGGCAGGAGACTAGGATTTGATCCCTGGGTTGGGAGGATCCCCTGGAGAAGGGAAAGGGTACCATCTCACAGGGTGTACAGAAATATTGACCAGGACAACTCAGGTTCAGTGACTTGCTTGGGGGACACAGTTAGTGATGTGGAAGAGGAACCCAGCAGAAATCCATCCTGCTCTCAAACATCACCATGGCTCGTTGAGTTCTCTCACAACATCGTCCCTGCTATAAAATAACTTTAATGGTAACAATAACAATAACAGATTGACTGTGTACATGTGACCAGTGGACGTGTAAGCCGCTGACCTGCAGTCTGTGTCATTTATGAAAAGACCTCTGGTGTCTCCATGCCTTCCCTGGCTCACTAAGTAGCCTTGGGAAAATAAACCTCAGGTGTCCAGTCCTCCCTTGAGATCTCTGGACAGAAGCTTACAGAGAGCACACGTGTAGATGTCTAGCCCTTCTTTGCAGTGTGGGAATGCCATTTCACCTATCTGCCATCCCAGTATCCACCACAGGAAATGATACCATACTGGGAGATGCCTTTGGTCAAAACTCTGGCTCTCAAGAGAAAAGCCCACATGATAAATTATACGTAGGAGAACTAAAAGCTGCAATGGATACATAGAAGAAAGACTTTAAAACATTATTGGAGAGGGGAATTTCCTGGCAGTCTAGTGGTTAGATTTCACCTTCCAATGCAGGGGTAAAAGGTTCAATTTCTGGTCGAGAAGCTAAGATCCCACATGCCTCATGGCCCAAAACTCAAAACATAAAACAGAAGCAATACTGTAACAAATTCAATAAAGACTTTAAAAAATGGTTTACCCTAAAAAAAGAAAAAGCATATGGGGGAATTAGGAAGAGCCTCTGAGAGCCTAACCAGTAAGAGAAATCACCAACGTCATCATGATTATTGACATCATCACCTTCATCAGAGAAAATCCGGACATGCCGTTAACAGCCAGAAGAGCTTTGTTCTCTTTTCTTTGTATTCAAAGCACAGATACAGCATCTCCAAGTGTCTACACTCACAGATTGGGAAACTGGTTTGGCCATTTGTCGTGGACAACCTCCAGATGCAAGCATGACCTTTCCAAGGGAAATAACTCCACTGACCTGCTTTCCCCTCTTAAATGTCAACTGTTGCCATTCTGTGGCTGTTTTGCAATAAATGGAGGAAATAACATCAGAATCCATCTAAAAACCAGATTTGGTCATTAAACATCAGCAACTGAAAGATGTAAAGCTCAAGTTGCTCCTCTTTGAAATGACTTCCTCATCCATACAGGCTTTCCTCCAACAGTTAAAGAGACAAGAGCAGAGTTGAGGGTCGGCCCCCTAGATCCTGCCTCAGTTTCATTGAGATGGAAAAGGCATAAAAGAGTTGGTCTGTCTTCAAGAAATGATGGTTGATGAGGGCACTGGCACCAAAAATGAGAGACCCAAGTCCTGTCCATAATAATATCGAGCATTATTATGAGGGGAATCTGAAAAACTTTTATAGACACAATGATTATTAGTCAGATGTTGGGGAGTGATGGCTAAAGTCCGGATGCCTGCTCCTCTCTTGCTTCTCCTGTGTGCGCGTGCTCAGTCACGTCTGACTCTTTGCGACCCCACGGACTGTAGCCCACCAGGCTTCTCTGTCCATGAAATTCTCCAGGCAAGAATACTTGGAGCCTCTTCCAAGGGATCTTCCGGACCCAGCTGGCATCTCTTGCATCTCCTGCATTGCAGGTGGATTCTTCACCACTAGCGCCACCTGGTAAGCATACACTCCTCCTGCAGAAGGTGCCATACCCTGAGCTCTGAGCCTCAAATGACCTCTGAGGAATAGATGGAGACAGAGAAGGGAAAACAGAGGGTCCTGAGATGCATATGCACTCATCTGCAAGGAATACCCCCAGGACAGGGACAGATCCCCTCCCCAGTCTAAAAAGAAGGGTTAGCAGGTGCTGTGTGCTGTTCAGAGTTAAGTAAGTGCAGGCTCACTGAATCATCCCTACAACACTGTAAGGTGGGTACTTTCACAGTCACCAAGACTTAGAAAAATAAGACTTGAAACTAAGTTTGTAAGAACTCAGGATTTGACCCTGGTTCTAACGGACTCTGAAATCTGCCCTCTCAACCTTTTTGCTCTGCTGCCTCCAACTGAACGCAGGGGGCTAAATGCTGAGCCCAGGTCCTCCTGCTGAAACAGACAGCTGGGTAAATATGACCTTGCTTCCCACGTGTCGCAGTGGTAAAGAATCCGCCTGCCAATGCAGGAGATGCAGGTTTGATCCCTGGGTCAGGAAGATCCCCTGGAGGAGGAACCAGCAACCCACTCCAGTATTCTTGCCCAGAAAATTCCACAGACAGAGGAGCCTGGTGGGCTGCAGTCCATGGGGTCACAAGGAGTCGGACACGACTTAGTGACTGAGCATGCACACATACAACCTTAAGGCTGAAGGAAGGCAGGTGAGGACAAAACACTAAGGCTGAGGGGAAACACTGCCATTCCAGGACCCAAGCGGTGCCAAGGGTGAGACTGTTGGCGTCAAGAAGGAGGCAGCTGCAGTATCAGCCCTCAGCTGCACCGGCTTCTTTGTCTTTACTCAGACACCGTCCACCTGCCCATTACTGAGTTTTCTGTGCTCACCCGCCCGGCCTATGCATTCTTCTTTGGGCAGTGGCTTTGAGTCCTCGGGGACTGTCTGAGAATCTGTACACAAAGTCCTAAAGATACAACAGGGGGCATGAAACACTGCTGTTTTCGTCAGCCAGTTCACCTGGCACAGCTCTACAGGCTTCACGGTGCAATCTGTTCTGTTCCATTGCTGCCTCTATTTGATTTGACTGGCATCTGAGTCCTATAGGTTGTTAAACATTGAATACTACCCTGGTACCTCCTTAAAATATTGAGGAGTGGAGAAAGAGGGAAGGCCCTTCCAGATCACTTTTGGGTTGAATTCAGGTCCTGGTTGCATGCCTGTCACCACTGAGTCTCCTAGCCTTGCACTCTCGGAGAATGTAGAGTTGGTGGCTTGTTCCCTTTGGGGCTTGAGCTTCTCCTTTCTCTTCAGTGTCTGCTGCAGCTCCAGTGTATTTGTTGGCTCTGTGATGGCTGCTTAGGGCCTGGACAGCATCATTAGAAAGGCATTCAGCCTCATTCACAGCTTACTCTGATGGCACTGGCATCAGCCTCACAGCGTGCCATATCCACACAAAGCTACAAGCCTCCTTTGTGCCTGATTTGATTAAGCTGAGGGCCGACTGCTCAGATGCCACAGGACTCATCACCGCACATGGAGCAGAGGCACTGGGACAAAGGATGAGCACGGGCCCCGTGGGATCTCACTTTAGCCATGAAGCTGCTCAGATCTGTCATTTCTTGGGGGGATGTGAAATGCTGTAGTCGGAACTTGGCAGGTGAAAATCAGGAAACAGCTCTGCCAGCCCTGGCTGGCTATCAAGGACTGTAATAGCAAGGTTCCCTCCATCATTTATTCTAGACAGTTGAAAGTTCTTGGGAAGTCTCCACTCTCACTGGGGATGAAGAGAGAGCTATGACACCAGGAGATATCACGCCTCAGATCTGGGATCTGACCTAGAGCTAACTGCTACTCAGCCGGCTTAAAGGGTTCCTTCTCCAGCCTAGATCCTGGGAGCCTGAATGGTTCCTATAGCAATGGTTCCTTTCCTCCAGAACTTAGGAGCTCCTTCTGATCTGGTTCCCAGTGCAGAATGTTTCCAGGATCCAGAGAGGGCAATAAAGAGCAGAAATAAAGAAGAGAAATAAGAAAGTAGTCTATGAAAACTGTCATCACAGATAGGACCACCGTTTGCATGTTAGAAAAGAAGAAAGAAAGAAAGTGAAGTCGCTCAGTCGTGTCCGACTCTTTGTGATCCCATGGACTGTAGTCTACTAGGCTTCTCTGTCCACGGGATTTTCCAGGCAAGAGTACTGGAGTGAGTTGCCATCTCAAAAGAGACTTCAATTCTTGGGTTCCTTCGGCCCTGAATCCTTAATTCAGACACTGGGCTGCATTATATTTATCAATAAAACATCTGATATGAAAGTAGTTATCCAGTACCAGACACAAAACTCTTCCAAGGACTGAAACTCTGTACAAAGTTTGTACTGATTGGGATGAAGATGGCAGAGGCTGAAAGATCACCATGCTTACACCAATTACCTTAGTACTCGTGCATGCGTACTTAGTCACTCAGTCCTGTCCCACTCTCTGCAGCCCCATGGATTGTAGCCCACAGGGCTCCTTGTCCATATAATTTTCCAGGCAAGAGTACTGGAGTGGGTTGCCATTTTTCACTCCAGGGGATCTTCCTGACCCAAGGATCAAACCCACGTCTCTTTTGTCTCCTGCATCGGCAGATGGATTCTTTACCACAAGCACCACCTAAGAAGCCACATTAGTACTCAACATATAAGAAATTCTCTCAGGTGAAGAGATGGTCAAACCTAAGGCTATGACAATGCCTCTAAGTACTTCTTTGACCACTTCTCACACGTTATAATTATGTGCTTCTCCTGTGAAATATTCTCTTCTTAATATCAATGTTATAAATGAGCTTACTGCTTTACTTCCAAAGGTTTAGAATTTTTTGTATAATAAATCTGAATCATTCGTTTTTAGATCTACTGCTCTGTGCTCAAATCTATTGCATTTTCTGTCCTTTACAATTGATTATTTTCTTGGGGATACATAGACACTCACACACACACCATGATTACTATGATCAAAAGTGAAATTCTTATCTGTGAGGTACACAATTTGGTATATGTTTTGCAATTCTGCCTGATGAATTGTATTAGTCATTATTTCTCTGTTCTATTCATTTGTTTACTAAGTCTGACACATCAATAAAATGAGACAAATTTTGAAAGAAAAAATAGTGACTTGGTGCCACTACACGGGATAGAATAGAATCATTTTCAGCTCAAAGTATTTAAAACTACAGAGCCATGAAGCTGAATTTAAAAAAAAATAATAATAAATTATTTCTAGTGGTGGAATTTTTCAGCATCTTAATTTGAGTAAAGGAAAGGTTTAAATAGATTTGAGGGCTTAAATACTTCTGAGGAAACAAGGGACTGCAGCCGGGATGTGTAATTCACCTAAAAGTAATTAACAAAAAGTAAGTTAGATCATTATTTCCTCCAAGATCATAATTTAAAAGGAAGCTGATTTATCTGAACTGATTGGGGCTTTCAATCCCAACAGAAATGTAGACGGTTGGTTGTTATGGGGAGAACAGAAATGAGACCCAATTAAGCAAAATTCTTTCTTATGGAAAAAAAAAAGACTTAGATAAAACGATTACTTAAATATGCTCAGAAGGGAGCTGAAAAAAGCAGAACTGAGGGGGTTTTTTTTTAGCCTCTGGTTGAAATCTCCACCCAATTCACAAGTAACATTCATCACAAGAAAATAAAGGAAATGGGACCTCCATAGTGGCCTAGCAGCTAAGACTCCGAGCTCCCAATGCAGGGGGCCTGGTTCCATCCCTGGTGGGGGAACTAGACCCCACACGCCACAGCTAAGACCCTCTGCAGCTAAATAAATGAAAATACAGGTTTTAAAATGGGGAACTCATTTCCACCTAAACATTTGAGTGTAACCAGCGGTTTAGAACTGGGTATTATGTTGACATTTGACATCTGACTGCCATGAGAGGGGCAGGGAGCTGAGGACAGAAACAATATTGGAGGAATTTAGAAGCAAGCTTCCTGATCCTCTGTGAAGTGAAGTGAAGTGAAGTGAAAGTCACTTGCTTGTGTCCGACTCTTTGTGACCCCATGGACTATATAGTCCATGGAATTCTCCAGGCCAAAATACTAGAGTGGGTAGCCTTTCCCTTCTCTGGGGGATCTTTCCAACCAGGGACTGAACTCAGGTCTCCCACATTGCAGGCAGATTCTTTACCAGCTGACCCACAAGGGAAGCCCGACCCTCTGTGATTAGGGTCTATTATGGGCTGAGCAAATAGGGTCCCCCTAATTCGTATGTTTGTATGTTGAAGTCCTAGCCTCCGTTCCCTCCAAATGTTATCATATCTAAAGACAAGGTCTTTAAAGAGATGGGTAAGGTAAAATGAGGTCATTAGAGTGGGCTCTCACCCAGTGTGACTGATGTCCTTGTAGGAAGAGATTAGGACACAGACATGAACAGAGGGAAGACACAGGGAGAAGATGGCCATCTACAAGCCAAGGAGCAAGGTCTCAGAAAAACTGAGCCTGCTGAACCTTGATCTCAGACTTCCGGCCTTCAGCATTGTGAAAAAACAAAATGTCTGTTGTTTAACCCACCCAACCTGCAGTTCTTTGCTCTCACAGTCCTAGCTGACTAACACAGGGTCTCAGACAATCCTGGCTAGCCTACCAATTCTGTCTCTTCTCTTCCAATTACACTGCAACTCCATTGAGAGCAGAGTCTGTGTTTATTTCTGCATCACTGTACCAGTGGTGAATAAAGTAGATTTATTAACTGAATCATTCTTTCCTCAGAGGATAAACTGGAAGACTCGGGAAATTATAAAGTAAATTCAAACTAGTCCTCATGATTTGGCTGGTTATAAAGGACCTCGAGGTGGTTAGATGTGCCAGTCTGGGAGGAAATGCCCAAGTTCAAATCCCAACCAAACCACTGAGGATCTGTGTGACCCATAGCCAGTTCCCTAACCTCTCTGAGAACCACAATCAGGATCCAGAGTGGCACCTGACTCAGGGGGACTCAGCTAATGCACTGCTTCATTCACCCGCACAAATACATCCTGAGCCCACACTCCATCCAGGAACTGCTGTAGATATGAGGATGTTGACAAAAATGTCCTGCCCTGTGGGGCTAAAATTCTGGTGTGTATGTGCTAAGTTGCTTCAGTCTTCTCTGACTGTTGGCGACCTATGAACTGTAGCCCGTCAGGCTCCTCTGTCCATGAGATTTCCCAGGCAAGAATGCTGGAGCGGGTAGTCCCCCTCCACGGGATCTTCCCAACCCAGGGATCATACTTGCATCTCCTGTGACTCTTGAACTGCAGGCAGATTCTTTACCGCTGAGCCACTGGGGAAGCCCCAATCTTCTGGTGGATGTTAGCTAATAATTACAGTGAGGGCCCTTTAGTAAGAAAGGGAAGGATGGCATAAGTGCAGAATTCTAAAGCTTGGTCCATTTCCGTGCCCTCTGTGTAGTGACCCTGAATCTCGTTTTAAATCATCATCATAATAATAATCTGAGTCGCCCACCATGGGTGTCATTAATACTCTCTGCTGGCAGGCTCCCTGGCACCACAGTCACCCTCCATCACCCTGCTCTGCCCCAAATCAGGGCAGAGCCCTTGCAGATGCCTGTGCACTTTGCCGTTTGGCTGCAGAGAAACCTATTTGTTGATCTCAGAAGGTCAGTCTCCTCTCCCAGAGCCATTCAGCGAGCGACTCCCTCTGTCTCCCTGTCCCGCAACAAGAGCTCTGTGGTGCCAGCCGGTACTCAGCGTACGAGGTCTCTGAAGGGTCCCTGAGGCCCTGTCACCCCTCATGGGCAGCTGTGTTCAAACCAGCCAGGCTGATGTGTATGCAAGATGGGGCTGTGCCAACCTTTTAGGGAGTGGCTAGGAGCCTGGATCCAACACCCAGGCCATCTCCACCACCTGTCTCTGTGCCTCCCGGGTGATGGGGGCAGGGGTAGGGACCAGCATCTGTGCTTAAGAAACCTTGGGAGCCCAGAGATTCCACAGGCTTGTTTCTAGGGACTCCCTGGCACCTTCAAGTATTAAAAAGGACCTAAAAGCTTCCCCTCAACTTCTGCAAATCATTAAACCCCCCAAGGCTTTGTTTGCCCTTCTGTAAAATGGGGGTGGAAACTGCCCTGCTCTTTTCATGCGGTTCTGCAAGGATAAAATAAGTCTGCAAAAGCCTTTGTAGGGGGTTTCTTTCTGGGGTGAAGAAAGTGTTCTAAAGTTGGTTGCAGTGATAGTTACATGACTGTAAATATACTGAAAACCATTGAATTGTACAGCTAAATGGGTGGGTTTTATAGTATGTGAATTATCTTACAATAAAGCTCGGTTTTTTTTAAGCTTTTATAAACTGTTAAGGAGTATGGCCATCCTATGACTTCAAGTCAGCTCTTAATCAGATGCAGTGGTGGGGGTGGTGGGTGGAGTGGGAGAGGTGGGGGACAGAGAGAGACACTAAAGGAGCTGGGGTCGGGGGCCAGGGCAGGGCAGTTACCAGCTTACTGAGAGGGACACAGGAAGAAGCAGGAGAGGATAGTGTCCCAGAGAACAGAAGACAGTGGCCATCACTCTGTGGTCCTCCACGGCCAACCAGGGACCGTGTCAGGATGCAGACTCCATTCCCAGACCTTCCCTCCATGCAGTCTTTCTGCCTCGCCTCCCTCAGGCCTCCACGAAGATGCTGCCACAGCAGCAGGGCCTACTCTGCAGCCTGTGTCACGGTCTGCAGCCCAGCCTTGCTCTCCTCTCTTCAGAG
>NW_011494716.1:2760185-2762009 GCF_000754665.1 Bison bison bison | reverse complement strand
TGTGCTTGTATGTGTGTGTGTGTGATGATTCTTAGTGCTCCCCCACTGAATGCAGGCCCTGCACGAGCTGGGACTTTGTCTGCTTCTTCCCTGGGTACACGGCCCCTAAAATAGCTCCTGGTATATAGTAAGTGCTCAGTATGCTGCTGCTACTGCTAAGTCGCTTCAGTCATGTCAGCCTCTGTGTGACCCCATAGACGGCAGCCCACCAGGCTCCCCCATCCCTGGGATTCTCCAGGCAAGAACACTGAAGTGGGTTGCCATTTCCTTCTCCAGGAAGTGCTCAGTATACATCTGATGAATTAATAAAGAAGACTAAGCACTGAAGAACTGATGCTTTTGAACTGTGGTGTTGGAGAAGACTCTTGAGAGTCTGTCGGACAGTAAGGAGATCAAACCAGTCCATCCTAAAGGAAATCAACCCTGAATATTCATTGGGAGGACTGATGCTGAAGCTGAAGCTCCAGTACTTTGGCCACCCAACATGAAGAGCCAACTCATTGGAAAAGACCCTGATGCTGGGAAAGATTGAGGGCAGGAAGAGAAGGGGACAACAGAGAATGAGATGGTTGGATGGCATCACCGACTCGATGGACATGAGTTTGAGCAAACTCCAGGAGATGGTGAAGGACAGGGAAGCCTGGCGTGCTGCAGTCCATGGGGTCGCAAAGAGTCGGACACGACTGAGCGACTGAACAACAGCAACAAATAACTGAGTAAATTCCTGGGTCCATCCCACAGTCACGGGTAGAAAGGCCTAGAAAGGCGCATTTTAAGCAACTGCTTAGGTGATTCTAACCCCCAGGACCTCAGAATGGGACCATTATTGGGAGGTAGGTTGTTTAAAGAGGTAATGAAGTTAAAGTGAGTTATTAGGGTGGGCCCAAGATGACTGATGCTCTTATAAGCAGAGATTATGACACAGACACCCACAGAGGGTTGACGTATGAAGACACAGGAGGGAGACAGTTGCCTGCAAGCCAAGGAGAGAGGCCTCAGAAGAAACCAGGCCTGCCAACACCTTCATCTCAGGCTACAGTCCTCCTGAGCTGTAAGAAAATGTATTTCTGTTATTTAAACCACTCGGTCTGCGGGACTTCGTTATGGTCCTACATATGGAGGCGAAGACAGCACCCGGAAGAAAAGGTCGCAGTAGATGTTACCTGCTGCCTGTCTGCAGAGCGGCAATGCGGTGAAGAAAAAGGATGAGGGATCAGACGGACCTGAGTTCAGACTGGGTGTGTCACGTCCCTCTGGGGCTCAGCTTCCTTGCCCATGAAATGCTGATCACGCAAGGACAATGTGAGCGTCACACAAAAAAGTGTACAAAGCACCCAGCCCAGAGCCTGGGCTACAGTAACTGCTCTGCAGGGTTCTGGAAGCATGGCGGCCAACCCAGGCCATCGTCCGGGTAAAATCTGACTTGACCTCTCCAAGTCCAGGATGTACGGAGAGACGGAGCTGGAGCCTCCTTTGCCAGCTTGAGCCACTGCCACTCTTCCCTGGACCAGGAGAGCAGACCAGGGCAAGGGGAGGGTGGGCATCAACCCAGGGGGCGCCATGAGCTCAGATCTTGAGGGAGTTTAAGAAAGAACTTTTTAGTGTAGCCCAGGAATCTACCACACTGCACAGGGATTTAATACAAAGCAGGATGGGTACGGGGAGAAGGCAATGGCACCCCACTCCAGTGTTCTTGCCTGGAGAATCCCAGGGATGGGGGAGCCTGGTGGGCTGCTGTCTATGGGGTCACACAGAGTCGGACACGACTGAAGTGACTTAGCAGCAGCAGCAGGATGGGTACGGGTTTCCAGGTGGCGCTCGTGG
>NW_011494716.1:2755503-2759919 GCF_000754665.1 Bison bison bison | reverse complement strand
CTGTGGACAGAGGAGCTGGACAGGCTGCAGTCCATGGGGTCGCAAGTGCGCAAGTGTCCAACATGACTGAGGGACTGAGTGGCAGTTGCAGAACAGGCGCAGCAAAAACAACAGGTGTCTCAGCACAGGTGCGCCCCTCCCCAAGCCCCCTGGGGCACCTGCAGAAGGCCTGGACCCCCATGTCCCCAGGCAACTCGCCCAGGTGTGACTGTCTTCCTGGAGACCTGTTGAGGGACGCACACAGGTAAGGGGGTGACTCGAGCACCGACAGGGGAGGTGACTTTCCCACATCCTGCCGCGGGTCAGGCAGCAGCCCCCCATGGGGACTCCCGTCCAAGCGTTTCTGACAGCCGCCGGACAGAGGGACGCCCTCCCCTCTGTCACCCGCTAATGATGTGTGAAGGAAAGCAAGTCTCCCTGCCAGAGGGTCACTCACAGATGATGGAAAAGCTCTGTCCGGAGGCAGTCTGGCGAGATTTTTTCAATCCAATTTCTCTTGAGTGAAAGGCTAACAGGATAAGATCTCTCCGTGTTAACAACCTGGATTGTAAGTGAAGTCTCCAGGTTGGGGTGAGAGATGAGGTCATGAAATCAAGAGCTTACCTTGCAAAGCAATCTAGTCCGCGCCCCAGGTCCCCAAGCCACCCTCCAGAGCCTGTTATTTGAATGTTGAACATGTCCCTCATGGGCACTTCCTGTCCAGGGCCTCAGGCTGTCTATCCTAGGCTGGCCGTCTGCCCTGGTGTCCAGTGGGAACCTGGAAGGCTTGTCACAGGGCATCCTACAGACTCCTCAGTGGGGAGAGAGTGGGGTGAATGCTACTGTCCAAGAATGGTCAGAGTCTCAGAGCTACAGCCTCGCAGGTGACCCCTCAGGATGGCTTGTGAACCAGTCAGTGTCCTCCTGAGGCTCCTGCCCTGTGGCAAACAGGCCGTGAGCTGCGTCCACAGTAGACGCACAAGGAATTGCGTCCAGTAGAGGCTGTCTAAGGAGGCTGGTCTCCCTGAAACCACAGGGAGCAAGCATCTAGGAAGAATTAGAGTCCATCAGTGACCCAGTGTACTCCACCCACGCCAGGCTCTTAGGATCCCACAGTCACACCTGGCCGCCATGGGAGACTGGGTGACACATTCTACATTCACTGGTGCCCAACTCAGTGAAGCCAGGGTGAAAGGCAAGGAGAAGTGAGGTTGAGCTGAAACTAACCTGATTCAGCCTCCTGAGATGGGTTCCACTCAAGCCAGTGTGAGAAGTCCAAAGCCAGGAGTTAAGTTCGACGAGCAGGTTCAGATGTGTCAACCTTCTGCAACATGGTCGGCGCTCATGGATAATGCAGAATGAAAGAAGTCAGGGGATTCCATTTATGTGCAGTGCAAAAGCAGACGAAATTATTCTAAAGAGGGGGTGAGCAGAGTGACGGAGACTCTGAGTGGGGTGGTCTGACTGGGAGGGGCACTTGGTAACCTTGCAAGTATGTAAATGGTCTAGGTCTTGAACTGGGTGGTGGTCTCCCAGGGGTAGGCACATGTGGAAATTCATGGAGCTGCCACTTAGCCTGTGTACTTTATGATCTGTAAGCTATACCTTGAGCTTTCAAACTGCTGATGATTTATTGAGCACCTAGTATATATGCCAGAGCTTAGACACCAGCATCAGGACATTATCCTCTATTCAAATGGGATTGGTAAAACCCAAGGATGCAGAAAAACTTTTCATCTAACCATCCCATGTTGGTGCTTCAGTTTCTGGATTTCTGGGGATGCTATTGTGTACAGGGTGCCCTTAGGGAAAGAAACAAGAGTAACCACTGGAGTGCACAGAGTCCCAGGCAGTCAAAAACCAGCTTTGGGAGAGGGTGGGGGTTGACTCAATATAAGGCTGGCTTTGACTTCTGGGAAGCCCTGGACTGGGTTTGGAGGAAACAGAAGCAGTAAACTTTCAAAAAAAAAAAAAAAAACACCCAAAGCTAATGGGTGGGAGGAGTGATCACACACAGCCTAGTCTTTACCTCAACTTCAAAGTGAGTAGGAGATTTCCAGGCAGAGAAGAGAGAGCAAATGTTCTGCTAGACATCCAGAGTCAAACCCAGAAGTGGGGTACATGCCTGGCATGATGCTTTACACACAGCTGGCCTCAAAAATGTTTATTGAATCTGCATGCCCCTGTGAATGAGTGAATGACTGCATGCAGGTACCCCTGCATGAATGAATGAGTGAATGAGGGTGATCTCAAACCTTCAGCATCCACAGCTGGGCTCCTGGCTTAGCATCTAACGCAACTGACCCGCACCTACGTTCCACCAAATATCGGAACCACTCAAAGTAGTTCATTAAAGGAAGGCTGGCTGAGCCAAGGGAAGAATGAGGAAGGAGGTGGGGGGCGGGGAGGAGGCAGGACTGGGAACGAGAGGACAGGATGGCGTGGGGAGGAGTGAGGGAGTCGGGGGAGGAAGAGACTGGGAAGGAAGATGGGGAGGGGAGGAAGAAACGAGGACGAGGACCATGGAGGGGAGAAGAGGCAGGGAGGTGTCACTCCTGGGAGCCCATGTTCACAGAGGCAGGCTCCGCGGGAGCATCAGGGGCCAGTCTGACCTGAGTCATCCTGCCCTCAGGCAGCAGCAAGATGCTCCTCTGAGCCACACCCTCTCGGAGAGCAGCCGGGTCGGGGGACCTTGCTGACCAGCACACCCCGACCTCATTCCTGCCCAGAGAGACGTTTCCTGTTTCCTCCTGGACAGTGCGGGCAGTGGCAGTTCCGGCAAATGGTCACTAGGTGGCGAGTGCTCCGCGTGGTCCCTTCCCCAGGTCTCAGCTGTGGGATCCCGAGGCGGACACCTCAGCAATGTGAACGGTCCCAATGATGGATGCCCACAGCCAGCCCCCCCGGGGAGGGCCGGCAGAGCAGCCTGTGGGGCCAGATCGTCTCCCCGTCTGCCCGTGAAGGGGGTCCACGCTGTCCCTCTCATAACAGGGCTTGTCCGAGAGACGACCCCCGAGATACGTCCAGAGAGGGGAGAGGGGAGGAGGAGGCCCGGATGCGTCCTGATCCACTCCAGCCCAGGGCAGTCACAGAAGTCGTTTCCTGAAGGTGCCTGCGAGCCCAGTCTGGAGAGAAAGGAAAAGGGCTCCCAGATGCAGAAGCTCCACTATTGTCTGTTTTACACCCCGGGATATTCATGCAACAAATAGTTTGGGAGGAAAATGAGTCCAGGGCTTAAAAAGCATTGAAGACCTTTCCACTTACCCTTGAGGACTCCACCATAGGGCAGAAACCCAGCCAAACATTCATAACCCGAGGTTCCTTTTCTTAGAAGTGTTACTCAGTCGTCCGACTCTTTGAGATCCCATGGACTGTAGCCTTGCAGGTGCCTCTGTCCGTGGGATTCTCCAGGCAAGAATTCTGAAGTGGATAGCCATTCCCTTCTCCAAGGGATCTGTCCAAACCCAGGTCTCCTTCATTGCAGATGGATTCTTAAAGGGCCCCCAAAAAAATTGCTTCAGGTCCCACAAAACATGGATCTGCGCCTGCCAGGCACATACTAAGTGCTCAACCCACAGTAGCTAACCAATGAGCTGGATGCGTTCCATTTTACAGATGAAGAAATTAAGGCTCAAGAACACTGAGTGGTGAGCTCAAGACCAGGAGCATGAGAATCAGCTAGAACTCCCACCACGTCCTGGGGACCACAGTCGGCTGCCTTGTCAAAGCAGCACACCAACGGGCCATCGCTGCAGAGACCTGGCCCCACCCACCCCTCACCCACTTCTCTGCCAAGCAGCCTCTGGAGCTCTTGGACCAAACCCCCGTGGCCGCCTGTCATGTCATGTGAGTCTCTATGTGGATTCTTCCTTTATCTGAATGGAAATGGACTGGAATGGGTGCATTTAACTCAGATGACCATTATATCTACTACTGCGGACAAGAATCCCTTAGAAGAAATGGAGTAGCCATCATGGTCAACAAAAGAGTCCGAAATGCAATACTTGGATCCAATCTCAAAAACGAGAGAATGATCTCTGTTCGTTTCCAAAGCAAACCATTCAATATCACAGTAATCCAAGTCTATGCCCCAACCAGTAATGCTGAAGAAGCTGAAGTTGAACGGTTCTACGAAGACCTATAAGACATTTTAGAATTAACACCCAAAAAAGATGTCCCTTTCATTATAGGGGACTGGAATGCAAAAGTAGGAAGTCAAGAAACACCTGGAGTAACAGGCAAATTTGGCCTTGGAATATGGAATGAAGCAGGGCAAAGGCTAATAGAGTTTAGCCAAGAGAGTGCACTGGTCATAGCAAACACCCTTGTCTAACAACACAAGAGAAGACTCTACACATGGACATCACCAGATGGTCAACACCGAAATCAGATTGATTATATTCTTTGCAGCCAAAGATGGAGAAGCTCTATATAGTC
>NW_011494716.1:2747488-2754535 GCF_000754665.1 Bison bison bison | reverse complement strand
AGGAGTACATCATGAGAAACGCTGGGCTGGAAGAAGCACAAGCTGGAATCAAGATTGCTGAGAGAAATATCAATAACCTCAGGTATGCAGATGATACCACCCTTATGGCAGAAAGTGAAGAGGAACTCAAAAGCCTCTTGATGAAAGTGAAAGAGGAGAGTGAAAAATTTGGCTTAAAGCTCAACATTCAGAAAACGAAGATCATGGTATCCGGTCCCATCACTTTATGGTAAGTAGATGAGGAAACAGTGGAAACAGGGCAGACTTTATTTTGGGGGGCTCCTAAATCACTGCAGATGGTGATTGCAGCCATGACATTAAAAGATGCTTACTCCTTGGAAGGAAAGTTATGACCAACCTAGATAGCATATGAAAAAGCAGAGACATTACTTTGCCAACAAAGGTCCATCTAGTCAAGGATATGGTTTTTCCAGTGGTCATGTATGGATGTGAGAGTTGGACTGTGAAGAAAGCTGAGTGCCAAAGAATTGATGCTTTTGAACTGTATTGTTGGAGAAGACTCTTGAGAGTCCCTTGGATTGCAAGGAGATCCTACCAGTCCATTCTAAAGGAGATCAGTCCTGGGTGTTCTTCGGAAGGACTGATTCCAAAGCTGAAACTCCAATACTTTGGCCACCTCATGCAAAGAGTTGACTCATTGGAAAAGACCCTGATGCTGGGAGGGATTTGGGGGCAGGAGGAGAAGGGGACGACAGAGGATGAGATGGCTGGATGGCATCACTGACTCGATGGACGTGAGTCTGAGCGAACTCTGGGAGTTGGTGATGGACAGGGAGGCCTGGTGTGCTGCAATTCATGGGGTCACAAAGAGTCGGACACAACTGAGCGACTGAACTGAACTGAACTGAACTGAAGGATGCCATTGGAAGGAATGTGTGCTTAATATACTGTGTATCTCCACTCACCCACAGCCTCTAGTACCCGGATATGCATTCAGTAAGCACTCAATAAATGTGTCTTCTTGCTGTTGGTACAGCCTAAGTGCAGGGAGTAAGGGCAGAGTGTTGACGACTAGAAAATGAGAGTGTTTCAGAATTACAGAGCAAATGAACAGGGAAATGTCTCGTCTATAATAAATATACCTCTGAAGAGTCTTAAAAGAAATCAATGAAGCACAACATCAAAGTCCCAGGGAGTTATAAATCAGCAGCCTGGTAGACAAAAGTGCATCTGAAATCATTTAGAGTGCACCAGAAATCATTTATGTCTGAGTAATTAGAACACATTGGAATGACTCTGTGCCATTGAACTGAAATTGAGCAACATAACGTTTAGAAATCCCCACAGACTCGGGGAGGAAAAGGAAGAAAGTTGCGTTGAAAACTCCCCCACCTGTCCGGAGCCCTCTTGAATGGTCCCCAGGAAGCCTGGAGGGAGACAGTTGTTGTTCTGTTGCTAAGTCTTGTCTGACTCTTTGGGACCCTGTGGACTGCAGCAGGCCAGGCTTCCCTGTCCTTCACTATCTCCCAGAGTTTGCTCAAACTCATGTCCATTGATTCAGTGATGCCATCCAACCACCATCATCTTCTGTCAACCCCGTTTCCTCCTGCCCTCAATCTTTCCCAGCATCAGGGGCTTTTCCTAAGAGTCGGCTCCTCCCATAGGGTGGCCAAAGTATTGGAGCTTCAGCTTCAGCATCAGTTCTTCCAATGAATATTCAGGGTTGATTTCCTTTAGGTTTGATCTCCTTGCAGTCAAAGAGACTCTCAAGAGTCTTCTCCAGCACCACAGTCTGAAAGCATCAGTTCTTCAGCACTCAGCTGGTCCAATTCTCACAATTATACATGACTACTAGAAAAACCATAGCTTTGACTATATGGAACTTTTTCAGAGAGAGACAGAGTTTTTTTCTAATGCTTGCCCAAACTGTTTTTTTTTCCTTCCCAAGCTTTTTCCTTCTGGTTTAAAAATGTCTGTGGCCCCAGTTGTTGAAAGAAAAATGCAGGTCCCAGGCTGCATGTAACAGACTAGGGTCCCTCATCTGACCTCACTTCCGAACTGAGAGGGGTGTTTGATAAGACAGAAAAGACACCAGGGGAGTGTGAGAACTCATGTGTTTTCCCAGAGAGGTGGCCAGTCTTAGCAAGGAAAAGGCTGGACTTTCTTCCCAGGGCTCCCACCGGAGGTGACACTCCCTCCCACAGCCTCATGAGGGGGAAACTGATGGGGACTGGGGTCCTGGTGGGTGGGAGCAGAATGAAGGGTCCGAGGGCACCCCAGATGGGGAGAGCAGGAGGTGAGAAGGACCAGACAGAGGGGCTTCTGAGGGCTACCTACCAACCCAGTGGCCAGATTGATAGCTGGGAAAAATAACCCTACCCTCTTTTATTTGGGGAATAAAATAAGGAAATAGCAGGAAATAGCACATGAGTATTAAACAGTCTTACAGCCCCTGCACTCTGCGATGGAACCTGGCCCGCCTCACATGGCCCCAGCATGGCCCCAGGACTGGAAGGCTTCCACAGTCTAAACTGCCCCACGAGCCAAACCTGACATTCTTGAGTCACTGTCAACTCGCAGACAGAGAGGAATAAAAATCCCTCTCCTGGCCATGCCTCCCTCATTCTCTCCCCTGCTCCCCACTATTTTTAGACAACCTAACCTCAGGCTCTGGGAGTCATGTCCTGGGCTGTCACCCGGCTCCATCAGCAGGTGGGCAGACATGAAAGCAAGCGGAAGACCCTGCATGCAGCATGGGATGGGGAGGGGGTAATGCTCAGCCCACTTACAGAAGCATGTCTACTCATGCCTCCCTGCCTAGAATCCAGAAGGTTATGTTGGGGAATCCATCTTCAACCGTATGACTGCAAATGTGGTGCGGGCATACGTGCGCCTGGACGGCACGTAGAGGTCCTGCTGGAGTCTGGAGAGGATGACCGCTGCCATGCCAACAGCTGTTTTCCCTTCTGGAGCCTTTGCAATCCTGCTCCTGCTCCAGATGAGTGAGGCCCCTCAAAGGAGCCACAGGGACCTTCACAAAATGCGAATGGTGAAGCCTTTCAAGGCCTTCCAGGGCTTTGGGATAAAGACCAGTGTCTTCCCACAGCCTGGGAGCCCTGTGTGGGGTGACCCCTGTCCTGACATCCCTTTGGCCTCATCTGGGATACTGCCGCTCAGGCAGACTTCTGACGGTTCCTGGAAATAACCATGCCCCTTCTGGTCACAGGGCCTTTGCACATACTGCTGCCTCTGTCTGAAAGGCTGTACTCCCTACCTTAGTCCCAATCCTATTCTCCTCCTTGAGGCTTCAGCTCATGAGTCCCCTCCTGGGGGGACCCCAGATATGCCCCTCCATCTGGGCCAGCTTTCACTGTCAGAGGCCCTCCCAGGAACGCATCCCTCCCTTTGTAGACTCCTTTAGTGTTTATCTGCTTACTCTCTGTCTCTCCCACTAGACTTCAGGGTCTGGGAGGGCAGGGCTCGACATATCTCAGGTGATGACTGTAGTCTGAGCATCTACGCAGGGCCTGACACATGGTGTTGCCCAAAACTGGGCAGATGAATGGCTAGATGAATGTGCAGATGGGTGGATGGGTCACCGGTTTTTGTTGACAGTGGTTTGGGAGACTGATCATTTTTATCAGCTAGAAGAATACGAGGACATCAAAATACAAAGCAAAGGGTACTGGAAGTTGAAAAAAGCCAAAAAAGAAACAACAGCGATAATGCTGGCGGGGGGCAAGCCCACTAAGTCATTCATTCAGTCAGTCATTGACTGACTCATAATGTGCTAGGCTCCTCCAACATGTGGGCTCCGGGATGGTGCTGGGGTGGCAGGGAGCTGCTGGAGCCCACCTTGTGGACCAGGGTTTAGATCTAGGTCATGAGGTCTCACCAAGTTTGGCCAAGCTCTGGCCTGCGGTGGCCCTGAGTCAATGTTGGCCAAACACCTCAAAATGCATGGCACCTGCCAACCTTCCAGGAGGGTACTTCCCCGTGTCCCCACATAAGGGGAACACAACCTTGGGGGACAACAGCCTGAGGGCTGACCTCTCCTTGGCACCCACTTCTCTCCAGGGGGGCACTCGGCATTCACATTCCACTCCCATCTCAGACCAGCGGTGAAAGACAGAAGTTGGCTCAATGTGTTTTGCTGGTAATGGGATAGATGGATGGAATATTGGAAATTCACATTTAAAATACATCTCTCCCTTCTGTAAATGAGATTGCATCTACCGATTTGGGTAATGAACATCTACTTAGATCCACGCCTCGGGCTGGAAGCAAGAGCCTAGGCATGGTTCAGCCTGTTCCGGGTGGTCCAGCCCATTTCGGTGCTCATCACAGAGCCTCTCCCCTTCCTCTGGTCATTTTATTTCTTAGCAAAATCATTACTGAGAATATTGAACTGCCTTACAGAGACATATTTACTTCCCTTATCTTCCCTCCGTCTCTCTTGATTAAAAGCTATGTGTGATATTTGTAGTTATCAAACATCAATATTTGGCCTGGATTTGCGGGAGGGAGGTGGTGGAAGAAAAGGCGTCTGACCGTTTCTATAAAGGGGAAAACCTTGAGCAAACAGGCTGCATTTCTTACCAGGGGCCCTAAAGAGCAGGGACTCATTTCGGAAGGGACCGGCCAGACTGCACCCCGGCAAGCTTCGTGACACCAACGACTGGGGCTAGAAATTAGATTCCAGATTTCATCTGGAAGGCCGGCTACCTTCAGAGGGTTGGGAAAGGGGGTGACAATTATGCAGCCTGCCTGACAACTTGATCAGAGCAACTACAGCCTTCTTCCCCAACAGCTGAGTCCAGCAAAGTGCACAGAGCTGAAAATAACAACAATAATAACAATATGAGTTAACCCTTCTGAAGTGCCCACCCCCTAACATTATATCTACATTAACTCAATCCTCACAACAACCGGATTTATCAACTCCAGACGTGGAAAGTGTGGGGCAGAAAGGTCCAGTCGCTTGCTCAGTCCTTCCATCTGGAGTAAGAGGCAGAGCTGGAAGTCAGTGCCCGCAGCCCAGCTCCTGAGCCTGTGTGTATAACCACTCCACAACCCTGCCCTCTGTCTCACAGGCACTCCTGGACCCCGGCACCTCCACGGCAGAGCACGGTTGCCCAGAGTCAACCGTGCCCTGAATTCACAGAACAAGATGCTGGTCTAAGAGCTGCTGTTGTTGCAGAAGTGGAGTCCTTGCTTTAAGCCCTCACCATCACTGACTCCATGCGCCCCTCTGTCTATCAGTCAGCATGGTAATAACCACATCTGCCCTCTGGGGCATGACAACAAATCACAACTTATACTTTCAGAGGGCTTTTAGCATGCAAGTGGGATTTATATTCATTGATGGTAGGAGTGATCATTTGTAAAAACGCTTTAGAAAAGTTTAGGGGTCGCATCTACTGAAACTGAATGTGCATCCCTTCCACACCCAAATATACCCTGTGGTGGATTCCCAAGATAAATGGGTGCATATGTCCATTAAACAGCAGGCATATGAGAGTGTATAGCCCCAAACCAAAGACAGCCCAAGCGCTCATCAGTTGGAGAGCGGATGAATCAAGCATGGTATAATCAATCAATGAAATACTATTCGACAATTTTACCGAAAACAGTCAATGATGCATGCAATAATGTGGCTGAATCTCCCAGGGATGAGGCTGAATAAGGTAGATGTGTATAGGGTCCATTTATATGAAGTTCGCAAATGAGCAAAATCTATCTTTGGTGGTAAAAATCAGGAGGGTAGTTGGCAAAAAGTAGTAGCGACTTCGGTGAGGCACAAGGGAGCCTGTTGGGGTGTCCTCCACCCATAAGACTGATCTTGTTATTCACTCATTCATGTCAGCAGCAAGCATTTATTGAGCACCCACTGTATTTTACACGCCCCCTCTGGAGACGAGGAGAACACTCATTCCCAACTGGAAGTACGACACTCGCCTTGGAAACCTCTCAGAAACCCAGTATCTCCAGGGGGCACAGCCAACTTGGGGAACCTGGGGACATCGCTAAGGAGATTTCCCCCTTTTATCTGGCAGCGAGCGGTGCAGAGAAATGGCAGGGCGGCTCATTAGAGCCGCAGACCTCTGCACTCGCTGAGCCCGAGGTCGCGAGCACCACTCAGCATTTCATCCTGGCAAGCCTGGTTTGCTTTCATCAGAACCACGTGGCCAAAATCATGTGCGACATTTTGAAGGGAAAAGAATTTAAGCCTCCATGTCTCACTGCCCCGAGTATCAGCTTTGTCCTTCTGCTCTTAATGCTGTTATCTCGTCCGCACACTTGGTGTTCTGCTGAGCAGATGCTATGGAAAGGCAGATCAGCGAGGAGAAGCAGAGTGCGCCTGGCGGCCTGGGTATCGAGCCAGTGACCCCTCTGCTCTGGAGGCCAGCTCCAGTGGGGTGCAGGAGAAGATAACGCCTGAGGAGGACCAAGGCTTCCCCCAGTTCCACAGCTCCCAAGCCCGGTCCCAGGGAGCTCTTTCTCAAATGCAAATCGGATAAGACAATCATGAGCTTAAAACCCTCCAGTGGCCCCACGTGGATCACAGCCAAAACCCAACTGCTTGCCCACCGTGGAGCATGGGGCGGGCGGGCAGGTGGGTGACAGTGTCCACCCCTCCTGCTCATCCCTGGCATCCCCTACTCTAGAACCTAAGCCAGGTGTAAATCCATGCCCACGCTTCCCCTGCTCCTCCACAAGTGTGATGACCCACCCTTGTCTTCAAGATGCTTTGACATCTCTTCCATGACTACTTCTCTGACTGCCTATTTATGCCACTACTAAATTTTGCATTGTGCCTCCGCTAAGAAGCAATCAGATGGTGCCTCCACGATGGGTTTCATTGTCATCTTCCCTCATAGACCACAAGCACTCAGAGGGCAGGATCTGGGTCTCTTTCATCTTTGTACCTTCCGACTTTCACCAGTAACTGCAACAGAGTTTGCTTAAGGGTGGAGGGTGGAGAAGGGGAGGAGCGTGGAGGAAGGGAGAGATGAGGAGGAGGGGAGGTGGAGGAAGGGAGGGGGAGTGGGACGGGTGGGGGGGGCGAGTCGTAGGTCGGGGGAG
>NW_011494716.1:2728256-2747311 GCF_000754665.1 Bison bison bison | reverse complement strand
GGCAGGTGGAGACAGGAGGACCTGGGCTGGAGGAGTGGCAGGGGGGGGCCCACGGCCAGCTTGGAGGGGTCCCAGTGTGTTCTCACATCCCAGGGAGCCACTGAAACGTGGAGAAGGAGAGCGAACCCTAGTCAAGAGGCTGACCAGCTTGGGGGGAAAGAACTGGAAGAGGAGGACGGGTTAGAGCCCGTTATGTAATCCAGACGCAACGTAAGGAAGGCATGGACCTGAGCCATGCACCCACTGGGGATGTGCTGATGGGGGCATGGATAAGCTGTGCTGACTTCAGAGAGGGGAGTGCCAAGGGTACCAGGGGCCAGGAGGGCGGCAGCGCATCTGAATGCACAGGAGGAGAAGCACTGGGGAAGGTGGGCAGATGGGCAGCTCCAAGTGAGCTCCGGGAGACTCTGTGTCTCCAGGAGGCACCTGGCATTGGGGTGGTGCCAGTGCAGCCTCCCCTCCCCAACTACCAGTTATAATCGATGGTTCCACTCCTTCCTGCTGAGGACAGGAACAGCCTTAGGTGCACTGGGCCCACTGACTGGCATCCATAAATGAGGTGCTACCTGTCTCCTACACCTGGCCACAGGCATCACGACCTGGGGTCAGGGGTGGGGAGCTAAAAGAGGCTGCTGGACCCACATTTCACAGGTGAGCTGCGGGCAGAACTGGGGATGAAGTCTAGCCAGATGCACCAGAGCTCATTCTCGTACGTTCTGCTCCCTCTTGGAAAGTCAAACAGGCCTGTCAGGACTCACGGTAACTATGAACCGGAGAAGAAACGACCAGGAAATCCACCTCAAGAAGAAACTGGCTCCTTTTCCTTTTTTTCCTCTAGAATCTGACACGAAACCTTGGTCAGCTCCCATCAGAAGTAAAGTCTGGGCGAACCGGTGCCAGTGGAAAAGAGAAAGGGATTGTGTTTCCTTTCCAGAGCTTCCTTCACCTCCATCCTTTGAAACAACACAGATCACTTTTGCTAAGTTCCAAAAGGTGGCAGCATTCTATTAAATATTCATCTGCTGCTGAGGCAAATTGAGGAGGAAGTTGAGACAAGCAGACGGCCAGATGGCCAAGGTCAGGATATCTGGGGGTATCCAGCACTGATGGGGGGCTGGTGTGTGTGGGGGAAGCTGTGAGCCCTCTACTGGGGCAGGAGGGGAGGATCCTGGACAAAGAGACCCCAGACCACCACCCTTGACCCCAAGACAAGGAGTGTTTTAGACTCATCTTAGGACTGTCATAGCACAGGGTTAGCGGAGATCAGACCCCAGAGTGTTCCCCTGTTTATGCCGCTTACGGTGGAGAGTTTTAGACCTGTGACACGCCTCTCACCAACAGCGAAGGTGATGGGTCCCACTCAAATGATTCTGCCAGGATGGGCAGACCCAAAGCAAGCGTGCCCTACAGACTGTCCCACCGGCCTTGAGAAGGGAAGCTGCCATGAGCGGGGCAGATGGCCGGGAGATGCAGGCAGCCTCTGGGAGCAGAGGTCCACCGCCCTCCATCCACAAGGGACTGAATTCACCACAGCCAGCTCCAGGTGAGACCCCAGCCCAGGCTGACACCTTGCTTGCAGCCTCGTGAGACCCTGAGCAGAGTACCTAGCCATGCCAGGCCTGGGCCCTGGACACACGATAACTGCGATACAAGCTGCTGAGAGTCTGGTGAATTTTTAGGTCGCAAAAGGAAGTGAACACAGTGCATATCTGTCACAGAGACACATACAGGTTATGGACTACAGCTCTGGAATGAGACAGAACAAAATGCAATAGAAATTTGGATTCTGCTACTGAACTGCGTCATGTCTCCTGGATAGTACAGAAAGAGAGAAAAATGCAAGCAGAATGTTATTTGTGCTGGGCAGTGTCACCGCCAACTGCTTAAGGAGGCATTTATACCAGAGAGAACCCCCAAATCAAGTGTGGGTCTATCTCATGCCTTTTTTATTTTGGTTTTTTTTTTTTCTTTTGGTCTCATTTCTCATGCACCTCTCGTCACGTGACCTTTTGGCTGCAGTGACCCCGATGTTTACATACAGGTAACATGACCTCAACACAACCACTTCACCCAGCACCTAAGCAAAGACTCTAGTCTGTTCTAAGATTTGAGGAATGCATGGCTCACTCAGATGTGGGTGCGGAAAGGCTGGTCTCCAGCCTGGAATCTTCCTGTGGGGTCTTTAGCAGGTGACTCTGACCAGGTGTGAGTCACCAGCCTTACCTGCTGACTCTGAAGTCAATCTGACACCTAAAATGTTCCCAGAAATGCTCCCTGAAATGCCAAAACAGAACCAAGTGGCCTTCCCCTCAGCTCAACTCAGCTCGGGAAACAGCCCAATCCAGGTTCAAGTTCAGACCCAACACCCATGAGCTGTGAGGCTCAGCATGTCACTCTCTGCTGAGCCTCAGTCCCCTCACCTGGGAAATGGGGTCAGGGACATTTCCCCCTCAGTGGGCTGCTTCAGGGATGGGTGAGATCACGCACTTGAAATACTGAGCACAATGCCAGCTACTTCCTAGGTGCCTAGTAATGCTGGCAATCATTATCATTTCCTTATTCTGGATGCAAGTGAGTGGCACCCAACGTGTCCAGGAAAGACCCTTTCTGGGAGGCAGGACTACAGCAGAAAGCTAGTGCCAGAAGCTGCAGCGCCGGCTGGTACCAAGGGGCAGTGAATGGAAAGACACCAGGGCCTGAGGCGTCCTTTCTCCTGGGGCAGCCAAGGGCCAGAAAGTGTCTTCGGACCCTGGTCCAGTCTTATAAACTGCATTTTCACTCCTCTAAGGGGACTGCAACATTTCTATAACAACTGAGAGTGAAACTTTATTAAAATGCCATCAGCTGTCCTAGAAACCTCCCTTGACAGCTCAGAACCCACCACTTAATTTTAAAAATATTCATTGTCATTATTATTATTATTGGGTTGGCCAAGAAGTTCATTTGGGTTCTTACGGAAAAATCTGAACAAACTTCTTGGCTGATCCGATACTTTTACTATCAAGGAAAACAACTACATACTATAAAATAAAACAAAACCTGTAGAGTCAAAAAAAAAAAAGCAAAACCAACCAATTTAGTTGATTTTCCCATCTGCCTCTCTGACATCTCTCTCTGCTTTTCAGAGAAGAGGAGATATATGAATCTAATTGCATATAATTGAAATTATATGCAATATAATATATAATGTCATCCAGAAAGGTTGGTCACCATATGACATAGGCTGCGTTTCTCACTCCACAATATGTCACGAGCATCTTTCCAAGTCAATAAACATAAATCCTCACCATGAAATCCTAGCAGCAGCTTAGAACTGGACTTTATAGATGCTCATAGTTTACTTTTAAAAATTCCTTATTGACAGATATTGAGGGTGTACCTTTTTATTATTTTTGCTAATAGAATTACCCCTCAACAAACACTGCTTTCTCACACTCATACAATAAACCGCAAGGTGTCCATTCCTAGAAGTGTAATTACTTGGATCAGAGAGTGAACACACTTTGCACACTGAGACAGGTGCCATAAACCACCCTCCAGAAAGGTTGGTCACCACGTGCTGCCACCGACGGAGGTCATGCTGTGACTGCTTCTGCCCGTGACACGCTGGCCTGGGAGGCTGACCTGCGGATTCCAGGCAGGGAGACCCGGACCAGAGAACTGGGAGGGTCGAGGGTAGGGAGAGAGGGGATGCTTACCATCCTCTGATCTTCAGAGCTCGAATCCCAGGGAAACTCTAAAAGTCTGCAGCCTCCAGGGGGAAACAAGTGGGACAGTATCCCATCAGCCTTAATGAGGCGAGGCTGGAGGCTGGAGAATACCCAGCCCAGCCCAAGGAGGCTGAGCATCCGGGGGTGCTCTTTCGGAAAACAGAGCTCTCGGCCACCACTGGTCTTACTGTGAACAACAAGCATTATGAGGTGGGGGGTTTCTCCCCACCTATCCGACTACTTCCGAAGAAGCTTCTGCGCTGCACCCCCAACTGCAGGACTCTTTGATGAGTCACTTTCCTGCTCCCCATTTCATCTTCTCACCTGCTAAATGTTTTTAGGACCGTTTTATTTTATTTCCATAGTCTTAGTGAGAGGTTACCAGAATCCTGCGTGGAGCATGGATGGTTCTTTTAAAATTATGAAAAGTGTGGTAGCCAACCTCCAAAGTGACCCCCCAGTAATTCAGCAGAGGTGACGGCACGTGACTCCCCAGGGCACAGGAGGCATCCTGGTTTCTGCCTTGCTCTCTCTCTCCCAGGATTTCTCACCCTGGGGGAGCCCGCCAGCCACGTCATAGGAGCCTGCCTCCACGTCACAGCTTTATGGAGGCGTCCACACACGAGGAACTGAGGCCAGGTGACAATGACCTAAGCCATCTTGGAGGTGGATCCTCTAGCCTCAGTCAGGCCTCCAGGTGGCAGCAGCCCTGGCTCATGAGAAACCCTGAGCCAAAACCAGGCACCAAAGCCATTCCCAGAGTCCAGAGGCACTGACACTGTGAGATCACACACATTTCTGCTTTTACCCTGGACTGAAATCTAGGGTTCCTTTTCAATGTGGCAAGAGGTAACTAACACACTTTCCCACTCTATCAGTTAGCTTCCCATCCACAATAGGGAGAGACAGTTTCATGGGCTTGGGGTGAAGCCAGAAGACTGTGCCCCAGCGACGGAGTGGCTCAGCGGGTGGATGCAGCCTCTGAGCCCTGGGGTACATTACTGCACTCCGGTCTTGATTTCCTCATCAACACAGTGAAGACAGAGATGGTGTTTACCTTACGGGGTTGTTGAGGGGGCTTAGAACAAAGAAGCAATGTCTGGTCAGTGGCCAGGTAGCACAAGAAAATCGGTTGTGTGGTTGTCATTTTTCATCATCTTTCCTCTTCTTCCTCTTCCTCTCAGCAACTCAGATAAATGTCTCTTTCAGGTGACCCAGCAGTGAGGTTTATTATTAAAAAAAAAAAAAAACACAACCTCAAAATCTTTTAGGGGGAACAGACAGAGGCCAAAAGGTGGGACCTTGGAGAGTCCAGCTTTGTACAAAACACCAGCGTTGACTGGGGAAAAAGAAGGAAGCATTTCAAATACACAGCATACATATGGACCCTGCCCAGGACCGCATGAACATCTCTGATAAAGGAATCCACTCTTAGCCATTCATTTATCACTACCACAGCATCTTGCCATATTCTTTCCATGTTCTTCTTATTTCCATACTATTTTTTTCTTTAAGTCAACTCATCTTTTTCAAAACTTTAATATTTTCAAAATACATTTCACTACCATAAAGAGAAAGCCAGTATCTGTTGCTATAAAGAGAAGATCATCATGAAACCACATAACAACAGTCAATACAAAACAACAGAAACAAAAGCCCATGTGCCCCTTGACGTCATCGCGGGGTCACCACTAATACACAGGCTGACTGCACTTCGGGATCTCACCACGAGGTTAAACATCCTGGAGACGTCAGGCAGGAGTGAACCTGGAGCTGTAAAGGCAGGGAACATCTCTGGTACGTGGTTGACAGGTGGCGGGGGGGAGGGGAGGCGGGTGCACAGAAATCCACAGAGATCCTAATACCAACCACGGTCACGTGCCCTGAAGCCCCCAATCCAACGCCACAAGGTGGGCCCCCCAAGGCACTCAGTACGCATCCCTTTCTTTACCGTGGGGACAGTCAAATGATAAACTTTCTTCCCACTTTCCCAGCACCTTGGGGCCCACCGTCACATCAAGAAGTAAAGAGATTAGCCCGTGGCCCCTGCCCTGGTCACTGTTTCTCCCGGGTTTGCTCTCCCAAGGGACCTGGCCCTTCTCAGAGGAAGGTTCTTGTCTTTCACATCATGTGCCAGGGCTGAGGCTCTGGCCCCAGGTGTTTCCTAACAGAAATTCAGTGAGTGCCTGGGAACATTTATTCCCCTCTCAAACCCAGTTACTTCTCCAATGAGATCAGTTTTAAGTTACAAACACACACACGCACACACGCACTCCCAGTGATGGATGACGGTGACCAAGAAGGCTGAAAAGGATGCAAACGCAGTTTCAAACTCTAATCTGTTCAACAAAATGCTTCTACTTACTGAGGCATGCGGACTGTTGTTGGCACTGGAGAAGCAAGCTGAATGTTCAGATGTGTCGTCCTGGCAAAAACAAAGACAGGAGTAGGTGGGAAAATGGGTTGAGGAAACAAATTCTGATTTGGAGTATCCCAGTTTAGCACAATCCCACAGCAAGCTCGCGCGGCCTCCCATTCCCCCTCTCCAGTAGGGGGTCTAGACCCTCACTGCCCAAAACGGCAGCCGCTAGCCACCACGTATGTATGGCTAGTCTCAACTGAAATGTGCTGCAAGTATTAATTACATAGCAGATTTTGAAGACACAAGAAAAAAAAAAAAGAAGTGTAAAATATCCTATTAATATTAATCTCATTAATATTTTTATATCGATTACATGTTAGAATGATAATACTTAATAATATATAAAAATAAAGCATTTTAGCACGCTTAAATATATAAATATATTATGCATATTTAAAATAAAATATATTGTTACAGTTAATTTCATCTGTTTCTTTTTACTTTTTAATGTGTCTACAGGAAACATTTGAATTGCGTACGTGGCCCTCATGACATCTCTATCAGGCAGCACCGGTCTAGATTTTTTTGAATGTGGACACTCCATCCTAGCCTGAGGACCCAGGTGGCAGTTTCATGGCTTCCCTGGTGGCTCAGTTGGTAAAGAATCCGCCTGCAATGCAGGAGACCCAGGCCCAACCCCCAGGTCGGAAGAGGACACAGGTGGTCCTATGAAAACCATGCCCACCATTACTTCCACTATAACTTGCCACTGTTTCACACTTGCGACAGCTCAAGCCTATGGAGCAGCTGGGATGCTGTGTGCCTAGAGATCTTCACGCATTTTCTTCTTTAACCCTCACAAGGACAGAGGAAGGAGGTTTTGCTCTCAGCCCCATTTTACAGGCAGAGAAACACAAGAGAGGCTGAGAACTCATCCAAGGCAACTCAGTAGGGATGCTGTGGAGCCAGGGCCTAAACCAAAAGGTTAAATGGATGGGTGTTAAGCGCTGTGGCTCCACTCTCCCTGTGGGGCTTTTACCCACTTCTCCATGTGCAGCACACAGGAGCCTGTCGTAGCCACTCACTAATCAAGTCTGGGGAGCTTGCCCCCCGAAAGATGCCTGCAGTGCCTATAGCTCCAAACTTTCATTAACGTCATCGGGTTTCACCTCAAGTCACCCCTTAAACCTCCTGGGCAGAGACAGGGGCAAGTATATGTGTGTATGTGCACGTGTGTTCATGTATGAAAGAGACGAAGATATAGACAGAGACACAGAGACCAGAAGAGAGAGGGAAGGAGCTGGACCAGGCAGTTACTCAGACCCACCACACAGTCCTGAGAGGGCGGTGTCCGTAAACAGATCTGAACTCACAATGAGGAGGCAGATCCCGCTTGTCACTTCCCTTTCTGCAGTTTTCCCACAGCCAGTGGTCACGGGAAAAGCTGACGACCAGAAAGTCAAACCCGTGTTTGTGCCTCTCCTCCCTCTACAAGGAGCAGTCCTCACGCCGCCCCCCACCCACCACCCCCAGGTTACTAAAATGAAGTAATGAATTAGGGAAAGAAGGAAGGAAGGGAGGGGTGGGCTTAAGCATGAATCAGAGCCCCCAGACAGGGACTGCACAAAGCAGCCCCTGAGTGGAGAGGAGGAAGATGTGGCCAAAGGGGTGATGCTTCTAAGAAGACACACTGATTCTCCTTTGACGGGTGTCCTGTGGCCTGAGAAAGGCTGGGCTTTCTTACTTCCTTCTTGGCCTCATCTTCTAAATGAGCCAACTAAAAGCCCTGCTTGAGTGATGAGTTCAGCCTAACGGCAGATCTCAACCAGGACCACATCCAAGCGTTACAGACCCCCAGGGGCCCCTGCCTCCTGGGCACTCCTTTCTTTGAAAGGGATCCTGAGGCCACAGCTGCCCCAGGAGAACCTGGCCTCCACGCACTTCCCGCTGGTCTAGGGACACACAGCCACCCAAGAGCACCCATCTCGGGCTCTCCCAGGAACAGGAACCAAGACAGAGACAGGCCCCAGGCTCAGGGATCTGAAACACTCCCATTCAAAGCCGGGCTCGGGTCCATGAGCTCAGCTGCTCAGTCGTGTCCAACTCTTTGCGACCCCATGGACTGTAGCCCACCAGGCTTCTCTGTCCATGGGATTCTCCAGGCAAGAATACTGGAGTGGGTTGCCATTTCCTTCTCCAGGGGATCTTCCTGACCCAGGGATCGAACCTGGATTTTCTGCATTGGCAGGAGTGTTCTTTACCACTAGCACCACCTTGAGTCCATAGCAACCACCAGCTCTGGAAAGCTGAACTCAGGGTTAAGCCTAAATTAAGAGCCTTAATTTTAATAGCATCACGGATTCAATGGACATGAATTTGGGCAAACTCTGGGGGACAGTGAGGGACAGGGAGGCCTGGCATGCTGCAGTCCATGGGGTTACAAAGAGTCGGACACAACTTCATGACAGAACAACAACAAAAGAACCTCCCAGAGGAAGCTGATTGGAAAGGAAGAGAGGCCCCTGGTGAGCCGTTCCTCCCACCGAGGCAAGAACCCCTGGGCCTGGGAAGAGACAACTTGTACTCAAGCATGACCTTACTTGGGAACCTGGTCACCCAAGAAATTTCTATCTGCCTGGCCCTGTGAGCCTCTTCCTTCCCTCTGCCCCCTCCTCACTTCCCCCACCTCCCACAAGCAGGGGCCTCCTCTCCCCCAAGACCTGAGCCTGGGATCCCAGAGGCCCGGGCTCTGCTCAGCTGACCCTCCCTCACTGTGCCCTACCTCCTTCCCAGGTCCATTATCGGGAGCAGAGACGCCTTCACCCGAGGAGGTGCAGGGGGCACCAAGTCAGTCTGCCGCCCTCCACAGGCCCCTTCTGTCCTCCCACCTCTTGGCGGCGTCTCACAGCCGCAGGGGTTCACACACCTGCTGCACTGGCAGCCCCCACACCGCTCAGCACGGTCCCTGTTTATCCTGCACAAAGCAGCTGACTCTTCGCCCGAGCCCCTGGGTTTCCTTTACCTTGAAAACAGCAAGAAGCATGTGAATAGGTTCAGAACTAGATTATGGAGACAGAGATGAGAAAAGAGATGTTGTCTCTCAAAGAAGGGTGAGGAAGCAGCTGTCTGATGCTGTCCTCGTTTCCAGAAAGCCCCTCTTGTTCCCACCCCACCCCCAACCTATAAACATCTACAGCTTCTGACTCAAGCTGGTCCATCCTGATGAGATCTTTCAGCAGGAGAGAGACCTAACTGCCTCCCCTTCATGGGTCAAGGACCAGGCCCCCAAGCTGGCTGTCTCCCTAGATGCCAGCTGTCTCCTTCCCTGGGCCTCACGGCCTCCCTGGAAGTCCAGTATTCTGCCCCCGGAATTATTGTCTTTTTTGTGACTGGGTTTACAGCTTTCAGAAGCTGGGGTACAAATTGCCAGCAGTGGGCACTGAGCCAGTTCAAACAATGACCGAGGTGGAGAGCCTGCAGAACCACCAACCATCACCTTCTCAGGGATTTGGCATGAACTGGTGTGAGCTTCCGGAGAGCCATGATTGGTGGCATTAGAATGCGATGTTCCCTGCCCAAAAATGAACTGTAAAGGGTTTATCCTTCAGGTTGGGCTTCCCAGGTGGCGCTAGTGGTAAAGAATCTGCCTGCCAATGCAGGAGACACAAGAGATGCAGGTTTGATCCCTGGGTTGGGAAGATCCCCTGGAGAAGGAAATGGCAACCTGCTCCAGTATTCTTGCCTGGAGAATCCCATGGACAGAGGAGCCTGGTGGGCTACAGTCACGGGGTCACAAAGAGTCAGACATGGCTGAGTACACACACCACCACCCCATCCTTCAGGTTAACAGAAGGCCAAGACCTTGGCTAGCTAAAGCCTCCTGAGTAATGGACAGAGGGTGAGGTGCCGGGGGTATGGTGGGGACCCAGCAGTGGACAGTAAGACCTGCAGGAAACTCAGCTATGAAAGAGAGGTGGGATCAGCTCTTCAAATGGCTGCTACCCAATTTCATTACACCCTAAATCACCCTGACCATGAGGGTTTGATACTCCTTGAAAAGTCTGGATGCGGAGAGAAACAGGGAGGGTTGAGAAGCCTGTGAGGCCAGATCATGGTCCCTACATGATCCCAAGCAACACACATTTTCACCACCCCATGAAGACTGCATTTTCCAAAAAAAAAAAAATCAAACCAATGCCTTAATTTGTGGACCAATTAAAGGACATAATGTATTCAAGCCACTCATGTAGGTATTTGTCACCTCAAAGTGGTGAAGAGCTCTCTCATTACAAACCCCAAACCCATAAGATAAAAAATTTTGAACATATTTCTGCATGAAAAATAATACCATAATGTGGAAGATGACAAAGGTAACATAAAAGAAAAATTAAAACTCAAAGGAAAAAACAAGCAAAGGCGATGGACAGCCAGCTCACAAAGGGTGTGGTGATGCAAATGTCTGTTGTTGACATTAAGAAACCCTTAACGTCACACATAATAAAGCAAATGCAAATTAAGATGGTTTTTATTTGATTTACCAAGATTGATAAAGATAAAAGCTGGACAAAGGATCATAGTTGTAAGAGTGCAGAGAAACAGGAATTCCTTTTTTTTAAGTGTGTTTATTTCTCTTTGTCTGCGTTGGGTCTCCACTGCTGTGCACGGGCTTTCTCCAGTTGCGATGTGCAGGCTTCTCACTGCAGTGGCTTCTCTTGCTGGAAAGCATGGGCTCTAGGGTGCAGGCTTCCATAGTTGCAGCTCACGGGCTTAGTTGCCCTGTAGCCCGTGGGATCTTCCTGGACCAGGAATCGAACCTGTGTCCCCTACATTTGCAGGAGGATTCTCAACCGCTGGACCACCAGAGAAGTCCACTGGGCAACATTTTAAAAGTTGATAATATTTAAACCAGCAATTCCACTTCTTG
The DNA here is from genome assembly GCF_000754665.1 of Bison bison bison. Classification (NCBI taxonomy): domain Eukaryota; kingdom Metazoa; phylum Chordata; class Mammalia; order Artiodactyla; family Bovidae; genus Bison; species Bison bison. The sequence continues at coordinate 2,736,315 of NW_011494716.1, read as the reverse complement.
GAATCTCTGCGATAGAATGTCTGCACATGTGGGAAATGCCTGATGCCAAGGATGATCACTGAAGCAATTTTTTTGTGACTACAAAATATCGAGAGTAACCAAAATTTCCATTATCTAGGGACCAAGTAAATAAGTTACGGTGTATCCAGACACCCCCAGTAAAGATAATGGGGCAGCTCAATACAGAACGATAGGGGAAAACAGTCAAATGCAGGGTGGCATGTATAGCAAGCCACAATCCGTGCCCTGCTTTAAGAATATATGCATATGTATCACATGCATTGAAACCTCCAGGAGATGGATAAGAAACGGACTTTAAAAAAAAAAAAAGAAAAGAAAAGCTGACTGTGGAGAGAGGAACTGTGCAGGATGGAATAGGAGAATTTTATTCTTCTGACGTTTGAATTACGTATTCCAACATGTATTAACAATTAAAATTTTTATTTAATCTCAAAATTTTAAGTTTATTTTGAAAAGAAAATAATTTGAGGGAATTTCATGCAACACACTAGCAGAGTCCTTTGGGTAGAGATTCGTTTACAGACATTTTCTGAAAAATAATTCAGCCTGCAGGATGTGTCGAGTGATTTGGGGTCACTTTGGGGGACAACAGCCCTGCCAATGTGGTCTGAATACAGAAATGTTGGTACTGGGGGGAACACTTTAATTTTTTTTTTTTAAGCTAGGAAATTCAAGTATGTGGCACACCAGCTACACTCACCCATCCTGTTCCCAGGGCAGACAGTATTAATCGAGTGCTGCATTTTCCTGCCAAACCCAGATGCAGCCTTAGAATCTATCCCAGCACATTCAGAAACACTGCCCCATCCATGCATGCTGCCATGCCGGCTGAAATCAAACCCCATCCCTGAGAGGGCAGCCAGAAACCAGGAGCAGGGTCCCCACTCACATGGTTCCCCAGCAGATCCACCTGGGCCTGAGTGCAAGGTTATGTCACCAGCCGAGTCTCAGGGCCCCAGCTCCTCCTCCACAGGTGGGAGTGGGGCAGCCGCTCCCCAAGGCCCATCTTCTGAAAATGTCACCTGGGTCCCACCTGCCCTCCCTGAATGAAACCACCAGAGCCCTTCTGAGTAAACACTGGTTAACCTTCAGCAAGGAACTCGAGCTCCCTCATTCCCCCCAACTTAGAAAATTCCATGTAAATGTCAGATTAAGCTCTTCAGGCCTCTGCTTTTAAAATGAGAGATAAAATTTAGCTCCCTATTCCCAGATGTTAAAATCTCTGCTTCTCCCCGGGGCAAAGAAATCAATGTGAGTAAGCTCCGTATGCTTTTTCCCTTGGAACACGACCACTTCCAGCAATTTATTTGACTGACTATGCCTTCTATTACCATGTAAATTGTTTCAGACTGAAGGAAAAAAAAAAAGTATTAATCTCCTCTCAGTAAGTCATAAAATAAAGAAATCAATTTCAAGGTCAATTTAGCCCAAATAACACCTGCTGCCCTTTTTTTGTAACATGCAGACTCCTCTGAAAGGCTAGGCTGCTGTCTAAGGCATCAAATACGCAGCAATGGAAAACTGAGTTTCACACCAGGGAGACCCTGGCCCAGAGGCCCCATGGCTCTGAGAGTGAACTTGGGGAGGACAGGGTCAACAAGACTCAGATGAATAATCCTCTTCAGGTCAGGGCAGGAGGATGAAAGAGGAGCTGCAAAGGGGGCCAGGTAGAGTTCCAGGAGGGTGTCTGGCTGACTTGCTGTGTGACTCTGGGAAAGTTACTTAACTTCTCTGAGCTTCAGAATCTATATCTGTAAAACTACTTTTTAAAAAACTGGAAAGAAAATGAGGGCTAGGTTATCTCACAGGACCCATGAACTCAGCCCATCATGGACTTTGTCCAAGGTTAGACACTCAGGGTTTTGTAGCCACCCTTCCCTAGTGGCTCAGACAGTAAAGAATCTGCCGGCAATGCAGGAGACCTGGGTTCAATCCCTAGGTCAGGAAGATCTCTTGGAGAAGGGAATGGCTACTCACTCAAGTATCCCTGCCTAGAGAATTCCACGGACAGAGGAGCCTGGTGGGTTACAGTCCAGGGTCAGACGCAAAGAGTCAGACACAACTGAGCGACTAACACTTTCACTTTGCACCGGTGGCGCTATAATGGTAAAGAATTCACCTGCTAATGCAGGAGATGCAAGAGACAGGGCTGATCCCTGCGTTGGGAAAGATCCCCTGCAGGAGGGCATGGCAACCCACTCCAGTATTCTTGCCTTGAGAATCCCACAGACAGAGGAGCCTGGCGAGCTACAGTCCATGGGGTTGCAAACAGTCAGACATGACTGAGCACGTTTCACACACCCCTCCATACCCCCTGCCCTTGGTGACCACTGGTCTACTTTCTACCTCTATGGATCTCCCTGATCTGGACTTTCATAAAAAGGAATCATACAATATGTGGCCTTTTGTGACTGGCAAACTGTTTCAAGGCTGACCCATGTTGTGGCATGTATCAGAACTTTGTTCCTTTTTATGGCTGAAAAATATTTCACTGTATGAACAGACCACACTTTGTTTGGCTGCTAATTTGTTGATGGACATTTGGGTTGTTTCCACCTTCTGGCTATTAAGAGTAATGCTGCTGTAAACATTTGTGTGCATGCTTTTATGTGGATGTATGTTTCCTTTCTCTTGGGTATATGCCTAGGAATACAGTTACTGGGTCCTATGGTAACCCACATGGCAAAGCATAATGGTCACATGGTTTAATCGTTTTAACAAGAACATTGTTTTCCAGAGGGGCTGCACCGTTTTACATTCCCAGCAATGGTGTATGAGGGCTCCGCTTTCTCAGCAACACTTGTTATTACCAGTGGTTTTCAGGATAGCCATCCTAGTCGCTATCAAGTGGGATCTCGTTCGTGGTTTTGATTTGCATTTCCTCGATGACTAACAATGTTGGCCATCTTTTCGTATGCTTGTTGGCCATTTGTGGATCTTTCTTGGAGAGCTATGTATTCAGACCCTTTGCCGATTTTTAAATTGGGTTATTTGTTTTTATGTAATTAAATGGCAAGGGTTCTTTTTATATTCTAGATACAAGTCCCCTATAAGAGAGATCATTGGCAAATACCAGGGACTATCCAGTCACTTCTGAACAAAGCCTTTTACTAAAGCAGCTGGGCCACGTCTGTTACAGGTAAGTAACCACCGGGGCAACGTCACAGCACTTTCTCAGAGCTTTCTATCCCGGCTCCCTCTGAGAGGTAGGACCCGGACTTGCATTTTGGAGGCCACTATTCAACCTTTTCAAGAGACAAACAAAAAAATGCCAGGACTTGACCCCACATAACTCAAGACAGACTCTCTGGAGGTAAAGTGGGAGTTTTAGTAATTCTTTTTTAAAATTTTTATTGGAGTATAGCCGCTTCACCGTGTTGTATTTTCTGCTGTACAGCAAAGTGAATCACCCATGCGCATACGTATATTCCCTGTCTTTTGGAATTCTTAAATCTCCCCAGGAAATGACAATATGCTGCCAGGCTGTGAACTATGGGTCTAAATCCAGAGGGGAGGTTTGGTAGGGGCTGTCCTTTGAGGAGTCAAGGCCACCCCCACGGAGTGGCAGGACACATGCAAGCAGCCATGCCAGATTCCCCGTCGTGAGGTCCTGTAGCTCTCACTGACCACAGCAGCACCCGGACCTCTTACCGCTCTCTCCGGAGAGAGGCAAATGGGTTAAGACGTAGGATATTCATGAAGAAAAAATCAGCTAAGAGCAGAGGCCAGCCACAGATCCCAGACAATGTCTGCAACGTTTAAAAACCCCAACTAGAGCCAGAAGGTGGAAACAACCCAGACGTCCATCAAGGAATGAATGGATAAACAAATGTGATCTAGCTATGCAATGGCCTATTTACTCAGCCAGGAAAAGCAATGGGGTTCTGATTCATGCGACAACATGGGTGAACCTCGGAAATACTATACAAAGTGAAACAAACCAGATACGAAGGCCACAGAGTGTACAATCCCACTGAATTGAAATGCCAAGGGTAGGCAAGTCTATAGAGACAGGCAGTGCACTAGGGATTCTGAAGAGCTGGGAGAAGAAGGAGTCAGGAAGTAACTGCCTGATGGATACAAGGTTCTGTTCTAGGAAACAATTATGTTTTGGAACCAGTTGGACATGGCAGTTGCACAATACTGTACTAAATGCCACTGAGTTGTTCACTTCAAAAATGATTCATTGTATGTTATGTAAATTTTACCTCTTTTTATCTTAATAAGAACAACAACAAATCCCAACAGATCCAGACGTCTCTCTTTTCCTGCCTTGACCATATTTCCTTTCAAATAAAAATAAATCTATAAAGCCACATTTCTACATACATCTGAACAATCAAGAAAAGCTTTCTCCTCTATTCATCTCAAAAGCTGTTAAAATTAATCGAGTCTGTATCAGGAATGTCTAACAGAGTTACTGACTCACTGACTCAAGAAGGAAGCCTGAGTAAGAACAGAACTGTGGTCCCCGAAACGCCTGGAGAATTTCAGTCTCTGGTGAGCAAGCGAGGCGTGGGTAACTGCAGCCCCCTCCTCGCCCATCTGTGGCACAGGGATGGCCTCTGACCCCCCAGGGTACCCCACGCTCAGGAGAGGACAGTCCACCTGCTCATGCTGCCGTGTGAGGGATGCATTTTGAGAACAGAAGAGTTTTAACAGTCCTGGGAAGGACACAAGTCTGGGATAGAAGCAATGATTCATCGCTGCGCCCTTGCGAGGAAAACTCAAGGCATGAAAAGCATCTGCTGGCACATGGGCAACAATATCCAACGAGACGAGGGGTGACGGGACATTCAGAAGTCCCGGAAAAACGCTGGGAGATGCCGCGTGGAGAGAGAAGAGGGCATTAGGGATGCAAGAGGAAACCTGGACATATTTCTGGCTCGAGACGCTGAACACAGCACTCAAGTGTTCCCAAGGACAAGAGCAGCAGGGATGGCCGGGGGGCGGGGTTGCTGGTGAAGGAGACATGGGTTATTATTACAGGAGCTTTTGCAAAATGAAGTCAGGGAGAATGGCAAAACAAGTGAAGTGTTAAATAAATACTTCCTGAATGGAATCACAGGGGAGAACACTAAAATCAGGATGTCTGACAAGGGCTTTTTATCCAATCTGCCCAGGCTTTCTTCAGGGTTCCTGGGAGAGACGTTGTCAGTAGCCCGCACAACATCATGGGCCATTTAATGCAGAAATGGGGCAGTTGGGGCACGGAGCACTGGGCAGGCTGATTAGAGGGAGGTGGACTGGACTCAACAGAATCTGAGGTGTCTGGGGCAGGCGGAGGTCTTGGGCCAATCCTGGAGGCAAGTCCCTGCAAAGGAAGAGGGCGCCAGCCAGAGAACCACTGTGATGCAGAGGTTAAGAGTGTGGGCTCTCGGTCAAGCATGCTACGCTGACTTCAAGTAGATGCATGACCTTGAACATCTCTCTATTTCCCTAAGCCTCAACTTTCCCAGCTGGCTGTTAAATGAGGTAATCATAGAAGCCCAATACAACCTAACACTACAGCTCACACTACTTAGGGAACTGCCTGTTCTTTGTACACAGCTCTGACTAGGAGGAAGAAGTATATTCTCAACTTATATTGTTTATTTTATTAAAGTTCCCATTAAAAAAAAAATCAATAAATCACAGCTGTTGTTATCCCCATTTCACAGAGAGGAAACTGAGACTCAGGATGGTTCAATAACATTCATGGATGTCCCTGAACTATGTACTAGCTTTTGTTGTGTGTGTGGCAGGCTGTTGCAAGAATTTTGCATGAATCATGCCATTTGAGCTCTAGAGCAACCTAGGAAACTCAAGAGCCAAAGTGGACCTTTCCCTTGCTGTGTGACCTTGGGCATGTTACCTAGCCTCTCTGTGCCTTGGTTTCTGCCTCTGATAAAAGGAGGATAACAATAGCACCTTCCCCAGAGGGCCACTGCAAGGCTAAATGAGTTACTATGCGTAAAGTCTGAGAACAGATCATGGCACATTCCCGTAAATGTGACCATCAATATTATCACTGAAACTGGTTCATCTTACAAGATCCAAGCTATGGTTTTCCCAGTAGTCACATATGGATGTGAGAGTTGAACCATGGATGTGAGAGTTGAGCACCAAAGAACTGATGCTTTTGAACTGTGGTGTTGGAGAAGACTCTTGAGAGTCCCTTGGACTGCAAGGAGATCAAAGCAGTCCATGCTAAAGGAAATCAACTCTGAATATTCACCGGAAAGACTGATGCTGAAGCTGAAGTTCCAATACTTTGGCCACCTGATGTGAAGAGCCAACTCACTGGAAAAGACCTTGATGCTGGGAAAGACTGATGGCAGGAGAAGGGGGAAGCAGAGTAGGAGATGGTTGGATGGCATCACCAACTCAATGGACATGAATTTGAGCACGTTCCGGGAGATAGTGAAGGACAGGGAAGCCTGGCGTGCTGCAGTGCATGGGGTCGCAACTGGACAACAACAAAAACAAGACTCAGAGAAGGTAAGCAAGTTGCCCAGGGGTTTGCTTGGCTGCATTCGCACTAAGCTGATGAGGGACAGTCTGTCTGACTACAGCTCTCACTCTTCTTTCCTTTGCAACACTCGGTAGGCACTTGGGGCTTAACTGGCAGCTGCCTCTCCTAGGAAGCTCCCAGCCCCATCAGGGACACTGAAGTTAAGACGATGTGCTTCAGGCCCTGACATGCCTGGGTTCAAACGCTAGCTCTGCTCTCTCTTCCATATGTGACCATGGAAGGTTATGTAACCTGTCTGTCTTGATTTTCCCATCTTTAAGGGAATGGGGACCCCAATAGCACATCAAAACCTTGATGCGTGGTAACATTGATGCTTTCTGTGGCTCCAGTTAAAGTCCTGCAGAAGAGGAGACACTGATTTCAATCCCAAGCTGTGTCATCACTCCCTTTCACTCGGCTGCTCTGAATGCATCCAGAGTCCTTGCTAAGATGGCCCTTTCCCTTCCTCAGCCCCCCTCTACCTCATGGGCCACGTGAATCTGTCTGCGTGACCAGCCAATGAGAACAGCTTTGTGGGAGTGTGGTCTGGGGCTCAGGGGGCCGGGAGAAAGCCAAGTCCCTGGGATTAGAGCTCCCTTGGGACTGCCTCCGGCACAAGAGGGAACCGTCAGCTCTTTTAACGGTGAAATAATTGCAAGTTTGAATGTGGATTTGATGCCGAACAACTGCAATTAGAAGCCACCTTCTGTTCTCAACAACTGCTGCTTAAATGTAATCCCTGTCTCATGCACAAACCCCAAATGAGTGTTTCGATTTTTCTTTCAACTACACTTATTCGTCTACATCAGAGCATCCTCGCTCCCTTTCCTAAAGCTCACATCACTCCCACCTCTGGGTGCTTCTCCCTTTTCTGGGTCAAGTCCATGTGCCCTACTCGGAGCAATAAGGCCTTGCCCACGGTCTGTCCCCAGCTCCCTTGTTCATCCTCTTCCTCCTCTCGTGACCCTCTCATTCTCTGAGCTCCAGCTCCAACTGCTATCACCAACTGCTATCACCAACTCCAGCACCAACTGCTTGGAAAGTGCTCTGGTTTGATTCTGCTCTTGAACTCCCATGCACCATTTTGGCCAAAGTCTAAACAACACCTCCTCCAGGAAGCCTTCTGTGATGTGCCATACCAGGTAAGATATATCCTTTGATTACCCTTGCAGCATCGTGTACAGCATGGCACCTCCTAAAGCTCACAATTACTAATTCACATTCATTACTTACATGATTCTGTGGGTAACTGTCTCCCCCAAGAACTGTGCCCCATCTGTGATGCCCAGATGCTGCTCTTTCTACCCCCAGTGCGGTCCCTGCCGGCACATAGGAGGTATCACTGTGTGTGTGTGTTCAGTGTTATTTGATCATGCCAGTGGTTTATTCTCCCTACTGAGTGCCACCTGCTCAGGGTAGGGGCTGGGTCTTAGCTGTATTTCCATTCCTTGTGGAATGGAAAACCTGGCCTGGTCCCTGGCACATGAAAAGTGCTCAATCTGAATTGGCAGTATTTTTAAGCAGACTCATGCTTTAGCTTTTTTT